>NC_088602.1:119424042-119734234 GCF_036013475.1 Columba livia
CAAATGCATGTCTGCATTTACAGTTTGCTGGAAGGAGGAAGATAGAATTGCAGCAATTCATTTCCACTCACTCATATTGGCAAATGCTCTGGAGCACTATGGTGCGAGAGAGATCTCTTTGGCTTCAGAAATGATACATCAGTGTGGCTCAAATGAGATTTTCTTCCCCTTATGTTACTTGTCCTGTCAAAAGAAGGCAAGTAGTGCACAGGGAGTACAAAATCATGTTGATCACACTTTTAGACAACCAAACTTAAGGCTAAATTCATTCTGCTTCTAGAATTTTTTTATTATATACTATTTTCCTGAGGATTTCCTTCAAATAAACATGGCAATGTAAACTGGCTTTCCTTCTTTAAACAACTATATTGCTTCATTGTAAGAAGAAGATAAAGTTGTTTGTTTGCACAGGTCTCTACGTGAGTGTAATCTAATGTTCGATAACCAGCAAAATAACAGTGATGAACATGTTTTCCTGGCCTCTTGCTGTTGTTTCTCACATTAGCAGACAATCTGCTAAAATGAAAATTACCCAGGTACTTCAGATCATTTCAAGGTAATGAAGTATATTTTTCATTGGCTTCCATTATAGTTATCACCCTAATCTGCACATCAGAAAGGCACAAGTTACAGTGACAAAACTAGCGTGTGCAGTCTCATAAAAATTAGAGTGAATTTGAAGAGTGGGTGGAATTTATTTTTGCAGTGAAATTCTCTCTAAAAAGCTGAACAAAATATTAGTTAAGTAATAAATTATGTAAAACTGTATCAACTTTATATACTCATGGCTGATCTCAGAGGATGGGATTCTCATTTTTCATTGACATCGCCTTAGCCTATTGGGTAACATTCGTTTTAAGCCATGGAGTAAATATAAATATATGGCTACTCTGATATTCATTTACCCTTTCTAAATAGTGTAAAATGCAGTCAGACAACAATATATGAATTACGGCACTGCATGGCAATGTAAACAAAGCCCATGTAAAGAAGCCATCTCCAGCGGATTAGCAGGGCAATTACTGAAAGCAAGGAAAGAAACAGGAACATACTAGAACTTCACCAATTACTGCACTATCTAGCAAAGAACAGCAGTGAGAGTGGCCTAGGCTCATCCCAGCCCAGCATCTCTCTCTGACAATGGGACACGGTAGGTGTCTGTGAGGAACATAAGAGTAAACATAAAATAATGTTTTCCCACAATATTATCCCAACTTTGAGAGATTTCTGTGACTCAGACACTTCTTGAATGAGGGATGGCATCTTTATATTGCGTTGCACCCGATGGATTTTCCTTCCACAAACTTAGCCAGCTCCTTGCTGAATCTGTGTAAATTTAACATCTGTCACAGGGAGTTTCACAGATAAACTATACACTGTGGGAAAAATATTCCAGCTGTTTGTTTTGAACTTGCCCTTTGCTAATTTAATTTCTATGACACCTCTCTCCCAAGACCTTTCCTAAATCCTTTGATTGGGAAGGGATAATGTATAACCATCCTTTTTCAAATCATTATTATATAGACCTAATTCCAGTCTGGAGATCACAGCCTATTTGCTCATTTGTTATATGGAAATTCTCTCATATCTTTGCTCATTCCTTTTTTCACTTACTGAAGTTTCACTATAGCCTTTTTGAGTTGCAAGGGTGAGAGGTATAAACATTAACCAAGACACAAAGGCACAGTGGGTTTACACGGCAACCTGCTGATTTCTTCTGCTTTTCCATTTTATTCCTGATAATTGTAAAGATGTAATTCTCGGACTGTTATTGACAAATAAGATGAGAAATGTGTTTTTATATAAGAACATCTTCTAATAACAAGATACATTTCCTGAGTGATTGCTACTAACTTGTATTGTTTATTATGTAAAATTAAATATATTTTTGCTCCTCTGTCTAAATTACTTCACTCCCATCCACAGTGAATGTCACAGGCTAATTTTTCCTAATAACTTGCTCTTGTATGGGTTTTCTGTAATTCTTTACTATTAACTGTTGTCTCTGCTACTCTGAATAGCCCAATGACTTTCACATTTAACCTTTTACTTCAAAATCTAGGCCACTTGAAAATATGTTGACCATTGCAGAGCTAGCCTAACACCCTCTAGGGCTTCATGGAAGGGCCATACCCCTTATCCTGTGGTAGTTTAATTTCTTTAAGAGCTGTTGGACTGAATATATTTACTCTCTGTCTTTACTGCAGACAAATCAAAATGAGTTTAAAAGCTGGAAATGTTTTCCTGTACTGCACAGTGAGCTTTGTGAACACCTTGCTAGGAGATATTACTGAGGTATAATTGAAAAAAACATTTCTTATTTCTGTAAGAATATTCAAATTATACTGAAGGATTTAGAAACATCCAACTGTCTTGAAAAAGATACAGTGATTTATTCTTTAGGGAGTAAGCCAACTTCAGTTCATATCTATAGAAGGAAACTTGCTTAACTGAATGGATTGTTCCATAGCTACTCATAAAAGTTTATTTTAGACCATACTAAAGCTTCTTGTACCATGCTTTCATTAACATCACACCTAGTTCTAGAAAGTCATTCTGGTTTTCTCAAAAAAGATCAAAATAAAGTGTATTGTTTCCAAGAAACCACATTTTAAAGGTACAGTTAGAAATGAAAACTGACCACCTAGAAAAAGGAAGGTCTCACCTAAGAAATCAAAAGTTATTTGCAAAGTATTTGCAAAAACTCTTTTCAGACATCTTGTACTGCAGACTTCCTTCAGTGACTCAGAATGATTTTATATTTAATGTATGGGAATATATTCAGAAAGAAAGGTCTTCTATTTCTTTCTGTGTTGCTAATTTCTCTGTAACCTTTTACAGTAAATGGATTTATTTGTTTGTTTCCTGATTTTACCCAGCTTTCTGAAGTGCTTTAAAAAGGGTAGATTTGGGTTTTGTAAAGAAATAAATACCATTGATCAAATAGCAGGGAATTAGATGCAAACACCATTTATTTTTTTAAAGATACTAACAAAAAATGTGGAAACATCATCATAACAGCTATCAGATGGTTACTTCTTACTTTAACCACCATTAAAGAATTCAGAGGTTCCAAATGGCAGAAAATCAGTGACAACTGAAATAGACAGAAAATAAATATTCTAAGCATGGGCCTCTGTTTTTGTTGTAATGCGAAGCTAAGAAAATGATTTGGAACCAAGCCAGAAAACATAATGAAATATCTGAAGCATTAAATTAATATTTCTGAAGTGAATTTACAACAGGAAATTCTAGCAATTCACAATAAGTGCTAACCACCTCAGATGAAGTCAGCATATGAAAATCTGAGTGATTTATTAAGGACAACTGATAATCAACAAGTGTTGGAGATTTACTGAGAGAAGGATTAAAATTTTCCTCTGTAGATATTCTAGAGGGAGAGAATGAGAGAAGAAACCTTTTCTCACACATTTTTTATTAGGGATAATATTATGGGATTAGCAATATCCAATGCCACTCAAAATAATAAGAAGCAAAAGCATTTTTGTACTGTTTAACGTTGATCACATGCTGTTTTTTCTTTTTTTTCAGGTTGCTGTTGCAACTTTGAGAGGCAGCAGTGATTTATTAGCAGTAGTTTCAATTAGTGCTTTGCCTAATGAATCAGTAACGGAAAGAAAACCCCCTCAAGATGTAGCCGTGGCCATCATTACTGGTATCCTGGCTGGAGCAAAAGAGCTGCTGCTATTTTTAAGAAAATCAACAGGCATTGTTTTGTTCATGATGTATGGGCTGCCCTAACTGTACAAGATAATAGGAGGAAGGGAGCTGCAGTGTGCTATAAACAAGAGGCACAATCAGTGGGGAGTTATAGATTTTTCTCTTTTTTCCTGCTTCTTCCCTTGTCTCTCCCTTCCCTCTTGAATTTATTGTCCAGCAGGTATTTTCCCTTTCTAGACATCTGCTATTTTGAACTTTACTCCTTGGTCATTTGCGTTCTGTTCCTCCAGTCCACTAGTTGACCAACAAATCCCTAACTTCTTTATTTTGTCTCCAGCTCCTTTCTCCAGATGGCCTGTGCCTACTTACCCTTAATAAATTTTAAGGGGGGGGGAGAGGGGGGAGCGCAGGGAAACCTCTTACTTAACAAGCAGTGTTAAGGACAATGGGTAAAAGTGTTATTTTTTCCTAAATATCCTAATGTCAGTGATATGCATAGTTATCAGTGAAGTCTCCATTTTCGTCTTCATCCTTCTATTTAATATATTCATCTATTACACTTTCCAATCCATAACCTCTCATGGGCATTTCATATAACGGTAATGAAAAAAGTTACAGACACTGATTTGAAGTAAAAAATCACGGGAAGTCTGACATTACTGGGGCTCATGAACTTAGACTGGAAACTTAAGATTCTCCTCAAATTGACTCAGAAGTGTTAATACTTCAGGATGTTTTGTTTCTTCTTGTTTTTTTCTGCATTCGCTTTTGAGCTCAGGTGGCTACAGTGAATTCATTTATTAAGCTCCCAGAATTCCTGAGAAAAGGAATCCTGTGAAGTATTATTTATTTATTTATTTATTTATTTTAGGTTTATAAATTATGAGTAACTAACTTGGTAGATGGAAATATTTAATTTTGATCCAGATTTTTAATGGTGATTAAAGCTGTGGATAATGTAATCTCTTTCATACATTATCTGTCTTAAAGGTATGCACATTTTCACAGGCAAAGATCAGTCCATGATCTCAGGAAACACACGACTGAATATTAATTTTTAAGAGATGGTTGGAAAAAACATTTTGGGCATAATGTGAGCATATATTCTGACCTCTGAGCAAAGTGTTCTCATGTAGATCCACCAGCTCTGGGCCCAAGCAGTGTGACTCGACTGGCCAAAATATATATGAAGAAGATATTTTTCTGTCCTGATTGTGTGAAAATGGGAAGAAGTAGTAATGTGAGACTGAAGAAGAATATGAATAACATGCTGAGGTTTTGTACCATGTCATCTGAAGTCAGCAAAGAGTCCAAATGGAATTTGCTTGAGCTCAAAGACCTCTGTTCAACTACTGCACACGACATAAGGCATGCACATGTAAAACATGCATGATGAGTGCCAGGAAAATCTTGACAAGGTATATTCCAGGTAATAAATATTTTCATTAGAGGCAGTTTTCAGCACTGCTAGTAAAGAAGGCCACTTGTCAGTTCTAGTTATTTGTCAAGAACAAGATTAAGGGAAGATGAATATTAAACACTTTATCACACAACCCTTTCAGTTGAAGAGCTTTAGTGCTCTCATATTTTTCAGAAGCAGATTTCAGAGTTTGAAATTTGTCAGAGAATGAGGTACTGTCATAGACATCGTTCTAGGTGTCTTATAAGGAAAGTCCTCCAAGCTGACCTTGTCATAAGCCTTTGAAAAATCTTACCTGTTGCTTAGACTGGCAGTTAAAACCCCTAAGACAGAATCTGCAGTGCATATCAGTATCATATCTGGACACCACTGGAGGCTGAGCAAGGCTTTCAACTGAGAATTTACTACCTGATTTTCCTGACATACTGGTTAGTCACGGTTGCAAATTGTGAGCTCCAAGTTAGCAAACAGCTTTTTTTTTTTTCTTAAACTTTCTTTGTCTCACTTCATCTATCCTGCTGAAGGGTTCTTGTGCAAATAAGTTGAATAAGGTTTGTGAAGCTCCATGAGGATGTCTGTGATGAACTCTGCAATTCTGATGTGAGGAAAAAGCTTGAACAACTTTCAATGAATAATGTGTGGCTACATCATGAATTGATGTAAAGCAACATGCCAAACTGTTACTCATCGCAGTTGTCGACTGAAGAGGGTTGCATTTTTTAATGAAAAAATTACGTAATCATGGAAGTGAAAACTCTCGGATAAAGCAGATGAATAAAGAAGCTGCCTTTAACTAGAATGTAAAACTTTTAGTTTGGTATTTCTTGATTCTGTGGTCTTTTCAAATTCTTTCTTTTTCCTGTGTGCAATAAAATACTCACTGTAATCTTATTTCCACTGTCAGACTGGAAAAATAAATTAGTTGTCAGATATTCAGGTTTTCTCCAATGCAGGTTAGATTTGGAAATTTGTTTCAAAACAAGGACTCAAAATTAATATAAATATTCTACAATACCAACAAAAACTGGATGTTTTTGTCAATTACTGTAGATAGCTATAGATAACAACAAAATGCAGAAAACATATGTTATATATTCTGTGTATAAACAGACAGGAGATAGTTAAGTATTTAAATTTGTAAATATTTATATTTTGGATTTAGCATTTGATACGAGTGGATTTTAAATTTTACTGTAAGTTTCCCTTAACAATATTAAATTTTACATTATTGTTCTATGGTCTATATTAGACATGAATTTTTTTTTTTGCCTAAGTAAAAGATTTATCAAACTTGGCATTTCTCACTGGTACAAATTCAAGAATCACCACATCAATGCATTTTTCTTTTCTTGAGATTGATAAAAGATTCAATATGGTTCTTGTTTCATAGACAAGCATTGCAAGAGTTTGCAAGGCAAGCACTTGGGAGCTGGAGAACACTGAAATAAAAGTTATACACCCAAGCTTTGGTTTGTTCCTTTGTGTTTTACAGTTAAAACAGGGCCCTATGCACCACCTTTTTTGATATATGGCTGCATTTATTCTCTTTATGTAGTGTTGCCTGCAGCAGTCCTCATTGGATTTCAAATGTATGGTTTATGTTTTCTCTTATAATGATTAATAAAGATACCAGATTAAAAGAAAAAAAGCTCAGGAAGATTCTTGTGAAGCTGCTTCTCCCAGTCTGATATATTAACTAGATGTTCTTCAGAAAAACTCCTTAATTCAGGAAAACATTTTTATTTATAAAATATTTAAGTGTGTTTTTTTTTAAGGCACCCCTGCTCTTCTTGAATGGTGAAACACTTATGTAACTGCTTTCCTGAGGTGTGTCTTAGACCGAATATTTAAGATTATTTATTTTGACTTTCAGCACTTGGAGAAAGAGGGTGAGTTTGTCCCTGAAAATGTGCTGACACAATATCACGGTATCACAGTATGTTTGGGATTGGAAGGGACCTCAAAAGATCACCTAGTCCAATCCCCCTGCCAGAGCAGGAATGTTTAGGTGAGGTTGCACAAGAACATGTCCAGGCGGGTTTTGAATGTCTCCAGAGAAGGAGACTCCACAACCTCCCTGGGCAGCCTGTTCCAGTGCTCTGGCACCCTTACTGAGAAGAAGTTTTTTCTCAAATTTAAGTGGAACCTCTTGTGTTCCAGCTTGATCCCATTACCCCTTGTCCTATCATTGGTTGCCACCGAGAAGAGCCTGGCTCCATCCTCACGGCACTCACCCTTTATATATTTATAAACATTAATGAGGTCACCCCTCAGTCTCCTCTTCTCCAAACTAGAGAGACCCAGCTCCCTCAGCCTTTCCTTGTAAGGGAGATGCTCCACTCCCTTAATCATCTTCGTTGCCCTACGGTGAACCCTCTCCAGCAGTTCCCTGTCCTTCTTGAACTGAGGGGCCCAGAACTGGACACAATATTCCAGATGTGGTCTCACCAGGGCGGAGTAGAGGGGAAGGAGGACCTCTCTCGATCTACTAGCCACCCCCCTTCTAATACACCCCAGGATGACATTGGCCTTCCGGGCCACAAGAGCACAGTGCTGGCTCATGGTCATCCTGTTGTCCACCAGGACCCCCAGGTCCCTTTCCCCTACACTGCTCTCTAATATGTAATTTCCCAACCTATACTGGAACCTGGGGTTGTTCCTGCCCAGATGCAGGACTCTACACTTTCCCTTGTTAAATTTCATTAGGTTATTCCCCGCCCAACTCTCCAGCCTGTCCAGGTCCCGCTGGATGGCAGCACAGCCTTCTGGCATGTCAGCCACCCCTCCCAGCTTAGTGTCATCAACAAACTTGCTGATAGTACACTCTATTCCCTCGTCTAAATCGTTAATGAATATATTGAATAATATTGGCCCCAGTACTGACCCCTGAGGCACTCCACTAGATACTGGCCTCCAACTAGGCTCCGCACCACTGACTACCACTCTCTGGCTTCTCTCCTTAAGCCAGTTTGCAACCCACCTCACTACTCTATTGTCCAGACCACACCTCCTCAACTTAGCTGTGAGGATGCTGTGGGAGACTGTGTCAAAGGCTTTACTGAAGTCAAGGTAGACCACATCCACCGCTCTGCCAACATCCATCCACCTTGTTACATTCTCATAAAAGGCTATGAGGTTGGTCAAGCATGACTTACCCTTGGTAAAGCCATGCTGACTGCCCCTAATAACCCTCTTATCCTTGATATGCCTTGAGATGGCACCAAGGATAAGCTGTTCCATTACTTTCCCACATAGAAATGTGTACCTAATCACCCTATTTGCACATGGAAATTTGAATTTGTAGGGTTACAAGATAATGTGTACCTAAAGTACAAGCATTTAATAAAATAAAATAAACGTATCTATCTGTCCTGGGAAATGGGAAGAACAGCCATACCAGTTGGTAGAGAAGCCTTCATAAAATCTTCAGAAATCCATGGCACTAGAGGCAGCGAGAACTGTGTGTAAGCAAAGTTTCAGTGTGTCTGAGAAAGTATGACTTCTCCAAAAAAAAGTGCAGCTAGGGATAACAGCTTGTCTGAAGCAGACAGTATTCTTATTATGTTAATAGTTTTTGTGCTAAAACAAAATCTGCATTAAACTCCTGGATTTTGTAAACAGGCTGTCAACAACACTTTTTATGTATTCACTTTATGTTTTGGCTTATTATTTTTAGTAGAACTCGTGCTAACTTGCATTACATTTGATTGTAGAATGATAAACACACCCCAGTGATAGAATATAAAGGGGTTCATGCAGTATTCTCCTCTATAATGCTAAGCAAAGTAGCTTGCACACCATAAATACACATTTAGCTCTTCAATGTGCTTAAAAGGAAAATGTCTTGTAATCGCAGAATGTAGTCAGCAGTGAAGACACTGTGTTTCGTTACAATTCAGAGGATGATGGAGGAAAAGGATGGGAAGAGATTCGATGCAGCAAATGAGAAATGTGTGCTCAGCTTGCTATCTCCATGCCATTTAACAGGGCAGTTAAGAGTCAGACCTGCTCTCTTTTCGGCATTTCTAGCTGGTGCCTAGCAGCTGGTTGTGAGCTTTTCACTTCTGTTGGCTTTATCATTGTTATATTGGGAGATGAATTAATCAGAGCTGCTTCAAACAGCACAGCAGTGACATTTGCTTTGGTAACTGAAGAATGACAAAGCTCAAGGGAGGCAATGAAAGGGAGAGAGGTTTTCTCCAGCCCTGGTCATGAGCCAAAATAACCCTTCGGGATGGAGCCATTACTCTGACATGAGACATGTTTGTGCCTGCGTTTTGGTGGGGTTTGTGGCTCCCCATCACAGGAGATCTGATTTAGGACTCTGCAACAGATTCTCCCAGGCTGCAATGAAGCAAGGAGGAGGATTTTGCCACTGGTGTGGTGCTCAGGAACCAGTTCTGACTGGTAGCATGAAGACAACTCCCCCCACCAAACTGTCCTGAAGGTCACAGATCCCAGTGACTCCTGACAGCAGCTTCATTTCACACTGAGTTTTTCTGTTTTGCTGAAACTTCATAGTCGTTGCCTCCAATGATGGTTCTTAATGTCTGCTCAGGACAGCCAAGGGGACCACAGAAGGACCAAAAGCAAAAGGCAGTATACACAAAAAAAGCTCACAGGAGAAGACAGATGCAAGAAAAGCACCAATAAGGTCCTGGCTGCATGAGTCTCTGCTTCCTAGCAAGAAAATATTTGAATCATTTAGTCTGCTGGAAGGACCTGTTCTCTGCTGCTGAGGTTGTGGAGGCGGGAATGAGGCTTCGTGGCCATAAGAAGCTGCCAGCAATTGTGTCTCTTAGGGCAATTTCTCTCATGCACAACTGATATGGAAGGTAAAGGATAACCGAGCCATGATCAAAAAACCTGCAGGGTTATGGTAGCAGTTACAGTTGTTTATGTATGTCAGTGAAAGTACTGCTAGATGGGTCTTAATATTGATTTTGTGCAGGAGTAAATGGTTGTGCAAAGGAGGAGCCGATGAATTCCCTTGTCACCCATAAAACCTTATGCAGGATTCGATCTCTTTGTTGTACATGCATCTAGTGTTTGGATAGTGTAAATGGCAAATAAAACCTAGGAACTGTGGAGGAACAAGAGATTCCTGTGGTACAAGGATGGCTGATAGCCTATGCCTATCTCGAATCTGGAAATAAGTCTAGTAAGTATAATACACACAAGTGACAATGAGTTGGGTAGTTTTAAGGCAGTACTTTAGCATGCACAGAGCTTAGTGCACCCTCTGTTTAGGAGGTGTTTTGGTTCCTGTTAAGTCCAATCCTAACTCTTCTGACCAAACTATAGCTTTTTTTATCAAAATAACTTTATGTTCTGACCTTTTAAATCTAGTTCAGCTAAGTACCTGAAGCCTTGAAGTGGTCCTGTTGGACGTGCTCATTTCTCCCCATGTAGTAAGAGCTTTTTCACCTCTCCTGTTTATTTCCAAGGAGAAGGAACCTTTCCAAGTCTTCCAGCAGAATAAATGATCTTATCCTGTAAGCTAATAGCCTTGAAATGTTGTAAATTTGTGCTAGTGTTAAATGAAATTGTACTTAGAAACCAAAGCTATCAACTGGAATTGAAATTCAGTTTATTTTCTGGAAACCTAGGACCTCATCTGATGAGATGCAAGCCAATATACTAACATAAAGTGACTGCACAGACATCTATAGGCATCTCACAAGAGGGCTCAGAGAAAGCTGATACATAAGGCCTGCTGAGAGGTTACTTTTGTCACACCTAATGGTAACGCCTTTGTGACTCAAAGTGTAGAAAGATCAGCCTGTATTTACTGCCCAGAGAAACCCTGGCTGGCAAATCTGTTGTGCCTGTATTATAAAGCACCCGTCTTTTCGAGAGAAAGAGAATGAGACATAACCCTCCCTCTATCTGTATCACTGAGACAATGACTGATGGAAGCACAATCTGTTTCTCCAGAAGTAGCTTTTCTCTAATAATTATCAGCTTACCTGTTACTGTGTTAACATACATTTAGCTCTGTTGTTAATGAGTTTAACTCCACTGATTATGCCTCATTATGGAAATTTCTGTAATGTAGGAATGTGTCTGGCTCTGCTGGACGGGGTTTATGCATACATAATGCAGTGAAGCGTAGCCTTATCGCCTTTAAGACTGACCTACCTAGGATCTTGCTCCACATCCCTGCATCAAGACAGGCCTCTGTGGTGATGCACCTGCTCACACTAGAATTAAAATGGATACTCTGTATTCACTTGGAGTGAAAAAAGAATACAATAATCACAACAACTGTAACTCGGCTTTTTGCTGCTTTATGAAATGTGATAAATTGATATAAAAATCCCTTTTAGACATGAATACACAGTAAAAGAAAACCAATTAATTAGAACTTGGATTAACTGAGCATCAGTGTTTAGTGTGGAAGTGGTCCCTGCTGCTACAGAGAAAGCCTTGGCCCTCAAGAGGCTGTGACTGAAGGACACCAGACTGAGTCACTTAAGTGGTCATGCTGTCATTAGACATTACTGAAGGTTGCTTTTGCATACTAATAGTAGAGACCCTGGTCTTTATCATGTGAATCTTTATTATCCCCTATTTAAGAAAGCAAGCGAGCTGCAAAAATGTAAATGGTAGAAAGGGATGAGCAGAGCAGTAACTGCTGTTCAACTGTGCATGAATTATTCGCCTTATTAGATCTACCAAGAAGCCTTTGGTGTCCAGTCACTAGTTCAGTCTGCTGGAATCCACGGTGCCTCAAATGCAGCATAATTGCTCTGAAACTCAAGAGAAAAGAGGATTAGTCTTGTTGGCTTGATTTGTAACTGCAGCTGAAAATGTGTTTGAAATACATAAATGTAGGATTACCTCTGCAGAGTCCAGTATTGACTGCAGTGGATCCCAGCATGGTGTATGGGTGGGTAATCCTGCCATCTGCCTTTGGCCTGGAGTTTAACTGCAGAGAAGAGGACTAAAGTTGAAAGCCCAAATCTTTTAATCTTTACACAGAACCTCAACAGTGTGCGTGAGGGGCAAATGCAATCACCTAAGTTGGTAAGAATATTCTCTGCAAAGCAAATGTACCAGAAAGTGTGCAGTCTAAGTCTGTGCCTGAACTATCTTGGCATGAGAAGGAACCATGCAAGGTTTTGAAACCTTCATTTGAAAACTGAATTTATTGTTTGACTGCAGAAGTGAAACCTTTCTGCAATAAAACTCAAGAGGCACCATTAAAACGCTGCTCTGTTGTTACTGCTGAGTAGAATGTGCAATTCTTTATCTCTTTTTTCCAACCTGACTGTTGCTTTGCCTTTGCTGCTATTAGCTGCGTGCCCTGCAGATTTTCCATTTCATTTACTAGTATGCTCTATTGATAAGAACATGCTTCTGAGTCTGTGCTCAGGAGGTTTTACTGGTGTAACTACATAGCATGATTAAAGCAATAGGACTTTTGTGTCCATATTCCTTCCCTGAGGCTGTTTCGCCTCAGATACATGATCATTCATTCTCACTAGAATTCTCCTACTTTTCCTTCTTTTTTTTAAAAAAAAAAAATTTCCCTTGTAAGATATGCACATCTACCTTTTGTGATGAATACATTTCCCATTTCTGCCTTCCATTTTTTCTCTTATGTCCTAGACTTGTATTTTTGCCTAACTTCATCTAGCTCCTTGAGATTCTTTTTCCGTCACTTCACTTCTCTCTCTTCAGTCTCTTTCTAGACAATCCTCTTACTGTCTGTAAAAGTGGATTTCTCACGTTTTCATATGACTGCCACCTTCCTCAATGAGAGGCTTAAAAAAAATTCTATTTGTTGCAGGACATATATGCTGTAAACAACACATGCATCAGTAGCCTACAAGCTGAAAATTAAAAAAAATAAGAAAGCTTCTGTGTTTCGAAATAGTACAAACTCAAATAAGTGCCAGCAAATGAAACAGTATCACAGTATCACAGTATGTTTGGGATTGGAAGGGACCTCAAAAGATCACCTAGTCCAATCCCCCTGCCAGAGCAGGAACGCCTAGGTGAGGTTGCACAGGAACATGTCCAGGAGGGTTTTGAATGTCTCCAGAGAAGGAGACTCCACAACCTCCCTGGGCAGCCTGTTCCAGTGCTCTGGCACCCTTACTGAGAAGAAGTTTTTTCTCAAATTTAAGTGGAACCTCTTGTGTTCCAGCTTGATCCCATTACCCCTTGTCCTATCGTTTGCCACCAAGAAGAGCCTGGCTCCATCCTCATGGCACTCACCCTTTATATATTTATAAACATTAATGAGGTCACCCCTCAGTCTCCTCTTCTCCAAACTAAAGAGACCCACCTCCCTCAGCCTTTCTTCATAAGGGAGGTGCTCCACTCCCTTAATCATCTTCGTTGCCCTACGGTGAACCCTCTCCAGCAGTTCCCTGTCCTTCTTGAACTGAGGGGCCCAGAACTGGACACAATATTCCAGATGTGGTCTCACCAGGGCGGAGTAGAGGGGAAGGAGGACCTCTCTCGATCTACTAACCACCTCCCTTCTAATACACCCCAGGATGCCATTGGCCTTCCGGGCCACAAGGGCACAGTGCTGGCTCATGGTCATCCTGTTGTCCACCAGGACCCCCAGGTCCCTTTCCCCTACACTGCTCTCTAATATGTAATTTCCCAACCTATACTGGAACCTGGGGTTGTTCCTGCCCAGATGCAGGACTCTACACTTTCCCTTGTTAATTTTCATTAGGTTATTCCCCGCCCAACTCTCCAGCCTGTCCAGGTCCCGCTGGATGGCAGCACAGCCTTCTGGCGTGTCAGCCACCCCTCCCAGCTTAGTGTCATCAACAAACTTGCTGATAGTACACTCTATTCCCTCGTCTAAATCGTTAATGAATATATTGAATAATATTGGCCCCAGCACTGACCCCTGAGGCACTGCACTAGATACTGGCCTCCAACTAGACTCCGCACCATTGACTACCACTCTCTGGCTTCTCTCCTTAAGCCAGTTTGCAACCCACCTCACTACTCTATTGTCCAGACCACACCTCCTCAACTTAGCTGTGAGGATGCTGTGGGAGACTGTGTCAAAGGCTTTACTGAAGTCAAGGTAGACCACATCCACCGCTCTGCCATCATCCATCCACCTTGTTACATTCTCATAAAAGGCTATGAGGTTGGTCAAGCATGACTTACCCTTGGTAAAGCCATGCTGACTGCCCCTAATAACCCTCTTATCCTTGATATGCCTTGAGATGGCACCAAGGATAAGCTGTTCCATTACTTTCCCAGGGACAGAGGTGAGGCTGACTGGTCTATAATTACCCGGGTCCTCCTTCTTGCCCTTTTTGAAGACTGGAGTGACATTTGCTTTCCTCCAATCCTCGGGCACCTCTCCCGTTTCCCAAGACTTGGCAAAGATGATGGAGAGCGGTCCAGCAATGACTTCAGCCAGCTCCCTTAGCACCCGCGGATGCATCCCATCTGGACCCATGGATTTATGGATGCCCAGACTATTTCATTGCTCCCTAACCCAGTCCTCATCGACTAAAGCAAACTCCTCCATTGACCTGGCTTCATCCGGGGTCTCAGGGGTACAGGGCTCCCCAGGACAGCCTCCGGCAGATTAGACAGAGACAAAGAAGGCATTCAGTAATTTTGCCTTCTCTGTATCTTCCGCCACCAGGGCACCCACCCCATTAATCAGTGGGCCTACATTGCCTCTGGTATTAGTTTTATCTACTATGTATTTGAAAAAGTTCTTTTTGCTGTCCTTGACCCCTCTCGCCAGCTGTAATTCTAAGGAGTAGTCCCAGCAGAGGTCTGTGCTCTAAAACAGTGTGATCCACAACGGTATATAAGTATTTTGTGACAATGTGATGGCAAGACACAATGTTCAAGCATTTTACAAAGGTGTGTGAGCAACTTGGCCACTGAATGGACAGAGACTTGTGTAGTTACAGACAGGAGTCATGGGAAAACATGTAAGCAGAAATCCCTGTAACCAAATTTTAAGCAAAATAGCATTAGCAGGACATTCCCATCACAGTGATCTAATGAACTGTGTATAGATGCGTATTTAGTTTCAGTGCAATGTAGCTTGTTGTGGGTGGATCTAAATGGTTTCTGTGCCTCAGAGCTGAGACCAAAACAAGCACCATGGAGGTACAGTGTTAAAGTTGCACTGGCCCTGCCAGCTGAGAAGTCTGAGACTTGATCTCCCTTGGCAGAGCTGCTGGCCTCAGCGATATGAGATATATCTCATATGAGATATATAACCTCAAGCATCTTCTTGCTCTTCTAATCTTGAGTCTTCTCAGAAGACAGATGCCTTCAGCAACATCACATACATAGAGAAGAAAATAATTTTTTTCCTTCCCTGCCTGTGAGGTCTCGGCAAGGAAGAAGATATTTTTTTCTGCTCAGTTTACTGTGACTCCTGAATTTCATGTGAATGGATACTAAAGGCCCTGGCCCCCAGCTCCATGAGTATCTCCTTTCTGTAAATGCTGACATAGGCAATTTTGATTGTAGCAACAAATCCACAAGTTTATTATTTTTGACATCCAGCTGATCATGTGGCTTATAATCTTTCCAGTGCAGAAACGGAAAATGTTTAGAGGAGCCAGGGAAGAAGTGGTCCCTGGGGATGTCAGCAGCTTTGACAGGTGGTGTTCCCTGCTCTTGGTCTGTGGTTTGGACCCCATGAGAGGCAGCCGGGGAGCAAGGTGGGGATGAGCCCCCCGATGTACAAGAGGCTCATCAGAAGTAACCAGCTGCGATCTGCTCGAGAATTCAGGGGTTAGGCAAAAAGGCTTCATCTCAGGTGGAGGAGTAGGAAGGAAGGAAGGAGAGGGAAGACAAAAGATGAGTGTGGGAATTTGTCCTGAGTGACCAGTATGTCTGAGAAGAAGGGGGAGGATGTTTCTTCAGCCTGCCAGTGCAGGATGAACAAAGGTAAGAAAGGTTGGGCCCTGTTAGGTGCAGGTTAGCAACAGTCCCGAAGGCTTGTGCTGCAGCGAGGGTATGTAAGCCCGCCAATATAAGAATATGAAGCACAGATAACCTCACTTTGGTGTGCTTTGCATTCCCTTTGGAAACATCTATGTGAAGCACTTGACGTCAGAGTATAAACCTTTTAAAAGGTTCCACTAATTCAACCCAAAGAGGCATTCATGGATTCACAGTACTAAACTGAAAGTGTAGGGTGTGTTTCAGCAATATAGTATTGCTGTACAGATATTCACCAGTTATAATAAAAATTAATTGCAGGATTAGATTAATCTACATATTCATATTCTTTAGTTGTGTTCAAAATGGAAAACAAGAACATCTGAGAAGTGAAGTTAGATTAACTAGCAATGTATGAATATTCTGGATTTGATTAACTGTTTTTCATAGTACCATTTTTTCTACTGGAACAGAATCACCTCAGTACTGTTCCTCTTATCTTGTACTTTATAGCAATGGTTGGCTTTCATGTGTCTTGCTTCCTGCAGCTTGGGTTTTAAAACTGTACTTTATTCTCTCCTGACCATATTTGTCTGTCTTTCTTGCCTCATTGGTTCCAGATAATTATTTATACCAATTTTACTTTCAGATTTTTGTAGCCTTGACGCCTTTGCCTACAGGGATGTTTTCCTGGTTTAGCACAGATTTCATAAACGTCTGTCTGTTCTGTTAAGATCAGGTTCTTTATTAATTCTCCTATACTGACAGTAGGAGTAAACTCATGGTACTAGCCTGCAATTAGGGGTGCTGCCAGTCTTCAGTCCCTTATACTTCAGAAGCAGAAGTATTTTTACTGTCATGCTGCTGATGGTGGAGCTCTGTGGTAGAGCCCAGGCTTGTTTAGGCACTGTGACACTGACATATTAGCACCATAGTTTTGGTTAAAATTCTCTGTTGGGGAAGGAAGAAAGACTACCACTTGTATGCTCTCATTACCATTCAAATGGTACCATTACTACTAGAAGAGTGATAGCTCTCATCACTTCTAATGATTTGGTGACAAACCAAAACAACATTCAGGTCCCTATTCATCTTGGCCTACACTGTAATGAAGGTTTAGAATAGGGGATAGATGTCCATTCCTGCATGTTGGACACTTCTAAGAAATTATAAGGAAGTCAAAATAAGCTCTCTGGGAATTCACTAGCTAAGCTGAAATGAGGCACAGAAATGACCTTACAACCCTTGAGGTTATAAGGAGGTTATATACCTATTTATTTACGACACCGGACACACGGGGAATCATTTCACCTAATACGTGTGTATTTTACAGTAGTTGTGAGCTTGGTTAAACACAGTAAAGTGTTACATATTCATGAAAGTTTTTAGGAATGCCTATACATATTCATAACCTGTCCCCAAGAAGGCAGTTCTTATTACAATGAGTTCTGGGAGACCATTTCCATAGTTTCCACCTCTGTCTCCTCCTGGTTGCAGCTGCTCAGTGATTGTGAACCTGGGTCCTCTTTCTCTGTACACGGTCACCTTTGGTCCAGTGTGATGAGTTGGTTAGGTCTCAGACTGCTGAGTTGGATAAAACTGGCGTATCTCCTCTCTTGTGCCCAAGTTTCTGTAATCTAGTTCACCCAAGGATGCACCAAGGATGCACCCAAGGATTATTATCTTTGCAAGGTGTCCTGTTTCTCGTACAATAAGTTACACAGAGCTAAGCAAGGCTAGGCAATAGTGATGTGGGTTAAAGTGTTAGCCTTCTAAGTGTCTTTAGTAATGTGTGGTAGGGTTAGCTCTCTAAGTGTCAAGTGTTAGTTCTTTAAGTGTTAAGTAGTTAATTGTCAATTCTGTGTATCAGAGAAGTACCTAAAGAGTTGTCTCTTTTTTTTTTTTTTTCTTTTTTTCAGAGGGGATTTACCCAGGTGGACTGACATGCAGTTTGATGGAGCTTCATGCCGTTTCATAAAACGTGACTGAAACTGTCATTTTAAGTCCACTTTTATAGCGTAGTTTTGTAGCAGTGGCATCACGGATAAAGAACAAACTGATGAGATCAGGTAGATATTTTCTATGAGATGTGTCAATTTAATTCTCTAAAATATTCTAAAGTGCCCTTTTCCTTTCTCTTTTCTTGTTTACTCTGTGGTGTCTTTTTGTTTGGTTGGTTCCTTGTTTTGGTTTTGTTTGTTTGTTTGTTTTTCCTTGTTGTGTTTTTCTTTGAGAAAAGGTAATGTTATTCTTTTTTAATTGTTTTTGAGAGAATTGAGTTTGGCAGACTGTGATTGCAGATGCTGGCAGAGAAAGGATGAATGGATGGTAATGGAGCCAGAAGCAGCCGCCAAACAAAATTACAATTTCCACACGTCCCAGTTCCTGTACAAGGGCAGGGAGGTCACACAGCTGGGAAACTGCTGCTTGCCCTTTCACCCACCGCTGTGCTGAGGCAGCCAATGAGGCAATACTTTACACATGTTGCCTTTTGAAAACTGCTAAATCCTTGTCTCTGTTGAAAATAATGGAAGGTTTGCTACCTGGTTTTAAAATGCACAGATCGGTTTTATTTTCATTTTCATGTTTTGCCAAAGATGTCTTTTGCAAATAGACATTTTTACAGAATCTCACAGGACTGACAGTCTGGGATTCTTGCATTCCTTCCTGTCCTCTGTAGGCCAGGAGCCACCTTCCTTGGAGATGAGAAACTTCCCCGAGGCACTGCCTTACCTTACTGCTGGAAGCACCTGTGTGCCTCTGGGGATGCTGAGTGCTCTCTGGGAGCCCAGATGAGAGGAGAGACATTTAAAGATGGGAATACATCAGTGGCTGGGGAGCAGCTGGTATTTTGACACTTTGCTGGTAAGTTGAAATCTACTGTAGAAATCTTGTCCAAAAAGTGTGTGCACGCACATATATGTGTATATATATATATATATATATATATATATAAATATGCATGTGCATACATCTATGTAAAAGTCTGTACATTATGTATATATATGCATATCTGCATATAAAATAGTTTTTGTTACCCTTTCCATGAGGGAACCCTCTCTGCCTCCATGTTATGCACTGGCTGCTGTTAGCATGGAATTCAGCTACAGTTTCTGTGACTTACAGACAGCTGCCTGGTATGTCTCTGTCATGATGTCGATACCTTTGGATGTGTACACAGTGACTGGAATACATATTAAATTAGTATTGCTATTATTTTTACTGTTTGTTTGCTTACATTCTCACATACTTTAAAAAGAAAAGGCCTGCAGCGTATGTTTCACAATCCCATTTACTCCCATTAGCAAAAACATATTCTGTTTCAAATTGACTTTTAAAACAGACGTCGTATCAAATCCATTTAAAAAATAGTTTGTACCCACCCCAGGGAGATCTGGAATCCTTTAAAGCCTACAGCAATTTACATTCAGAAAAAAATGTTCAAGTCAAGCTTTATCAGTTCATGCTGTGCACAGTTTGGCGTGTTCAGAATGGATTGTAAAAAATAAGAGCTTTGTGACTTGTAGCAGTGTGAGCATAGAGCTGATACAGTGTTTAGGATAAAAGAACAGCTTCTTTCTCTTAAATAAAAGGAAAAAAAAATCAGTGTTTTGAACCTTGCATCTTCTCTGCTTGATTAGAGGTGTTAATTATTTCAGCATAATCACTGTCTGTGTTCACAAAGTGTGGTCCCCTCAGGACACTGTGCTGCCTCTTATCAGCCGCCTTTGAATGGCACCACTCCACTCAGCTGGAGTTGTGCTTTGCAAAGCATGTCAGATGGGGTCAATAGATCTTTTCAGCTCCTACTTTACAGCCATGTGTCTGCCTGAGTGGTCTTTAGTTATTCATATGCTTTGTGTAACTGGGCATTGCAAGAGGAAAAGTCATTTTCCTTCTGCATGTTTTAATCATACACTGTTCCAACCTTATTTTCAGCTAAGTTTTAGGGAATAATTTTGGGATAAGAGCAGGAAAGTTTATGGGATCATCTGAAAACCCAGTTCTGAAGCTTTCCACTGTCTTTCTGACATAATCCCAGATGTGTCCTAGAGGATCCAGGGCTCTGGGCATCTAAGTCCTTGAGCTTCTCATGGGTGCAGGTACTTATTGGCAACAAGAAAGATATGTAATTCTTAAGAGGAGATTCTTTGGCTTTTGGGTCAACAGTGTGGTCCATAAGACTAGTAGAGGGAACAAAAAGAAGAGAGGTGATGGGGAACCCATACTTTCAAATCTGAATGTTATCTTCAAGGGCTGTTTTCTTTCTGATTATTTCTATATCTTTTTCAAATCTTCAAGGTTTCGCTCCCACTTTTTATTGCACCAAGATATTGTTGACATTACCATTCTTCAGTATTATTCTTGTTTTCTATATTTTTTTCATGTCAGGTAATTGCTTTTGCACCTTTGTCTGATCTGTTTTTCTTTTCTGTAGAACACTAGCTGTCCTGAGAGAATTCTACTTGTTAGCAGCAGAGTCATGTCCTGGAGTGGATCTTATAGACTTATTCCATACCTGAAAATTACTATTTGCTTTTTCATGCCAAAGAACAATCTCTCCTTCTTTTGCAGTACCTCCCTAGAACTTATTTTTCATGGGTTGGAGCCCTTTTCCTTTGTGTCTTCCTGTATCTCTTGCAAGAAAAAATAAAGTCAATTGTATTTTTCTCCCTATTTTGTTGTCTTGAATTTTTGTATGGCCAGGTCATAATTTTAAAAGGCAAAATTGATTGGAAAAAAAAAGTCTTAAATAGTAAATCAAGAGGCAATCACATCATTTGACTGCAGTGCAATGTGTGACTATTTCCATCGAGCAGAAACATGATTCACAATTGTCTGCACAGTGACAAAAAGGTTCTCTGGCACATTCTTGCTGCAGGTCCTATAATTCATACCCTTTAACAGCTTCAGGATCATGCTGGAGCTTTTTAAATAATAGTTTGCAACAATGATAATTGCAGACCTGTCATATAGTGGGGAATGCTATAGAGGCATTCAGTGCTCAAGAAAGGCCTACGATGTTCAGGAAAAAAATCACGATTGCCTCTGAGGACAGTTGAATTGCAAATAACTGTTCCATAACATGTCAAGAGAGCAGCTGGAGATCAAGCACAATCTGTAGCTGAAATACTTTAAAAGTGGACTGGAAAGCAGAAAACTGGTGGACTGGAAAGCAGAAAACTTGCTTTTGCCCGCTTTCCTTTCCATCATATCTAAGAATTTTCAAAGACAAGTGGATTTTTTTTTTTTTTTTTTTTTTAACATTCTACACTATAGGTCATTACTGGTCAGTGCTGAAAGATTAGATATTCAGCTACCCGAAACAGGAATGCTATTGAAAGTCATAGCTAGCAGTCAGGTCCTCTGACTCCACTCCCATTAACCGGAAAAATCTCTTGTTCATATGGGGGACATCAATATTCAGGACTTTCAAAAGCCTTTTCAAAAATCTTAAAAGAAACTGAAACAATTCAGGAAAGCAAGGAACAAGATGCAGCTAAAAACAGAAGTTATATGACTACAGTAAAGGTTTCCTTTAGCATAGATGTGAGTGGTGATTTGCAGGTAATATAGTACTATCACCTCTGTTAGAAAGAAGAGACAGCTGTAAGGAAAGGAATATCTGTAGCAGAACAAACATAGCCTTCCCTTTTTTACTACTATAGGGAAACATGAGATGTGAAAAGGAACAACTTTTTAAACTTTCTAACTCTGTTGCAATAAAAGACATCTTATGTGGCACCCAGAGGACAGGATGCCCACCCGGCTGCTGCTGACAGGGCTAACGGCTGGTCTGACAGGGAACCTGATTCTTTCCTTCTCTGGCTGCAGAATCATTCCCCAAGAGACCCATTTGTCTGTGGTTTGGATTTTCTTTCTCTGTCCTTGCCTGTCCCCTCTGCCTGCCCCACATGTTCCCTCTCCTGACTTTCTGAAGCATAGCAAACTCTTTCTTCTCATAAATTTTGCTACTTGTTTTCATCCCTCTGTGTGGTAGAGTTCTCACATCAGAGAACATCTGACATTCTCTTGTCATTTCTCCGAGAGTGCCTCCAAGTCTTCTCACTGACTTTTATCCCCTCTTCCTTTTTCCCATCCCTGTCTGACTCCAGGTTGTTCTTTCACCTAGAAAAGAAAAGCCAGACACTGCTGAAGGCCTGAAGCCTGCGATGTCTCTGACTTGTCTGTCATGCCTGTTAGTCAAACTTCAATCATTTCTTTGTTAGAGCATCTTTTGACAGAAGATTTTTACTTAGCAGAATCGTGAAAACAGCAGTTATCCCAAATCATCATGGCATTATGCCTATGCTGCTTCATTGCCTCCCAGTGATGCAGTCTAGATGATTCCTTAATTTTATGTTCTTTAAAAAAAAGAAAAAAACAAACAAACAAAACAAAAACAAACCACAACCCAATAACAAAAAAGGATGCTACAAAACCCAGAGGCCAAATAAAAATTGCCATTTTTCAGACGGTGTTGGCTGTGTTTCTGTCTTTCAAGCCTGCACAAGTACTGCTGTCAGAATAGTGATTGAATGGGGTACAAAGAAGATGAAGAATTCCAAGGTGTTAAAACAAAATAGTTTAAGTTGTGCCTGACTGAAAAGAAGGCAAAGAACAAGAAAGAAAAATAAGTTATATAAGAGCTTTGTTTCCAGCAAGTAACTTAACTTTTCTGGCTCTCACTGGTTTACCAAGCACGTCGTGCCTTTTCAAGTAAATCATTTTGGAAAGTGCATATGTTCATGTGGGTTCAGCAGCTTTAGTGGCTCCATCATTCTGATGTCAGTGACATCAGCTGGTATCAGCTGTGTTAGTGTTGCACAGTATTTAGGGACAAGCTGCATCTGACTGCATATATATACAAGTTTTCATACAGTCTGGATTCCCTAACTGAAAAAAAAACTTGACACAAGAACTAACACTCTTAAAGTCTGAAGAAGCTGATCTTCTTCAAAAGAATACAAATGGCTTCCTAAATTTCCAGTAACCTCCGGAAGAATGAAGCCTGATCCTATTGTAAATTTTAAGTAAATGATGATATCTTGCTGAACAACGATTCAATACAAGACCATTACAATAAATAAATCCAAAATGACTAGAAAGGTTAGTTGCAAATTTATTCAGCTGCTTTTATTTGAGCAGATTATGATCTTGATATTTCAAAGTTGCTGAAAAAGATGTGGAGACAAACTCATGCTGGAAATCACAGCTTTTGAAATGACAAGTGGTGTTTCTCAGACTTCTGGGAGATGGCATGCACTGTTGTAGATTAAACAACAGATCCTATCACACTAGCAGGTGGTTAAAAGCAGAGCCAAACTCAGTGAAAATTTTGAAAGTGTTACGAAATCACTGAATCAGTTGAAGAATTATTCAAGTGATAGGGTGTAAATTAAGATCTGAAGTGCATGTGTTCTGATACTCCACTGGTCTATCATTCCGCTAAGGCACCAGCGTGTTGTCACTGTGAGCCTAAAATTTTGAAACTGGTCTTTTTCCAGCTGCTGTCTTCTGTGGACAAATAGGGCTCCTTCTATCCCACGTTTGAAGGATGAGCATTCTGCAAATGCAGTGACGTTTTTTTGCTTCCTTGGCTCAATGACTCAACAAAAACAAAGAGCAGGCAGAATCTAAGTGAGAACTTTTCTTGGGGTATATAAAGTTTGGACTGAATGTTTGGAACAGAAAGAACTGTGATGGACTTGCCTTCTGCATGCTTCTCCCGATTCAAGCTTCTTTAAGTTGCACACAGACATTTGTAGTTTGCCTCAAACGTACAGCAATGTCTTTTTATTGTCTTTATTAAGAAGATTAATGTAATTATGTGTTGGGACCGTTGCTCTCCCATCAGTCTTTTTCATACCTCGGCCTGTTGCCTAACATATTGTCCCACGTTATATGGTATTTCATAACACAATTATCCTATAAAATATATTAAAATATTTTTAAAAACATTGTTGTGAAAACTCATTATTATTAATGCTCTTCATTTCCATACAAAACATCAAAAAACAAACAGTGGTTAAGAATATGAAACAATGAAATATTACATGCAATCAAGTAGGGTCTGTCTTTGGCCTGAATCAAAATCATAATTAAAAAAATATTTGCACTGTAATGAGTCTTAGGCTTTTGGGCAATTGTCTACGATTAATACTATGTGCAGATTTTTCTTTTATCCCTCTTCCTTTTCTCTGGCTCACAGCAATTTGCAGTTACAGGGGAACTACCCAGTCACTGCCTCACTTTCTACATCTGTAAAATAAGGGGTATACTACCATGCTTATCACATATCATAGGCATAAATGAGAAGCTCCATACAAGTTTTCTTTTTCTTTTGCTACCTCTTGAAGAGAGAACATAGACACTTTTCCAAGTTTCTCAAGAGAAAATTTAGTGTGGGGAGAAACTTCTGCTATAACACCACCTCCCTCACCTACTACCAGTAAGAGCAGTTGCTGTCTCTCCCCTTCTTCTGGTCCCTTTATATTTTGACAAACAAAGCATCCCTGGGCACTGAGAGTGCAACCAGCAGATGCTGCTGGGGCAAACCTGGGAAAAATCTTCCTTTTGGTCATTTGTTGGCAGACACTGTATGGCAGTAGAGGAGCATTCTTCATGCTTCATTGCTGCAGTGATCTGAGCGAGTGAAAGGCAGAGTAGGCTTGCAGGGTCTGAGCTGAAAAAGGCTCAAGAAATCATGCTGGCTACACAGGGAATTTTGCACTCCTGAGCCCCAGCTGGTGAGCAGGGGACTTTTGCATTGCTACCTGGTCACCTAGCAACAGACATACATGAGGAAGGAATCACAGAATCATAGAATCATTTCGGTTGGAAAAGACCTTTAAGATCACCTAGTCCCACCATTAACCTAACACTGCCAAGTCCACCTCTAAACCATGCCCCTAAGCACAACATCTACACTTCTTTTACACACCTCTAGGGATGGTGACTCCACCACTTCCCTGAGCAGCCTGTTCCAATGCCTGACAGCCCTTTGTGTGAAGAATTTTTTCCTAATATCCAATCTAAACCTCCCCTGGCACAACTTGAGGCCATTTCCTCTCGTCCTATCACTTGGGAGAAGAGACCAACCCCCTCCATGCTACGACCTCCTTTCAGGTAGTTGCAGAGAGTGATAAGGTCTTCCCTCAGCCTCCTTTTCTCCAGCTTCTCTGGCCGAGCAGAATGAAGCAGAACGAAGATGCACTAGTAGGAATATATATATACACCTGCACAATTTGGATCCCTCCAGCAGCTAGGCTCAGACAGTCTCCCCAGTTGCTGGCTCCAGTCTGGATATCTGAGTCCCCAAGGCCACAACCACTGTCCAGTTGCTGGTACAGACCATGAGCACAGACACACACAGACATGAGGCTCACCCCTGAAAACCCTGGACTCTGATGTCCTGCTGGCAGCTGGCTGGGAGTCCCCTGGTCCGCACTGTCCAACACACCCTGATCTTGCTCTGGCTCCCAGGCAACCTCTTCACTAGCTAGCTGGGCTTAATCCTCACTGAACATCACATGCTTCCTCACACATTCACGCTCACTCCAGTTGCTAAGGTCATACCCCCGTACACACACAGAGGCCATGGCCAGACAAGGGTACCAACTAGCCAACCACTTAGAGGTGACCAGCTTCTTTTGTCTCTCACCTCTCTATTTTTCCACACTTGTTCCTTCTCAAATCACCTAATTCTATTACTTCCTCCACTTTTGGCTCCTTCCCTAAACATCCCATAACGAGCAATCCCAAGCATACCATCATGTGTCCTACATCCCTAGAGAGCATCCTCCCTCAGTCCTAAAGGTGCTTTGGGGTTGACTCTTCTTCATGGGTTTTACACCTGAGGCATCTGTCTGAGGGTCTCCTTGGTCAGCCCTGAGAAGGGTCTGGACAGCTTGTCCCTTCCTTTGAGTCTTTAATTTGGGATTCCACCTGCCCTTGCACCACTGTGCTCCTCTGAGCTTGCAGAGATGGGCCTTTGATGGGTTGATGGCTTCTGTGATGGGCCTAGGAGCAGCTGGAGCAAGGCATTAGGTGGGCTTCCCTACTGTGCTCCTTTGCAGGTGTGCATACAAGCTTTTATCATGCAATGTAACAATAAATATATTACTACTACTGCACCATGTTTAACTTTATAACTCCCCCTCCTCTGCAATGTGATTTCTTTGAAAGTGTAGACTTTCTCTTCGGGCAATGGCATGAGCTCAAATACAACAGACTAGCTAAATAGCTTAAAGCTAAACCTTCTAAAAGTAAGCATTACAATAATGAAGTTTAATAAGTATTTTCTGGTTCCTGATTTAATCTCAGTATATCAGGAGAAATATTCCTCCTGCATTTTTCCACAGGCTCAGACAGTACAAGTCTGAGTCTGGAAACAACCTATAAGGCTAAAGGTTTCTGTCTGAACAAGACCCTATCAACTTTAGTGGCCTCTGTGAAGGTTTAAAACATTCCCTAGAAATTCAGAGGTCACCTGCACGAAGGAAAAGGTCCTCAATGTGAAAATCATCTTGTGTCCTTGTAAGCAAAGTTGCTAACTTTTTTTGACATTTGGTCATTGTCTCAAAGCCACAGAAACTGGGTTCTCGTTTTTTAATTTTCACAAATGCAGAGGAAAACTTGAAAATGCCAAACCTTGAATAAGAATAAAAGGAACAAAAATATATATTATTAAAAAATAAAAGTTATTTTCACACTAATCTCGTCTATTGTTTTTCCTTGGTATAATACATGAAGTCTGGATAGCCTCAAGACTGTTGCAGAGAGGCAATATAACAAGTTTTTAACGTGAAATATTTTTAAAAAATTGCAGCAGACTCAAAGGACAAGCAATTCAAAAGCTATGAAAACAGTCTTACAATGAGATGCAAAAATAACAGTTTATTTCAGCTGGAAGTGAAGAGGGAGTGATGAGGAAGGAAAAAAAAAAAAAGTGGCTGTTTTCACAATTAATTTAAGAACATGTAAGTCTAAACCTCAAACCCTCATGCATTTCCAGTTTGGCATTCTGTAGTTATGGTCCTCAGTGGAACTATATAATCAGTATTTATGCCCAACATACAGAAATAACATTTCAAGACAGAACATGGAGCAGTAAAATCAGGGTATTTTCTAAGCTTAGTAAATACTAAACAGCTCTTTACACTCGAGGTATTGTTCACATTTCTACAAACCCTTAAGAATATGTATACATTTCTTTTTTCCTCATGGCAAGTGGTGCCTAATGATGACTTGACTTGGAGGCATGGCATGTAGTTTAGGGGCTGTTTGCTAATACGCTTCTTTTTAGCAAATCTATGTTTTATAGCAAATGCTTGTGACAACTGCTGTCTCTTTGTTTTATTTGAAAAATAAATAACTTACTAAAAATAAAACTAGAAACCATATGGATCTTTAAGCATCACACCAGGCAAAGCTACCATTGGACTAAGCTCACTGTTTTCTTAAACTTTTGTCCACAGTCTGGGAGTGTCTACAATCTGCTTGGTGTTATTCAACATTTTTTATGTGCTATATGCCTATAAGAACTAGGTATTAATTTTTACAAGCCAAGTCACTAAGGTGTAAGAAACTCCATCAGAGATGCTTAGTGCCATATCTTTTTTCCTTATCTTCTTTTTAAAAGTACATTTCCCTCCTTCCCCTTAATGACCTGGGAAGATTAGACCCATGAAGCTATCACAGTACATTTTCAGATGTAAGAAATCAAGCACTTAACAACTAGGATATCTACTGAAATGCCAATATAGCAATAGAGGTGGTATTTTCCACCTCAATTTGTTATTTGAAAAGTGCATCTTACAGTGGTGTTTCTTATTAAAATGTATCAACAAATAGGAGATGAAACAGAAAACGACAATTTTGTCATATGTCTCATAAGAGCAGGAGTAAGTCTTTTGACTTTTCTGATGTGGAAGAACTTGATCTCTGATTCACTCTTTTCAGCACACAAGGGTTTCATGATGTACTGTGTGTAAAAACACAAGTCTACCTTTTACATTTGACCTCTGAAAAGTGGTGATGCTATTACTAGTTAAACGATAGTTTCCTTGCATTGCTATTTTTCTTTGGGGACAATAAAACGAGTTCAAAAGGATTCTAGATGCATTTTGTGTTGTTGCAGATTTGGGGAGGAAACAGAAGCTTTTTGGTGGTACCATTGTGTCTGTCTTCAGAAAATACTGTTTACTTCAGTTCTCAGGAAATTACATTACCCTGAAAACAGCAAAGCCCCAAATTGTTTCTATGACATGCATTATATGTTCTAGAAAAAGAAAATGAATGAGTAACCAGTCTAATTTTTTAAAACTCTGAAAACAAAAGAGTGTGTTTGTAGTTCTCTAAATTTCCCCAGATTGGCACCAGAAAAGAAAAATGTGCAGTGAAGGTGATCTCATTTGGAAGTGATAACCCAGAGATCAGAGGCACTGAATTGCTTTCATCTCTGCCTACAATCCACTTCCTCTGAGAAACCACATATGTTCAAATAAAAACATGGGCCAAATTAGTTTTGTGACAGCCTGGTCCCTGTAAATGTACATCACCTTCAAATACGCATTGGAGAAAAGAGTTTAAATTTGTGTTTGTATCCTAATCCTCTCAGGATAACATCAGAATTATCCAAACACTGTCACTGCCTCTAGGTTAAGTAACAGCTTCCAAACCTCAATACATCTGTCAGTGGCAGATTGCAGCTAACACCATGCAATTGGCACCGTGCAGCCAGAGACTGATTAGAAAGAGCCAAGTGATTTTGCTGCCTAGTCCTTTCCTTTTGTTTGTTAATTAATTAATGTATACATTAAATTTAAAAGCATGCATGGAACTTGCCTAGTTTGGGTTGAAATAATCTGTAATTACGATACATATATTTTTCGTAGGTTTTTCTGTAAACGTTTGCTGTAATTTCCCAGAAGAGTAGGAAAATGTGATTAGACTTAACTTTTTTCAATTCCACAGTAGCTCCCTGCAAGATTGCTCTTTAGTTTATAGAAGAAATTTATTACTGGACACATTTTTCAACCTACTGAATTCCCACTGACAGCTAAAAATATTGGATTCCTGCTATTTCAGAAGTCTTTCCTTCAGCTCAAGTATTTGGATAGTTATCTACTGTCCTCCTACTTGGAGGCTTCCCTATGTCTAAATAAAGATTTCTTCTACACCTAAATCAGCCATTTCAATGAGCAGATGCTATTTGGCAGACAACTAGCATCAGGAGAAAAAAAATGCATAGTGGATGGGTATTTTTCTTTCAGCTGATAAAAGTAGCCTTTATAAACAGAAGCCATAAAGATATCTGATTTTCTCCACTGCCAATAAAGACAAGGACGTTTGCTCAAAGTTAATATATACTACACAATAAATTAAATACATGATTTTTCTTATCTGAGAAGCTGCAGGCATCATCCCCACTTATGGAGGAACAAAGAGGAAAACCGGAAAAATAGTTTAATTTTGCCATATGTTAGTGCTCTCCTGCTACCTCAAAAGAAGGTAGCAAATAGGGGAAATATTTGAAAGAGACTTTGTCTCCTGCTTCAGTATGAAACCCACACAAAACATTGTATGCCAAACAGATTGCTTCTAAAAAACTAGCTTTACTGCCATGTACATGTATGTCTCCAAAAGTCAGAACTGAAATCAGTGTCAGCCAGATGAGCTTGCACCTGGCTGCACTCAGAGATGTGCACTGCGGGGGTGACAGCACTGTGACGGGCAGTGGTGACAGAAGGGACAGTGCAGGGTGGATGTAGGGGGCTGTAAGGAGTGACCATCTCCTGACTCAGCTGTGCCTGGAAGTCTTTTGAATGTACAATGAGTTTTGGCAGACAAGGAAACACTTATGTTGTGCACAAGGGGTCCCACTATTCCTCTTAGGGACACTGGGGAGTTGCCACCTCTTCCCACGCTGTGACACCAAATACTCTTTGCCCAAACATGCATCTTCCATATCCTCACCACTATGACTGCTCTCTCCAGAGTAAGGAGGTGCTGTTTCACAGATAAAACAGAGAAGCTACTTTTGCATCGTCCATACAACAAATGAATAGGACCAGGTCTGCAGACTGAGGCAGATGTTTATGAAGACCTTAGAAATGCCTGTCAGGGGAGTTTGTTTTGGACTAGGTCTTGCTTGGTCTGGTGGACTACATTCCATTTAGGACCTGGAGTTTTCTAGGTGTGCTCCTGGCACACATCTTCTAGTTTACTTTAGTCCAAGAATAATCTAATTTGTGCATTCTGATGACACTTCAGCAATGTGAACTAAAGCACAACAGGCAAAGCTGCTTCCAAAGTGTACTTCTGGTGAAACAGCAACAGGGAATAACTGAGAGAAACCTGAAAGACCTTAGACTGGAAAAGTCAATACCTGCAGCCTAGGTGTTAAATGTAGTCCACAAACATTTGAACACCCTTTCTTTAGCTAGCCCAGGTTCTCTATTTAGTTTTTTTGAAAGATGAATGCAGGCTATGTTAATCCTGTTGAATATAGCAAGATATTTCCTCAGGGTGGCATCTTCTATTTGCATTGGGTAGTAAGACCAACTGTGCCAAAAAATTGTAATCAAAAAGTCTCATTCAGGAAAGGACACAGAAAAGAACAGAAGGGTTTGTTGACTTTTGCTACAGAATACTAAAACTTGAATAAATATTTATATAAAGAAAATTGTTTTCTTTGCTAATACACTCCTCATAATTTTATAGGTGTGCTGAGTGCACTTCCTCACAGAAGAGCTCCACATTGAATTCGTTGCATATATTATGTGCTGGACTTCTCCATAATCAGTCGTTGCTATAGTCTGTTCCTTATAAGACCACATTAAAGCTTAGAGAACAAACACAGCTAAGCTCTTCAACTGTTTGAATTTCTGATTTGGCCACTAAAATGAAACATTTGCAAATGTTTACAAACTGTTATAAGATAAGGCTCTTCACTTGTAGCTGTTACTCTTCATATTGCTAAATATTCTTCAAGGTAGACAGAGGAAGAAAATCTTGGTTATAATTTAATCAAGGACCTTGCTGCAAAATGTAGGTTTGAATCCCTGTTTTCATAAATATTCATTTTATATAAAGTGTAACAGGAGATACTCTACACTTACCTGATAATTTAGGTGTCTTTGGGGAGAGTTTCAATCCCTGCTTCGAACCAGGCAGAATGGAGACTTGAATCTGGATCTCTCATGTCTCTGACAAATGCCTTTACTCACCAGCATGGATTTGGGGGGCTGACAGGGAGGGAGAATAGACAATGACACCTCATTTCTCTTCTTTTGTGCATGTCATCGAAGTATTGGTCCTTAAAAATAAAACATTGAGAATGAAATGCAGATGTGTAAACATGAGTGTTTAAAGCCATTTGATCTGTCTTAGCACAGCTGAACTATGAGCTGAACTACAGAGCTGGGAGACAGGTGCCAGGCTGCTCCACAGTGGGGGCCAAGTGGGGTATTCAAGTGGTATTCAGATGACTCTAGGTACCTACAATAAAGCAGTGGAACCTCAGTTTTAGAAATGTAAAAACAATATATTTGACAACAGATACTTACCCATGTGGAAATGAAGGACAAATCATCAAGATCACTCCTATGCCATTACTGTACAGGTAAAGAGCAAAAGAGGTATTTCGGTCTGTTGTGTATTGATAAAGATCATGGCTGAAATACTGTGGCAAAAGTAGTTTCTCCAGCCCCAGGATTGTCAAAGGCTAAAAGGAATCGTGCCTCAAACATTGCAGCAGGAGACGACACATTCAGTATAGGGTGAAGTGCGATTTACATATCAACGACAAGCTAAGGAGCCACAGCCCAGGTTGGATGGCCGATACCGAAGGTGGGGGATGTGCCGAAGGGCACATAGCTCCATCTTCTGATATACCCAGCTTGGCAAACAAAGGGGAAAAGCTGAGACCCTTCAACATGGCCCGGGACTTGTCGAGACTTGTCAATTTTGGCAATCACCCTTTCCCCCCAGACTTTTCCTCTACTCCGAGAGCTATGAAAAAGCTCACCTAAAACAGCACTGGCAGGTAACCCACCACCCTGAGGACCCTCTGCCCACTAGCCTCGCCGCGGGAACTGGACCAGACACCGGAGGACGCTGCGCTCCTGAATTACAAATCCCAGCATCCTCGCAGTGGGAAACCAGAGGCCATACATCATCGTATGAGTCCTGTCATCCATGCTGCAGAGCTGTAAGAATGGCTGGATCCCTCACCCTTTTCTTTCTTCCTTTCTTTCTGCTCTTTCCTTCTCTCTTTTTTCTTCCCTAGCCCAATTTCTATATATCTTTCTCTCTCTCTTATACCTTAATTTTCCTTTCCCCTCTACCACTCTTGTTCTCTCTTTTCCTTTTGAACATATAAGAGTAGCATTATCTTAAGCTCCGCTGTTGGATTCCTGTTAAGTTTTGTATTATAGCTACTAATGGTTGCCAATACAATGCTCGTAGAAGGACTTATTGCTGTTATACTTTTGCCAAGCCACTATTCCCTGTAACTAGTATTCCAACACATACTTTTAGTAAAACTCACAATTGAATTGGACCCCGGAGGTGATTGTCTGTCATTCACTTCGCATAACTGTGCAGAATTAACCCAGAGTTTGCTCACACCCGGTCTCATCTGTTGAGTCAGGGCGTGTATCGCATTCAGAGTTAACTTATCCCTCATCCCATCTGTTGGAACAGGACACAGTCCACTGTTTCACTCACAGATACCTCTATAGGAAATAAACACATGGGCAAAAATTCTTCAGATGTCACAGGTGTGCTGACCTTATGAAACTCTGTAAGTGTCTAACAAAAATAAGGTGGTAGCACAGGGCAGCAGATTCCACATGTAAGTAGAAAAAAACAATCTCTGTGGCAACCACAGTGATCCAGCATCAGCAAACGTTTTGCAATGTGTTCTGCACTGCACTTTCTTAAACAGGCACTTGATGCTGGCACAACATCACATCTCAGAAGGTAGCTGGATTCTGCCTGTCAGCAGGGCTTATGTAGTATATCTGTAATAAGTGATGGTCAAAATTATTAATGTTGAACAAATCGAGTAGGATTCAATTATATTATGCATATCGTTGTAAGCAGTAACTGCGCTTGTGCAAGTTTGATTATGTTTTGTAGAACCTTGTAGTAGTAGTTGAGCCAACACCTGGATCGCCCGGATGGTGCAGCGGATGGCGAAGCGCCCAGATGGTGCAACAGATAACAGAACTCCCGGATGGTGCAACAGATAACAGAGCTCCAGAGGCAGAAATACCCAGTAACACCCAGTGCGTGAACGAGCGTATAACATATATAAGCACATACGAAAAGTTGAATGGTGTGCCGGTTGGCAGAACTGATCTTCCCCCGGTCACCCAGAGCTGTTTTGCCTAATTACCGCTTGCTCAATAAAATCGATTGATTGGCTCAAAATTGATTTATTGGCTCTTATTTATAACATATCGGTTCCATACAACAATTCATCACTTTTTTTTCAGCTCAGCCATTTGCTGTAATGCATATGGGAGTTCAAACACATTGCCACAGCCTCCCAGAAATTATTGGCTGAGGTACTTTCAACTTATAACTACTTTTAAATTTAACCACTTTCAACTGTAGTTACATGAGAAAATGAGGGACACGCTTAAAAATTCAGTTAATGAATGAAATTACCCTTAAAAAGGGAGCATGCTGTTTTCCATGCAACAGGCATGTTGATTACAGTTTTTTTTTTGACAGGGTTTTGTACAGGTCCAATTGGTGAAGTGCCCACTGGCCGCAAGCTCAGATGCCACATTCCTTGGAGCAGTGTTGTTGTATTTACATGGGTTGTCTGAGCAGCAGCAGCTGTGCACACTGCTTTTGTTATCATCTCCCCAAACAGGAGAATGAGCTTAGTGATGGTATATGCCTAGACCAGACTGTAGTGTTTAGATAGCAGTTATGTGGGTCACTGAATTCAAAGATTTGCTCAATGTTAGTGGGAGCCAAGACCCATGTGAACATTATTCACTTGTATTTTTAGAGAACAACCTCATGTGTTTTATATAAGTGTGAAGAAATCTCATGTGTTAGAAGGTTGATATGGTTTTTTATATGGCTAAGGAGGCCACAGGCATACCTGTTAGCTGCTCTCTGTAAACTATAGTTGCTATTAACACCTGAAGAATTCTCCATAATACTGAAGCCTTTGGCCTAGGAGGATCTGTTGGATTAGGCTTATCTTTTGAACCATGTTTTTCTTTTTCCTCCTAGGGACAACTGATATATCAGTTTAGGATGAGATCATATTACAAGCTAAATGAAAAATGGTTCAAGTGGCCTCTCCTTACCTGTTTTAAACTCATCCCAGGGTGTCCAGTCACTTGTTATTGCTATTATTTGGATGTCATTAAACAAACTCAAAATGTCCTTGTGTCCAGGACAGCTCACAGTTGGGATGGTCTCTGTTTCAGAAAATGGAACAGTACATAGTCACAGAATATGGAAAACAAAGGATTATTCTTGCTGTTTTACAGATAAAAGAACTGTCAGGTAGTCTGGGTGACTTACCTGAGCTCCCATAGAGTTCACAGGGAGAGCTGGACTTTTCCAACACCATTCTGGTTTCCTATTCACAAGTTCATCCATCTCCAAAGAGAAAATTCAAGAGAATTTTTCAATCTAGGAATCCGGTTTCTGTATCTGACTCATTAATTTCTCTGTTAATGATCCTCTGCTCTCCAAGCACCTGGCTTTGCCTTGCATAGTAAGAGAACTAAAGATAGGATTGAATTCTAATGTTGCTGCTACTAATGTCAGCAAGCAGCTCAGTGGCAGCACATTGTCTGCATTTTGAGAGGAGAGGGGGCTGTTTTCCAGAGACTTTTGTGATAAGCCCAGCCCAGCCCCACTGACAGGGAGCAAGATCCGAGGCAGTGCCAACCCAGGCTGGACTGTCTCTTCCCCCCTTCCAGGCCTGGCTGACATCTGACTGGCTATGAGGGCACTGCCTCATGTTTTGGGGACTATCTCATTACCTTTTCTTTTCCTCCTTAATTCAATACATTGCACCTAATAATTTTTGACTGCAGTTTCTTGGTTCTGTTAATGTCCTGAACACGACCCAGCAAAATTTTTAGAGATTGTTGAATACACAGGCTTTTTGATAGATCTTTATTTATTTTATCTCTGAGTATCCCATACACACTTATTGCTTGGAGTTCACAAATACTGAAAAAGTTCAGAGTATCTGAAAGTCCTTTCTTTAGACTGAATTTTTAGTGTGTTACCATACTGTTACCTTGTAGATTGGCTGTGGGGACTCAAGCGAGACGCAGAATCAGGTTAAACATAATGCCCCCAGAAAGTGAGGATAAATAGTCAGCTGAGAAGGCTTACACCATCAAGTTCAATCCTCTTCATCCACTTGCACACACATAGCAATATTTGGGGGAAGTCCTTCTGGGAATCCTATTACAGACAGGCTACAAACCGTCATAAGGGTTTGTCTGATGTGACGTAAGGTGCTAATTATTTTTTCTTGTCATTTAGCAACACCCTTCTTTCCTTGCTATACTTATAGCAAATGAAGAAGCCCCAGGAGAACTCTAAGACTTGGTTTGTGTTCAAAAGGATTATCTTTGCAATGGGATAATCCTTACCATGTCAGCTAACAAGGTTTTAGGTCTGGATTATGTTTGCAATGTAGTGCAAAGTGATGATACCAGATTAGAGAATCTGGCCCATTTTGTGTGGCGAGTGATAATTCTGCATGTTGCAACAAGGCATCTATCATTTAATATATGTGTGCTTACAAAGAGAAATAAAGTTTGTGTTTTTTTGTTTTATTCTGGCTCATTATGTAGAATTGCAAAAAATCTTGGCTATGGTAGTGTATCTGCCTTGATCCGGGGATGGCTTTAACAAAAACAAGGCTTCAATTCATGAAAAAATTCAGGAGAGCAAACAAGATTTCTTGTACGAATTCTCTTCATCATAGACATAATTTTAGAGGAAGAGCTGACTACTCTGGGCTAAATTTCCATTCCCAGAATATAAGTTTTTTACTCAAAAATTTAACTGGACAAATAATAGAAATTTCATTATGGTAATTGAGTAACAAGTTAAGAAAAATCTGAGATTTGAGGAAGATAAATATGTATTTATTTATTTAGTGTTTTAAATTACATTTAGAAGTATGCCCTTCAAGTTACACAGAAAAGATAATATTTGCAAGTCAATCAGAATTATTTACTTCAACATAAATAAAAGTTTTTATGTTTGCTTCTTTAAAAGTATTATTATTTGCAGGGGAGAATTGAGAATTATTTTCTGCTTTTACATCTAGATTTAAATGTTTCTTTATTTAGTTTTTTAAACCTCCTCTAAGCTGGCATCAGGCCACGGCTTGAGGTCACCTAAAATGCTGCCAGCCAATCTATGAGACATTGCTTGTCAAATGCAAAACCAAATAACCCACAGATACTCAAATTGTCCTTTCTCCTTTTTCCATTGGATCTGCTCAGCTGGAATTAAGTGATTCCTTTCCAAGTTATGGGGAAAAAAAAAAAAAAAAAAAGAAGGTTTAGAAGGTACTAATATATCAAAGCTTGAACCATGGTGTTAGATAAATATTTGTTACGAATGACACGATAGCAGCTGATCTGACCTAGGGAAAGGCTAGATGTGCTTCCTGAGCTCTCTTCCTCTGTGACTCTCTGACTCCCAATAAGACTCATTTCGGTTTGTGCCAGGCTCTACTCTACACCTTCAGGTCTGCAAGACACATTCTGCCTGCAAATGCATTTGGCTTAAGCCCCAGCAGCCCAGAGGCAGGACTTTGTACACTGCAGTGCTGTGCTGGCCACTCCGACATTGTTCATGCAAACACTTGGCCTGGGACATTTTAAGGACTGTAAGTATACAGGTTAGCTTTGTCGTTCAACCTGCTTTTGACATATCTGCTGTGACGAAATGTTCTCAGGAGAGTTCACAAATTGTGTAGCAGGTGTAAGTGCCTCGTGTAGCTGACTGAGTATGGCTGTCCTGGGAGAGCAGAGGTTCATCTGCGCAGTGGTTTTGTGAAGCACAGACAGCTGCAATGTCTCAGTTGCCCAAGTCCTCACAGCCAGCCCAAGAGATAGCAGTAAGGTGCCATTTGTCCTAAAAATTATATCTGCAGAAGGGATTTAAGATTTCAAATGCTCTGATTTTTTTCAGTATTTGTAAACCCAAGGATATAAAAGTAAATTAATAGTTTTAACCTAAGATGAATAGATAAATAGGTAGTCCAGGTTGGTACCCTAGCTCTGTGGTGGCACTTAGATTGTGGTCAAATTCAGTGTCCATGACACTTGCAGTAGAATTGGCTCATGGGAAAACACCGTTCCTATTCAAAGTGTTCCACAACATCCTGCAGTCACCTTAAAAATAATAATTAAAAAAAACCCCACCAGCAACATATGACAAATAAATTGAAAACAGGCTTTTATTTAGTAGCCTATTAGATGAACACTGACTTCAGGTTTGTTTCTGGGACATCTGTAGAGAAGGAGAAATAATTGGCTAAGCACTGTCTATGTATATTAGTGCATAATACTCATCAGATATATAACTAAACCAAAATTTAAACAATATGGTATAGGGAATAGCAGGGGAGAAGGGGCAATTGTCATGCCAGGGCAACCATCTCTTAGGAGAAATCTGATATCTGAGTTTAGAAATGAAAAGGCATGAGAATCACAGAATGTTAGGGGTTGGAAGGGACCTCAAAAGATCATCTAGTCCAATCCCCCCGCCAGAGTAGGAAAACTTAGATGAGGTTACACAGGAATGTGTTCAGGCAGATTTTGAATATCTCCAGAGAAAAAGACTCCACAACCCCCCTGGGCAGCCTGTTCCAGTGCTCTGTCACCCTCACTGTGAAGAAATTTCTTCTCAAATTTAAGTGGAACCTCTTGTGTTCCAGTTTGAACACATTACGCCTTGTCTTACCATTGGTTGTCACTGAGAAGAGCCTGGCTCCACGCTTGTGACATTCACCCTTTACATATTTATAAACATTAATGAGGTCACTCCTCAGTCTCCTCTCCTTCAAGCTAAGGAGACACAGCTCCATCAGCCTTTCCTCAGAAGGGAGATGCTCCTCTGCCTTAATCATCTTTGTTGCCTTGCGCTGGACTCTCTCCAGCAGTTCCCTGTCCTTCTAGAACTGAAGGGCCCAGAACTGGACACAATATTCCAGGTGTGGTCTCACCAGGGCAGAGTAGAGGGGGAGGAGAACCTCTCTCAACCTACTAACCACTCTCCTTCTAATACACCCCAGGATGCCATTGGCCTTCTTGGCCACAAGGGCACAGTGTTGGCTCATGGTCATCCTGCTGCCCACCAGGACCCACAGGTCCCTTTCCGCTATGCTGCTCTCTAATAGGTTGTTCCCCATCTTATACTGGAACCTGGGGTTGTTCCTACCCAGATGCAAGATTCTACACTTGTCCTTGTTGCATTTCATTAAATTTTTCCCACCCAACTCTGCAACCTGTCCAGGTCTTGCTGGATGGCAGCACAGCCTTCTGGCATGTCAGCCACTCCTCCCAGCTTGGTGTCATCAGCAAACTTGCTGACAGTGCACTCTATTCCCTCATCCAAGTCACTGATGAATATATTGAACTGGTCCCAGTACTTACCCTTGAGGCACTCCACTAGATACAGGCCTCCAACTAGACTCTGTTCCATTGACCACAACTCTGGCTTCTTTCCTTCAGCCAGTTCCCAGTCCACCTCACTACCCGATTGTCCAGACCACACTTTCTCAGTTTAGCAGCAAGGATGCTGTGGGAGACTGTGTCAAATGTTATACTGAAATCAAGATAGACCACATCTACCGCTCTGCCATCATTTATCCACCTTGTTATGTCCTCATAAAAGGCTATGAGGTTGGTCAAGCATGACTTCCCCTTGGTGAAGCCATGTTGACTGCCCCTAATGACCCTCTTATCCTTGATATGCCTTGAGATGGCACCAAGGATAAGTCGTTCCATCAGTTTCCCAGGGATGGAAGTGAGGCTGACTGGTCTATAGTTACCTGGGTCCTCCTTCTCACCCTTTTTGAAGACTGGAGTGACATTTGCTTTCCTGCAATACTCAGGGCCTCTCCTGTTTCCCAAGACTTGGCAAAAATGATGGAGAGTGGTCCAGCAGTGACCTCAGCCAGCTCCCTCAGCACTCGTGGGTGCATCCCATCTGGACCCATGGATTTATGGATGTCCAGATTGTTTAATTGCTCCCTAACCCAGTCCTCACCAACTAAGGCAGACTCCTCCGTTGTCCTGACGTCCTCTGGGGTCTCAGGGGTACAAGGATCCTCAGGACAGCTTCTGGCAGTGTAGAGAGAGACAAAGAAGGCATTCAGTAATTCTGCCTTCTCTCTATCTTCTGTCACAGGGGCACCCACCTCATTCATCAGTAGGCCTACGTTGCCTCTGGTGTTAGTCTTATCTGCCATGTATTTGGAAAAGCTCTTTCAGAATAACAGCACAAGGATAACAGCAGGAGAACAATGCAGGAAAAATCTCACCACAGCAGTTTAGGTGAAAGATTACAGAGTGAAAGATCTGAGATCTTTAGCATTACAAAGGTTAAGGCACAGCGCGACATTGGGAACTTGAGGAATTTGATGAGACAGACATTATTCCTCAAAGAAAGGCAAGATCAATAGGAAAATAAATGGACTACTCTGCAGCTTGGCAGGGTTTTACAAGCTCTCCTAATTGCTCAGTTTCCTCCCTTTACATCTCTCAGAGCAATAATGATACCTGGCTCTATAAGTCATTACTAAGAAGCCAGCTTGACAACTTCAGCTGAGGAATTTAGATTTCGGCTTAGACCTCCCAATGGGCAACATACTGCTGAAGGAAAGGGGGGAAATATTAGGTATATGGCAAATATGCCAACAGCTCCGGTTGATGGGTATGGAAGTGTTACCTCTTTGAGAAGATTTTAGGGCTTGCTGAGCCTGTGATGTTTTCATGACCATGATCTGCTGTCATGCAAAGGTGTCTCCCTCCACAAAGTGAGGGTCTCAGCTACTTGGTTAACCAGGAGAATTTCTTATCAAGACAGAACATGCTTGCTTAACCTGTCCATGTTATGTGAAACAAATTTCTTAAGAGAACTCTGCCTAGTTGCTTAGCATCAACAGCTCTAATGAGTATGGAAGCCAAAAATCTGGCAAGTTAAGTAAGATAGAGTAAAAGAGCTAACAGCCAGGAGTCTGTTTGTAATGCTACTTTATTGACAAAGAACAAGCACCTGACAGATTTCTAGCATAAGAAGAACTTGGTAGAAGGTAAGGAGAGTGGTTTCTCTGGGGGATGACATGATGCCCTTGGCAAAGACTATGATGGTCCCTGGTAGCGCGCAGTAGATGCTGGTGTTTTTTTCAGTCAATGGTAATTTAAACGACATTGCTACTACTTCTTTCTTTTGAATATTTTCAAGTTCTAGGAGTTCCACTACTATAAACTGAAAGCAGGCAATTTTGCTCAAGAGTAATAATTATAAAACAACAATCAACTATACATAAATTGCCTAAAATCATGCTGCTACCCTTGGTTTCATGGCTCAGTGCTCAAAGTTTGCAAAAGAAGAGTGGCTCTGCATTGAAAACCCTTGAGAAATGCTAGTCTTCAATTACCTGTTTGGAAATGACATTAATTACAAAATTCCCAAGTAAACTAACCACTTAGAAAGCTGTCAGGGACAGTAGCATGAATAGTCCTGAGGGCTTTATTCACACAACATTCATGCTTTTGAATCAATTCAAGTTGACTAATAAGACGACAGATTAAAAGGTAATTTTTTTTCCAACCCCGAAATGCAAACCCAAACATTGCTGCAAAGCTCAAAATTGTACTCTTATGATGGTGCCTCTTTGGGGCACTTGTTCTAACATGTGCAGAGACTCTTCAAGTAGTGTACACACAGCTTTAAAGGATAAGACAGAATCACAGAATCACAGAATTATAGGGTTTGGAAGGGACTGCTGGAGATCATCTAGTCCAACCTACCTGCTAAAGCAGGTTCAGCTAGAGCAGATTGCACAGAAATGCATCTAGGTGGCTTTTTGACAGTCTCTAGAGAAGGAGACTCCACAATCTCTCTGGGCAGCCTTTTCTAGTGGTCTGTCACCCTCAAAGTAATGAGGGTGAGACTGGTCAAAGAGTCTGGTCCCATCCTCTTGACATCCACCCTTGCGATATTATAAGCATCGATGAGATCCCCTCTCAGGCTTCTCTTCTCCAGGCTGAACAGATCCAGCTCTCTCAGTCTCTCCTCATAAGAAAGATGCCCCAGACCCTTGATCAGCTTTGCAGTTCTCCACTGGAGTCTCTCCAGTAATTCCTTGTCCTTCTTAAACTGGAGAGCCCAGAACTGGACACAGTAATCCAGATGTGGCCTCACCAGGGCAGAGTAGAAGGGGAGGATAACCTCCCTCGACCTGCTGGTCACACCCTTCTTAATGCACCCCAGGATACCAATGGACCTCTTGGCCACAAGGGCACATTGCTGACTCGCGATCAATGTGTTGTTGACCAGAACTCCCAAGTTTTTCCAGCAGGTCCACCCCTAACCTGTACTGGTGCATGGGGTTATTCCCTACAAGGACCCTACACTTGCCGTTGTTAAACTTCATGAGGCTCTTCTCTGCCCAGTCCTTCAGCTTGCCCAGGTCTTGCTGAATGGCAGCACAGCCTTCTGGTATGTCAGCCATTCCTCTCAGTTTGGTATCATCAGCAAACTTGCTCAGGGTGCACTCGGTCTCTTCATCCAAGTCATTGATGAACAGGTCGAACGGGACTGGACCTAACACTGACCCCTGGGGAACTCCACTAACTACAGGTCTCCAACTAGACTTTGCACCATTGATCACAACCCTCTGAGCTCTGCCATCCAGCCAGTTCATGATCCAACTCACCCTGCATTCATCCAGCCCACACTTCCTGAGCTTGCCTATGAGAATGTTGTGAGAGACAGTGTCAAAAGCCTTGCTGAAGTCAAGGTAGACAACTTCTACTGCTCTTCCCTTGTTTACCCAGCCAGACATACCACCATAGAAGGCTATCATGTTGGTCAAACATGACTTGCCCTTGGTGAATCCATGTTGACTACTCTTGATAACCTTTTTTTCCTACACACGCTTGGAGATGATGTCCAGAATTAGTTGTTTCATTACCTTTCCAGGGATGGAGGTGATGCTGACTGTCCTGTAGTTCCCTGGGTTATCCTTCTTGCCCTTTTTGAAGACTGGTCTAACAAGTTTGTCAACATCTCTCTTGTACTGGGTAGCCCAAACTATACACACTGCTCCAGAAGCGGTCTCTCAGATGATCAGCAGGCAGAATAATGTCCCTCGACCTGCTGCCTGTAATATTGCCTCTATAGCCAAGGATGCTGTTGGTCTTCATCTCTGGGCACATTGCTGACACATGTTCAGCTTGGTTTCCACCAAGACCAATGTGCCTTTTCTGAAAAGCTATCTTCTAGCCAGTGGGCCCCCAGACTGTCATGGTGCATTACCATTACACAAGCCCAGGTGCAGGACTTTGCACTTGTCTTTGCTGGACTTCATGAGGTTCCCAACAGCCCATTTCTCCAGTCTGTCAAGGTTTCTCTGATTGGCAGCCCTGCCCTCCAGTTTGTCAGCCACTCACCCGCACTCCAGTTGGTAAATCATAATAATTTGCATATATGTTGCACTTAGCCTGTCCTCAAGTGATGTCAGTAGGACAAGGTAGTACTCCCTATTCAAAACTGTCTTGGAGTTCATAGCAAATTTTACAACTGTGCATTCAAACAACCAGTTATAGGGTCAGATCTTCAGTTGTTGTGTATTACCATTATTCCCTCCACTGTCTTTAATTTTTAACTTCCATTGTTTGTCTCTCCTCATTTTTGGATGCACAAGAAGAAAGTGAATGAAATCTGAACTACTTCCAAAACAGTGAGAAATCCATCATTTGCTTTAGTAAACCAGCATTTCCTTTGATATTTTGACTCTTTTATTGTAAAAAGACAAACTTCAGCTGAAAAAAATGCAGTGAATGAAGAATACACTAGAATGTTTTATAGTTTACATTACTAAACGAAACAAAGCATAAAAAGCTTCAGAAATTATACAAAAGACACAAGACCTTTACAACAGAATAGCTCATTTTGCACTTTATGCTCATTTTGGCTTGTAATTTGCTTAAAAGCCCTGCAGAGAGAAGCACTTATGTTTTGATAAAAATGGTTAGCATATATGTTAGTGCACTTAGATTGTCTTGTTTGCATGGGCAATGAAGTTTGAGGTTAATCTCGTCTAATCTAAATGTCGATCATGTTAGATTTTGCCAGAGAGCTGCAGAGTGAGGGATCTCATTTCTGTGCAGTGAAGTAGGCACTTACCTCTCAGGTTTCTTAAAAGGAGAATTATTTCCAGATGCCTTATGCTTATATTGTGTCCTTGGTTCAACTCAAACATCAAAAAGCAATTAACTTTTTTTCATCCAGATTCTGACTGGATACACAGGCAGCACCAATCTGCCTGGTTTTCAGAACATTTGACATGAAGGGCTAAATTTCCACTTCGCTGCGTGGGATTCATCCTTCTGCCTCCTATTAACATTAATGGGGATGCCTTCACTAAATCCCCTGCAGTACACTGAAAATCTCTTCCTGTTTATAACTCAGGGTCATGTTGTCGTTTCTCCCTGGATTGTGCCTTGAGGGGATTATTTCAATTTTTATGCCCATGCTTTCATATAAGACAGGAGATGATTTTAACATTTCCAGGCAGTGTAATTTGCCTTTCATGAGTCTCCAGAAGCTTTGAGGTGATTAACATGCTATAGTTCTAATTTTCCTCTAAACTTGATCACACCAAGAAACAGTTCTTCTTGCCCTGATACAAAAAAAAGGGATCAGGTCCACCCTCTTAGATATCTTTATTTTTATTGAGTTACTTCAGGGCCTAAAATCCCAGTCTGCAGCTCTTCTGGACTGATGCTTAGCAAGAGTACACTGTAGTTGTCACATGGGTCATACGTATAGGCCTTCCAACAGTACATGTTGACACTGAAACTATCCCACCCTTGTTGCTGTTGCTGCCCCTGCTGTCTAGGTTAAATCTGCCACATTCATTTTATGGTGTGGACAGATTACATGTTCCTTAGAATTTCCATTTTAAAAATCATTTGGGTATTCAGTTGCCTTAAGCTTTCTGAAAGTCAGCAGGGTTTAGGTCACAAAACACTCAGCAAACTCTTTTGCAAAAGCTGTTCAGTGCCTTTCATGGGTAGCCAAGGGAGTACTGCTGCAGTTCAGCCCAAGGGGACCATGCCTGGACCCACCCTGCTTCAGGGCAGACTCTAAGTCTGTAGAGCCCCAGCATAGTCACAGATTCCCATAAACAGATCTAGGTATATGAGTTAGGAGCTCACATGCCAGTTTTCCACCTGGCCTTGCTCACTGTTTCTACCATAGCCCAGTCATATTTGGAAGCAGCTTCAGCTAGCTACTTCTTACATACGATGCTTGGAACTGTAAAGAGCCTTTCAGATGGGCTTTGCAGCCCGTGTCAAGCTCATTGTTTCTAATTTGTGTATAGGCTAGCTCATTTAGGCCATTTGGGACATGCCTACATCATTCCACAGGCACAGTATGGTGTGCAGCAGGCCACCAAGAGAACATACAGATTCCCATGCATGTTAGTACACTTAGAGAAGCATAGTTTATCACTCCAGTGTAGTATATTGGTTTGGATTTATTGGTCAAAGAAGGGGACTTACCTCTCCTGGCCCAGCCCTCCCACAAGGCACATTTCACACCTTCTGCACATTTGTGAAAAGTCCCAAATGGACTTGGGTCCAAGATGGTGAGATAAGCTGCATAACAACATCAGCTGTAGCCTGTATCTCCCTTGGTTCAACTAGAAGCTTAGGGTAGGATATGAAGAGTAGTGCATTTTCAGTATTAACTTCAAAGGCATATACAAGTTATTCTGAGAATGTTGTGCCAAGGTGAAAATGTGTCTCTCTCCCTATCACTTATGAGTACTACCAGGGAGTCTCTAATAACCGTAAGTGGTGAGGGCTCATGATTGCGGTTCTCCATGGAAAAAATCCCCACTAGTTTTTAGTACACTTCCCTATAAGAAGTATTAGAGCTTGAGTCAGAAGGAAGATTCCTTTCAGTTGAATGATTCACATAATCCAGAGGCATCCTAAATATAATTATTATTGCTACCAGCCATTCTACTACTTTACATAAGGAGTGATGCTAACTTTTGCACAACAAACATGCATTTTTAGAGAGAAAAAAATTATTTAATAATAGAAAGTTTTGTTGAATTTCTACATGAAGATGATTTCCATGTGTCTTAACTTGAAGATCAACAAAAGGATCTAGCCTTCCTTCTTTTCCCTTCCAAATAACCCTTGCATCTGCAAAAAGTAGACATCATACACAGGTGATTTTTAGTCCCGACTTAAAGGCTAAGAGAGGTAGTAGCAATTATCATATGTTTTTTAATGGCTGCCATATATCTTTCAGTGAGCATTGAGCCAGACTCACTAGATGGTGCAAAAGACTGAAGTGCAATCCTCTAAAATCCAGGAGAACGTCACACAGACCTTTCCTTTTTTTTCAAACCCATGGCAAGTCTCAAGAATCACATTTCTGAGATTCACTGAGTATGTCCCTGCTGGCTATTAAAAGGCACTAACAATTCTGCAGTTATATCCTTCATTTATCATTGTCTCCAAGCACTTCAGGGCATAATTATTTTTGCCACACATTTCGAAGTGTTTGATACCAAGTTAAAAACAAACAAACAAACAAACCCCCCAAAACAGAAAACAAATCAAAACAAAAGAAAAACCAAACTAAAACAAAACCAATAATGCAAACAAAACAAAACAAAAAAATACAAAAGCATAAAAAAAAAACCCTAACAAAACCAAACAAACAAGCAAAAACCAACCAACTAACCGAACAAACAACACCCCCAAAACTAGAGGGGGCAGTTTTATGACAGCCATATCCCAATAATTGAACAAGTCAAATCCTCAGGGAGTGCGAGTGGTTCCTTTTAATTATCTGTGCAACCAGAGTCCAACTCACTGCACTAGACTCCCTGCACATTTTTCATTCAGATTGTATTCCTTTGGGGCATATTCATTGCACTTCAATAAATTGCATTTGTTGAGCTATTGCGAGTAATGTTTTAACTCCTAGGTATCTGTAGCATCTATGTCTGCATTTGGAGTGCCTGCTGTGGTGTCCAAGATGACACCTGTGGTATTTAGGTGATTTGAGTTGAGGTTGCTTTGACAGACCTTGGCCAGCTCCAGTGTCAACAAGGAAATCGGAGAGTGCCATCCAGGCTGTGAGGTCTTACATATGTAACAAGGTCCTTTGCCTCCTGTGCTCCATGTGTCTGTGTTTTGTCCTTACAAAGAATGTAATTTAGACATAGGGCCCATTTTTCGTATGTTTCTTTTGCTGTTTTGAAGTAAATAGCAGCATAGATACAGAAAAATAAGCAGGTTAGGAAACCTTTGTATTCCAGCTGTTTGTGTTGTTTAAACACATTCTTTATTACTTGGATTTTAAAAACTTTATTTTTTTTTCAGGATGTCAGTCTACCACTTATAAGGTATCCTTTTTAAGACACTAAACAGACTCTTGAGCAGTTTTTGCAGTTAAGCACAGGAAGTTATTGCTTAGGGGGATAAAAACATCTCCTTTACTTGAGATTTTTAGGAAACTCTACTAGGAATGTCATGATTTTATCAAGTTTGACTGTGGGGTGAAACAGACTGAATAACCTCTTGAGTTGTCTTTTAAGTCTGTCTTATATGAGTTTTGTATGAGTTAAAACAAAAAGAAAAGAAGTCCATTAGAAAAGTGCAGGACTACAACCCATGTTTTAATTTTCTCTTTGGTATAAAAGTCTGTAGAGCACAAACCTGGAAAAGGGCATTGATTATCCTACTAGTTTGAAGTGCACAAAATAGACTTCGAGAAAGTTGCCAAAATCAAATGATGCCTGTGGAAGACTGTATGGATATTGAAAAATATGACATTGTAGAACTGGTTACTTCCTTCCTAATGACTCTGCTTTCAGGGGATTGAAGGTGCTCAGGGACCATGTCAGATTTCTTAGATTTGCCATCTTCCCTATAGAGAAAAGCTCCTACTTCTTTTTCTTCAAACACTGGAGTTCTGACATTGAAATGAGACATAAATCACAATATACAAGACAGATTTTCAAATCCCTTTCCTTCTTCCAAGACCAATGCAGATTTCTACAACATTGACAGCAAAGTAGTCACATAAGGACAATGGATTCAGCATCTCACAAAAAAGGGACATTTTCCATTTTTTTAAAGGTATAGCACAAGGTTGTCTACAGATTGTAAAAGACACATCCTTGCATCCATTATGCTTGCTTCAGCTATTCCAGAATTATTCAATGACTAAGATTTACTTGCTTTACTTCATTAAAATGCTGGAAATCAGGGCAGCAGGCTCAGAGAAATGTTGCCAGTGCTCACTGCTTGTGCTTCTCAGTCCTATCTCTGCATGCTTGAGTGAGCTCTGCTTGTTCCCTCTGTTTGTTGTCATTGTTTGTGCTGTGCTTTGGTGGACAGATGGGGCAGGAAGGAAAGAGAAAAAGGCTAGAAGAGAGAGAGAAGACAGGTAAGAGCTGAATAAAAGAAATCAGTGAAATGAAAGCTTATGAAGTAACAGTGAATTACATGCTAATTAAATTTCCTTGTATGTTTTAGCTTTATAGCATAGTACACGTAATAATATCCATCTAGATATATTGTCCTCATCACTTAAATATTGGTGACTTCACAAAATATTTTTAAATAAGAATAACTGTGAAAAATTATTTCTGGCAAGGATAGGCTCAGTGGAAATTTGGAAAACAGTAAATAATTCAGGCATTATTGCCCATCTCTGACAAGGGAAACCTATAGCATGGGCGGTGACACAATGACATTTCTAGAAGGTCAGGTGTTCCCTGCTTAAATGAGCTCTTGCTCAGCTTTGGAGACAAAGTCTAGTCTGAAACAAGAGTGTAACTAACACCATTGCCTCTTGATTTATGGCTTGTGAGATAACTCAGAGAACAGAAAACTCTCTCTACATAAATAATGCATAGCACTAGATTCCCTGGAGACTTTTTAAGGTGTTCATTCCCTTTGAAGAAGGAAAAATGCTATTAAATAAAAATGAGGTTGGTTGTATTTATTTTGCAATGGAAGATACAAGGCAGCGGAGACCTGACTCCTGATATTTTCTCCGTTAGAAATGAGCAAATCATTCAGTCTTGTTCACAGAAAGTGGAGAGAGGTGAAGTCTGAATAACTCACTGAAGGAATAATAAACTTCTAGTGAACAGAAGTGTGTTATACCAATAGAGCAAGAATTTATTCCTTTGCTTTTTGTTTGTGATGGATGGTTACATCAATGACAGAAGCGGTGTGACTGGACTAAGGATCTATTTTTTTCATGCACTTTTGGAAGCTACTGTGAGTCATGATGACACCTCTTTGGGTATTATTGTTGTAATGACAAATTTTGTGATACATCAGGATTTTGAAATGGGTCTGTGGAGACACATGCTACTCATTAAAGAATGAGAAAAGTGTATTTTCTTAGCATATCTTCCACAAAACCTGTTACAGAAACTATTGGTAGGTTTGATAAAGGTAAGGAACTTATGCCTTGATTTCATCCTGGACGTGCTTGCATAGGCTTGAGAAGATGCACGGTTTGTGGTGAATGTTGTCATTTCTGAGCATCCCGCACAATGCTCAGACAACCTTATTGTGTCTGAGTTGTAATGGTGGGAGGTGGTAATAAGGACTATAAAATTAGTTCTAACATGGATTTATCAATCAGTTATAATAGAAAGATAGGATTTTCTAAAATGATAAATCAGGTCTTTCAGAAAAAGCCTGAAAAAGTGGGGACTTTGGTGGAGGTTAAATCTTTCAGAAGTCCACACTGGATGATTCATTTGTGACTTGTGAAGTGATAACACTAGGACATAATGGTTAAAGAAGAGTTAAACCAGGATGATGAATAAAAACCCACATGTTTTTAATCATAAATAGGTGCTTAGGCAAATTTATGCCTCGAAATCCTTAAAGTGATGGTCAACTGATTGATCTTGATAAATTTTTCTTTAGAGAAAGTTTCTAACGGAATCTGAGAGATCACATAATGTGTCTGCAAGGCACACATGGAGGAGACGTGCAGAAAAATGAACAAATACTTCAGACATTTTCAAGGAGAAGCTCTTAAATACTCTTCGACAGATTAGTGTGAAGGTTAATAATCGATAAATGCTGTAATGAATTAGTTACAAGTATGAAAAAAAATGACATTCTTTATTTTAACTTCTTAAGGAGATGACATACTCTATTTCTGTGCTAAAGCTCCCTCAATAGTGATGTGATACTGAAATTGAGCCATCTTTGCAGATCTGAACGGTTAGGCAGACCTTGTTCTGACCTTTGGCCCCCAAAAGGGAGGACATTCTCAGAGGACAGTTATAGTTCTGTTAAAACATCTGAAAAATGTTTCAAATAAGTAAAGTTAAGCTTCTTTGACTATGAAACTAAATAGATAACTGTGTTGTTAGAGGAAGAATAATATTGGTAGTTAAGGCTATATGCATATTTTAATTTAACTCTCCAGTAGAACACATATAAAACCTTTTACAAGGTTTTAATATTTTCCCCTGTCGATGTTCTTCTGCAATGGACTCTTACTCACTCCTAGCTCCCTCTCATTAAAAAAACGCCTCCATATTCATACATGTTCAGCATGACTTTTGACCAATGATATTAATAAAGGAGAGACAGACAAAAACTAACTATCCCAGCTGAAGCCAGGACACCTATCCATCCATATCAGATCTAATGCTGTGAACTAAGAATTAACAGTTCAAATTTCTTTGGACTATACAAGTACATTGGGGCTATTATTATTCAAGGATGGTATGCAGATGAACTCCATACTGGATTTAGATGAAATATGTAAGGCAGAGTTTAGAGTACAGTGTGAACCTGTATTCATGGTTTTTAAGACAAACAAGGGTTTGTCATTCACACAGGGGGTTCGCTAATGACATTAGCATTTTGAGCAGGTTCGAATGTGGTCAAGATGTTGAAAACATCTGCATTGATAAAAGTATGCAACATTTTCTTTGGTTCATTTTTTGTATACGTGTATTATTTTCATATTAACAGCTGTAAAAAGTTTTTCTTTGTTTAAATAACTGTTTGATTCTGAATAGCTGAGCTTGCCCCTTGAGTGAGGTCAGCTGAAGAGGAGTAGCTTTTTTCTTTTTAAGGTGACAATGCTATACTCACTGGTTTGTGTAAATTCACATCACCCATCTCAGTGGTGCCAACAAAAATATATTACTGTCTCACATTTTTACTTCCAGAAAATTTTGAATTGATATAATGCTGGACTGAAAGTTCTCCCAGTTTGCTGCTGTGGTGGGATGCCCACACAGGGTAAATCCCTCACATTACTTCATTTCTTCCCCTGGACCTCACAAGTGCCACCCCTACTGTGCTCCCCCCATGGAGCTAGTGAGATACCCCAATGCCATGTGTAAGCAGAGCACTGTGAGATGGGGGAGCAAGTCCCAGGGTCACCCCGCCCACCATCTGCTGTTGCCCCATAGGCCTGGCCTTAGCGGGCAGGGATTCTGCAACAGCCATCGTGGCTGGCCTGTGCCCCCAGCCAACCTTGAAACGCAGGGATGTGAAGTAGGGCTGCCATCTCTTTGCTCATGCAGAGCCAGGGGGGGCAGCCATGCCATTTTGTCCTGTTTATAAGCTTATTTTGCTCAATCTGAAACTTATTTGTGACCTTCCTTCCAACTTTCCCTCCTGACAATTTGCCCCAGAGTATTTAGGATGCTCCCGTACTTAGAATCATTCTCCCAACTTAGGGTCCCACCCTGCTCATGGTCAGTTTAAACTGATCTCTTCCTTGTGCCAGTATTTGCCTTCTGTCTTCCTTACATGTCCTTCTTCCTCTCTGGTAAGCTTTCACCAGCATTCCTCCTGGCCTAGACTACATCAGATCAGATTAATAAATTGTTCTAATCTCCTCTCAGATAATATAATCCTCATGCTTCTACTATCATAGCATCTCCTTCTGCACCTTTCCAAATTCAATTTATCTTTTGTAACCATAGCAGACAAGAGATGTAAGTATTTAATGAATTTTGCAACTAATACTGCAATAGCTCTTATATTTCGCCTTCTCCTCAAACATCTTAAGATACCATATCTTTTTATTTTATATAACCTTGCATTAATTGCACATAATTATGGTGTCAGTGACTAGACTTTCCAGACTTTTGTCCCTGTCTCCCTTCCCACTGCAGAGTCCATCCTTTTGTGAGAGATGGAGAGGTGAAGCTGTCCTATGTCTTGCAATATTTGTCTTGTCAAATAGAAAGCAATAAGTGCTTGAGGAGAACTGCAGATTATAATTTTCCTGGCAAACATACTTATAAAGTTGTGGTGATAAAAGTAATAAAAATTCTATTGAAAGAAATGTATTCTAATAGCTTCCAAAACATCACAAACAATTTAAAGAAACTTGAATACTAATTGCAGGGGGAAATGGGGAAAAGAGGATGCAGTAAAAATGGTATAATGATCACTTGCTAATTTTGGTTATTCATCCCACTGGCTAATTGACCCTGTGCATATTCCTCTGTGTTAATCACCATGCATTGTATGTCATAATAGCTAAGAAGACCAGCATTTTCTTATATTGCTATTTTTAGCAGGCTTTACTGGGTAATGTTTGAATTCCTTGCTAACCAGTAAATTTTTTCTGTCAGAGGAGTTTAACATATTTAGTTTCTTGCCTGGTTAATTGTTAATTGTGTGTAGCACAAGGAAACTAATGAAACCTTAGCTAGTTTTATTATAATGTACACTTGTAAGCAATGTCATGTTTGACTTCCAGGTGGTAGTTATATGAGATTCTGAGTGAAATAGATGGACAGTGAAAAAAGTATAGCTGTCTTTCAATGAGATTCTTTTGCTTTGATAGTCACAGCTTTTTATTCAAAACTGTGCAGAATAACTGCAGTTTATTGTGCCCTGTAGATACATTAAGGATGTTTCAACAGACACTGGTGCAAATCTGATATTTAAATCTAGCCTTATCTTTAGAATGATGTTCTAATTTACTCTAAGTCCACAGTTTCCAGCTGTGTGTAGTTTGTAAGCTGGAGAATGTATTATTGCAACTGTATTCAGCAAAAGATATTCCATAATGGACTTTTAAAAAATTACTGTAGTTCAGTAAAAACAATCCCTTTTGAACAATAAATCAATATGTACATAGAACTTTGCACTCAGAGTAGATCGACTTATTTTTGTTTCTGTGAATTGAGAAGTCTAGCAAAAGTTTAATGAGAATAAAGTGCACACCGCAAAGATTTTCTAGGCCCAGTTAATCTTGTGCAAAAAAGATGGAAACCAAGACCTGATCCTGTAGTGGAAGTGATGAACTGAAACTTAGAATTAGAGAGGTGATACTCAAGAAGGAGAAGAAGGTTTCAGACTATAAACCAGATAGTAATGTATTTCCAATACTTGGACAAGAGCTCTGCTTTGATAACTTCCTCACTCAGATGGGACTTACTGGGAAGGTTTCTCAATAACCTGAAGAGAGACTCAGTAAGGAAAAGTTGTCATCTGGCTAACACTGAGAAGATACTTCATGAGTTAAGGACTTGGGCAGCAAAATAACTGTTTCTTGAATACAGTGGTTTAGATTGATTGATTGATTGTTATTGTTTGTGAGTTTAGTGACAGCAGTTTTCAGACATATCAATCTCTCCCTCTCAAGGTATGTCCTGTAGTGCCTGCAGATATGCTTGTTCCATTTAATATACCCTTACATTAATAAATGAGGCTCAGATTCCCAGAACAGCTTCTTAGCATATGCACAGTGAATATCGACTCCATGAGGACTCACCCTCCCTAACTGAGGTTAAATCTAAAATGTCTTTGGTATTCATGGAAGAAAGCACCTTCTTGTTAACACTTTTCTCAAGAGCTTTTCTCTAGAGTTCTAGACTAGCTACTCTCTTCTACCTTTTTCATCTTCAGCTATTTTGCAAGGTTAATAATTTTAAAAAATAATCCCACAAAATACCTGTCTGAAATTCACTTACACTTAACAACATTTCATTAAAAACTGAAATAAATGTTCCAACTTTTTTACAGAAATCACCTAGGCCACCTTATTTTTTAACAAATTGTTGAAGAATGGAATAATGGTCCTATTATCAGTGGAGACAAAACACACAGTGGGTCCTCCACTTTGTACAGAAGCCATAGCAGTAATAATGAGTGGTAATGCATGAAAAAATACATATTGATTTTAGAAGTCAGAACACATAACAATGCAAAGGTTCCTAGCTGAGGAATTTTTGTATGCTGCAGCAGTTGTACTAATAATTGTACATTGGGGAGTTATTACAAATTTTTCCCCTGATCAGTTCTCTATGAAGTATGAACACTTTACTTACCCACTTTACCTAAAATTAAACAAAAAGATTTCTCTAATTGTGTTGCTTTTGAAAGAATGCTTATGCAATTAAATGGCCAAAGAGAAAAAAAATCTTGATAACCATCCTTGGTAATAAAAGGATGTCTCAACATAAAGTGTTTCTGACAAGGCATGCTCCAGGCCAGACGGGGACCAGCTATTACCTGTGGTGTTGCCAAGCAACACTACCTTGTATTCTTAAAATTAAAATGACTCCTCTTTAATTTTGCACACCAATGGGGTTGAAATGGAGGGAATACACAAGCCTTTTAAATGAAGAAAGGAGCTGGAACTTTGCAGAGTTACTTGTTCTCTGTGTAAATAACGTATGAGCACTCCCGTTCTGTACCACAAAGATTTATTTATTGTGGCCATCACTGTAATGTGTGAGCAGGTGTGTATATCAGATGTACCACAGCAATATAGATTTATCAATACCAAACTACAAATTATGTTATTTTGCAATCACCAAATTGTTCTGAGCTAATACAGTTCTCTTTCTATCATGTGCCTCATGCTGGACCGGGTTTTAAAGTGGTGATAACAGGTGGCTAACAAAGCAGAGACAAGAACAGCTGATCACCTCTTATCAGCATCATAAGACATCAGCTGCAGTCATCAGGACCTACTCTTCCGCAGTTTTACCCAAATAAATAAACTAATGAAGTCACTGGACGAGGGATGAGAATTTACAAATTTGGGAGAAATCACCTAACACCATGAAAATAAGGGTGTAAGGAGAAGATGTCCCACTGCTGCTTGAGGGAAGAGAATGTAGATGTCTGCAGGGTGAAAGCTCAGTCATGTAGCTGAAACATGCAACAGGAATATCTCTTAGAGATTCCCAGAAAGAAAGACTACACTATATTCTTCTGCTGCTTTTGTGTGGATGAGAGTATGGCTTTCTGATTTCCCAGAAAAGGCTAAGGTATGCATTTACTCCACTACATCTTGCAGAGAGACATTTTCTTGGCTTTAGAGGAACATGGCTTGGAGAAGAAATTTGGGAGAGATCAGGGACATCTGACACTAACATTCAGATATAGAAAGTTGATCTTCTATCCCTTTCTAGAGGTGTGAAACTAGACAGAGATCCCAGAAAACCCCCAGATGTGTGGGGATGATTCAGCTCTGGACTGAGACACTGAATTCCAGCTGCATTAGGTGTCTGTATCTAAGACAGATGTCTAAGCTTCTGAGATGGAGCCAGTAGAGGAGTTTCCATCAAGTTATTAATCTCATCCTTGGATGGCTCAGATGCCTGTGTTTCCATATCTCAAAAGTTGTATTTAGACTTCATTCTCTTTACTGATCAGCTAAATTTAATTATAGGTGATCAAGTAAAAATCTAGACCACTACTAATGATAATGAGAACTTAGACATGCAGCATACAGGCTGATATCTACATCAGAGACACCTGATGATGTTTCAGTCTTAGGCCTAATTTCTACATAGGTGATAATTCAGTTGTCTAAAAATTGTCACCTACTCCTGTTCCACCTCTTTGGAGAAAAAACATCTGGCTGCTTGGTGCATTTTCTGAAGGACAGACCCCTACCTTCACTCCTCTGCCATTTCTGCCAGCCTCATCCACTCATCTTGGACACTGCATGATTTCTAAAATGATGCTGTGTATTTTTGTTTAGCCAGAATTCTCCATGGCACCTGGTGTTTTACTCCACATGTAGCCTGATACCCATTCTCTGAGGGTCCAACGAATGCAATTGTAAAGCAAATGGTGGGATTCATGAATCAAATTTCAGAGGCTCAAAGTGCAGAAGCAGGTTTCAGTTGCCAACCGTAGGGCCATTTCAGACACCCAGTATTATCTAAGATTTCTGCACAGGCCAGTTAGGTATGATACAGGACCTACAGAAGGACAGACCTGGGAACAAGGTGAGATAACTTTGTAGATTCAAAATGGTAATAGGCACCCATAAGTAACTGAATTGTATTCCAGGTGTCCATATGTAGGCTAGCCATCCCATACTTCTTTTAAAGTCTACAGAGGGAAATAGGCCCTCTAGAAGCATGATATTTCTTATGTCCGTTCTGCATAGTTCTAAAGTAGACATGCACGCTGTAATTGTCTAAAGAAAGGCAAGATGAATGTGGCTGGGGTTACCCACTGAATTTCATCTGTGAAGCAAGGATGCCACTAGAAAGTGAGGGTGCATATGCATTCTGATTTCTGAGGAAATACTGCTTAAGAATTCAAATTAGGTATACTTCCACATCAGAGTTTTGTAAGTAGTTTTGGTTCATGCAAAGCACAGACTAAGAACCTGCACAGTATGTTTTTGAATGCAGCTCTATATCTATTTACTTTGTTAAAGAGGAATAAAGATGTCTGAAGAGGTGATAAAATTAGAGTAACCTATGGTTTTTATGACTACATAAATATTACTGCTATGCCAAATATACACTGGAGAGGCCAGTGACCTCCAAAGCAGTGACCTAATAAAGTTAATATTCAGAGAGTGACATTTCTTATGCTGATGTTATGTCATGCTCTCCGATCCACTGTGTTGCTTGCACTGTTGGTAAAGGTGAAAATTATTTCTGATCTCATTCATCTAAAGTTTGTTTCTGTGATGATGTTTAAGCAAACCTCATTAGTAAAAGCATGAGGTGTGAATAAATGTAAAGCAGTGTGTTTTTACACAGTAGATGGCAGGATTTCCAGGTGTGAAAGGACTGTATTGCACGAATGTCATAGAATCATAGAATATCTCAAGTTGGAAGGGGTCCATAAGGATCAAGTCCAACTCCCTGCTTCTCAGAGGACCCCCTAAAACTAAACAATATTACTAAGAGCATCGTCCAGACACTTTGTGAACTCTGACAGTGCCATGACCACTTCCTTGGCGAGTCTGTTCCAGTAACCAATCACTTTCATTTTTCTTTAGATATGGGCAACACAGACATAATTGTGTGAGTGAAGGTGACTTTCCACAACAATTTTCTTCAGAACCCTATAGAAAGTTATCTGAGATTAACCGCTTTTCATTTGTGAGGCTAAGCAAAATATTTTTACCCTGCCATAAATTGTTAATGTACATGTGGGACTTTCATAACCTTCTCTGATTGTAATTCAAAGATTATTACAACATCTTGTTTCCCATGCAGCTGAGAGGGAAGCTCCAAATACAGCCCAACTGGGAACTGGATCCTAAATGGGAAAGACAACGGGAAAAGAGTGACAGTGTACCAAAAGTTGAGAGGTACAGTTACAATGCAGCTAATGTAGGAGATGATAGTGAAATTCATGTTTATAAGAAAAGTTCCATCCAATAACAACAGAAAAATCTCTTGAAATTGTTTTTGTGTCATGAAAAGAAGACTGATGCATATGATTCAACTTATTTGAAATATCTTCTCAGTCAGTTTTATAAAATACACCACATTCTTTGAGCTGAGGTGGAACCTTGATTCTTAATTAATGACATTTCATCTTGTTTAGAAACATCCTGGGGAGGACAGCTCCCTTATATTGTATTTATATGTTCCTGTTTTTTCTCGTTGTCCTATCTTGTCTTCATGGCTTTAAAGAAACACTTGGGTGCCCAATAGAGATAATAAAATGTATGACATTAGCAAATGCCAGTTTAATAGACATCTCCGGAGACTCTGTATATTGTCATTGGCTTGACTGAATGTCAGAAGAGTGAAAAGCAACTGCTCCTTTCCAGTTACAGTTTATGAACAGTTGTAATCTGTGAACAGCAGATACATTGTTCTGCTGACTGTCAGGGAATACAGCATACCTAGCTAGACACTCTCCTTCTTCACCACAATTCCTGTTGAATTCCTTACAGAAACATAAATCTAAAGTTCACCTGACTTCTTCAATTACTTATTCCAAGTACTGTAGGTTTTTTCACTTGGTTTTCATAAATCTTAATTTTAAGTACAGGGATCCTTTTGAGAGTTAAGTTTTTGTATATTTTCATTAGAAAGAAAGTTGCTGCTTTTTTCTGTTCCTAAATCTTCTTTTCCATATTTTTTTCTTCTACCTCTCTGACAGCACCAGAGTAAGTTTTGTCTTCTCCAGCCCAGGCTGCTCAGCAGTAGGTGTAAGCAGGACAGTCACTTCTGCAGGCTCTAAGAAAGAGATCCAGCTTCTCTGGGTGCATTTATGCTGTTCCTTGGGACTGCAAAAGTGATTCTAACTTCATAGAATAAAACACTACAGACTGAAAAGCCAAAGCTTCTGATCAGGATAAACACCATGTTGTGTATTTTTAATAAACAGTACTGCAAATCACAGACTTTTTACAGGACAGTTGCTGTTGAATATTGAGAGAGGGAAGAGGAACTTTTGGAGTGGTGAGGGAAAAGGAATTTCCATGCCTTCCTTCTGATGGATAAACTACAGTGTTTCTGTCAGTGTGAACTTGTTGGAAGAGGAATGTGAGATGTAACTGAGCTTTTGCAGTTTAACATTCAGGAATGTCTGCCAGGTATTGGAGAAATCAATGTGAATGAAACACTGGAGAGCAAGCATGAAGGAACACGCAGGAACCTGTCATTCAGCATGAAAGAGTAGTAAAAATCATAAGACACAGAACTAATGTTGGAAAGAAAGCAAATAAACTCAGGGAAATAACGCATAAGTGCCAATAAAACCAGTGATGACCTCAGATACCATTCCCCTTCATGGTGCTGTAAAAATATTATTCTAAACAAGCCCCTGACATCCTTCTAAAGCACAAAAGGTAGCTATCATTATCTGTAATTCATACAGAAAAAAACAGAGCAAAGGGATTATGTGACCCAGGACAGTAGCAGAGGACATTGTCTGGGGAAGACAGGATTATAACTCAGAATTCTTGGTTTCACAACAGATCATACCCTCTTATGTCTGAAAAACAAAACACAGGAAGATTTTAAAAGGTTGCTGGAGATAGTGATGGACATTTCCTAACACCTGAGTGCCTATTTTAGAAGGCCTACTCATGTTCTTTTTCCATAGTTTCCTGTGGGGAGCTGGGTTTCTGTTTAACCTAACATGCTTTTTCAGAGTATATCAGAGTTATATAATGAAGAAACAAGAAGCAAGAGGAAGACACAGGCCTTGCTTTTGCTGTTGCATTAGACATAGTCTGTTATTTGCACAAAATTTCATCATACCATTCAACTTCCCAGGTTGTACTGGATCTTGAAACAAGCAAGTTCAATGCCACTGGCCTCAAAGGCTTTACAGCCAAAAAAAAAAGAATGGTTGGGATTTTCCCCCTACATCTAGAAAGATAGTCCTTAATGATAACATGTGTTGGTGCATATGAGGATAAATTTTGATAAGATGACTGGCTAAATCCAGACAGGACATTTGTAAAATATACATACATACATATATACACATATATATAATGTTAATTATATCAAGTGTTCTGTCTTTCAAAATGTCCAGCACCCAGTTGTTGTGGTGCAAAGAAAATTTTGGGAAAAAACAACGTTTTCCAGGAACCTGACAATGAAAGGGTTGTCAGGTTTTGGAACAGGCTGCCCAGGGAAGTAGTTGAGTCACCATCTCTGGAGGTGTTTAAAGGACGTGCAGATGAGGTTCTTAGGGACATGGTTTAGAAGTGAACTTGGCAGTATTAGGTTAACAGTTGGACTTGATGATCTAAAAGGTCCTTTCCAACTGAAATGATTCTATGACTGAGGACAAATAGCAAATTCAGGGAAAGAATGCAAAAAACTGTTTTAGACTCCTGACTCTGATCTATAAGCTGCCCCTTCCAATCCTGCTAAAGCACTTTTGACTTTTATTAATCATCCAAGTTAGTGACGCAGACTTGGTTTTTTGTTTGTTTTTCATTCGATTAAGTAGTTACTTTCCATTCTGTCTGTTAAGTGGGGTGACCTGTTCCCATCCTACTGCAAGCTTTGGGGTTTCTTTGCAATATCCATTAATGAAAAGGGAAAATAGGAACACAGAACTCTGTAACTTTTCAATATTAGTAAAATCCATCCATTCATGGAGAGTAAGCAGAACTGTCTAGAATAGATCAAGTCTAAGCAGACTGATTTACATGTATGTTTTGTAGCATTTCTCTTTAGAAAAGCAAATAACTTTCTTTTGCCTCTGGAATGAATGTAATGATTATACTCAAGAGTTGAAAAGCCTGAGTAATTAAATTGCATCCAATTTGAATGGTTTCTTATATGAAGAGCTGCATCTTACAGAGCTGGGATGAAGAAGCTGTCAGCAAAGCAGATTTAACTGCTTTCTTACTTCAAAAGAAAAGGAAAAACTCTGCAGATGAAGCTCCCCTTAAACTCAAAGATACAATGAAATCTGCATGTGTCCCTGGTACCCTTCCAAAAAGACTTCCTTGTGTACATGTAACTCCCCAGGGCAGCAGATTGTGCAGCAAACCAAAGCAGAATCATGGCTATAAGACTTAACTGTTCAAGGATTAAAAGCAAAAGCCTTTGGTATATCTAAAGGTTTGCTTTGTGGGGAAAGAACTGGGAATTAATGATACAGATTTTCGAAAGACTGGAAAATATTGCAGTGTTTTGGAAGAAAGCTAAGCAGTCTGGCTGGAAATGCTGCAGCTGTCTACTAGGAGCTGATTATGGCTATGCATCTCTTGGGATCCCACTGAAGTGTCACTCAACCTCAGGACAATGGTGAAACAGAAGGCAATAGAAGACATTCTACAAAACTGCTGGAAATCTCACCCCTCTAAAACAGATAGGCACACAGTGCCCACTAACAGAATGGAGAAACCTGTAAAAGATGAATAAGAATTGAAAGTTCAGCCTCAGTTTTATTTCACTGTCAATGCAAGGCTGTGCAAAGTGATTGAGGCAGTTCATCGGCTCAGAAGCAAGGAAAAACTGCTCTCATGTTTATGAAGCACATAATGAGCACCTTAATGAAGTACAACGTGTTCTTCAGCTGGGATGACAGCACAGTTTGCGAGTAGTTAACATCGAGGCGAGGGTAGGAAACATACAAAAGTCATAGTATCTGTTCAGGGTTGACAGTGTTAAAAGCTGTTGATGCAAACAATGTGTTGGTTTTGACAAAGTCAGCTTAGCACATCACAAATTACAGTCTGTAGTGTGCATTAGTTCTTATTTCTAGCTCCCCCCTCAAATGAAATGAACTGTAATTAGGAAGTGTTTTTAGCAGGTCACTGTTTAGATGCTAAGAAAACTTAAAATGATTTTATACTTTTTTGTGAAATTAGTGCTTGTATGATCTCAAGGGCTAACTAGAGGTGGACCTGTGCTAGGAAAACCAAGATACTCCTAATCCCAGAGGTGCCCTGCATTTTGGATCAAGGTTCCAGCTTGTTTAATATTTTGAAACTAGAAATTTTTAATATTTGTCTGTCATGTCTGAAACATGGCTGTAAAATGAGTTCAAATGACACTAGTGATCTTTTCGGATTTCAGTAAAGCCTTCAATACTGTCTCTCACGGTATCCTCCTGGACAAGATGTCCAGTATCCAGTTGGGAAACACACAATGCAGCAGGTGAGCAATGGGCTGATGGGCCAGGCTCAAAGGGTTCTAGTAAATGGGGTTGTGTTGGGCTGGCGACTGGTCACTAGTGGGGTTCTGCAGGGATCCATCTTAGTGTCAATGCTCTTCAGTGTCTTTATAAACGACTTGGACACAAGACTTGAGGGAATACTAAGTAAGTTCAATGATGATGCAAAATTGGGAGGAGCTGTTGACACTCTCGAGGGCAGAGAGGCTCTGTAGAGGGATCTGGACAAACTGGAGAACGAGACCATCACCAACCATGTGAAGTTCAACACAGGCGTGTTCCAGATTTTGCACCTCGGACATGGCAACCCTGGCTGTACATACAGACTGGGGGAGGAGACGCTGGAAAGCAGCTCTGCAGAGTGAGATCTGGGGGTTCTGGTCGAAGGCAAATTGCACATGAGCCAACAGTGTGCCCTGGCAGCCAAGAGGGCCACCCGTGTCCTGGGTGCATCTAGCACAGCATTGCCAGCCGGGCGAGGGAGGTGACTGTCCCCCCCTCTGCTTTGCACTGGTGCGGCCTCACCTGGAGCACTGTGTGCAGCTCTGGACAACACAGGATAAAAAGGATATAAAGCTATTGCTGAGGGTCCAGAAGAGGGACACAAAGTTGGTGAAGGGTTTGGAGAGAAAGCCATATGAGGAACAGCTAAAGTCGCTTGGTTTCTTCAGCCTGGAAGAGACTGATGGGAGGCCTCATGGGGCTACAGCTTCCCCACAAGGGGAGGAGGAGGGGCAGGTGCTGAGCTCTTCTCTCTGGTGATCAATGACAGAACCTAAGGGAGTGGCAGGAAGATGTGCCAGGGGAGGTTTAGGTTGGACATGAGGAAAAGGTTCTTTCTGTTCCAGAAGAGCGGCTGATACAAAAATCATTATTATGTTAAGTCATCCAATTTGTTCATCATGCTTAATTACCCTGCATTGTAGTGTCTTTCATCAGCTGTTTCAGATGCAAGCTATACTTTTTCTCTGAGTACAGAACACTGTTGTGTTTTGGTCTGCCACCCTACTTCTTTCCAGTATTCATGTTGAAAACAAAATTATTTCTCTACAGGTGACAATAGAAGATGAGTAGCACATATATCATGACTTTATTATTTTAATGTGTTATGAGCTTGTGAGGGGAAAGCTATTGAAATATGCTCTAATAAGACTTAGGCATTCAATTTATAATATAAGGAGTGCTAAACAGTGAAGGCCTGGAAAGAGAAAGGACTGGGTATGAAAATAGGATGATGCTGTCTAACATGTACAACAGGGAATAAGTCTCAATACAGTTTGCCCATGGCCTGTAGTGGCCAAAAAGCTGTAAGAAGCACTTATGTTAGTTACTTTGCTTGGATCAGAATGAGCTTCTCAAGAAAATCTCTAGATTATCCATATTTATTTTGATTTAGTTCATATCCTGGAACAATGCAAGTGTACAAATTGGATTATTTGCAGTCAAAACTGAAGGATGCCCAGTTGCTAATTGTTAATGTGCCTTCAACTCAGAGAAGCAGTTTAAGCTAGTCTGAAGGAACACCTACTGAAATGGATGCAATAGGCTTGTCAGCACTCAGTATCAACTGTCTCTCTATAGGACTTCTCCTACTGCACTGTATTGCTTGCTAATGAAGCCATGGTCACAGACCTTGTCAGGGAATGGCCAAGACTAAGAAGAAAAAGAGCAACCACTGGAGGCTTCCCAAAGTTCCATAGGATTTCAAAGTCCATGATGCACTTGGTACAATGAAATTCACCCCTGAAAATTAAAAGCATGAGATATTAAACAATGTGAATCTGGTTTGGTTGAGGTGCAAGGCTGGACAGCTTTTCAGTTCTGCAAGAGTAGAAAGGTGTTTTGAGATGATTGAAAGGGTTAATGTTGGGGTGTGAATTAAAAAGAAACCAACACAAATGACTAAAATTAATTTCACAGTCAGATTATAGTATAAATTGTGCATGTCAATAGTTTAAATGTCTAATATGGCTGAGCATGATTTCACCATACGTGTCATCATGAGAAAATCCCATTAAAAACATCTATTTATATGAGGAACTGAGTTCCTCAGACAAAATGAAACAAAAGAAAGTTTTGCAGATATAGCAAAAGATATATTAGATGGCATTTCTTTGAACTCAGAGAGATCACACTATCTTTGCCAAACACTGCCCACCTGTAGACAGTGTTAGTCACAGGGGTTCAAAAATTGCCAGCATAAGGTGATCTAAAAGGAGACAAAAACTGTTTTTTGTATGGATGTTACAACAGTCTCTGTCCTTGGGCTTCCTTAGTAATCAGCAACAACTTAAAAAAGGTGAAAGAGTTAAGAGTAAATAAGACATTGACTGATGTCTGGACCTGAGCTGTGTCTGATCTCCAGGTGGCCCTCAGGACAACTCATCTCTGGAGGTGGTTGGCAGAGATAGGAAGCCAAATAGGCCCCTTGTATTCCAGGAGGACATAGTTGGTGATTTACTGAGCCATCTGGATCCTCACAAGTCTATGGGACCAGATGGGATCCATCCTAGGGTGATGAGGGAGCTAGCAGAAGAACTTGCCAAGCCGCTCTCCATCATCTTCCAACAGTCCTGGCTCACTGGGGAGGTCCCATATGATTGGAAATTGGCCAACGTTACCCCAGTCCACAAAAAGGGCTGCAGAGCTGACCCTGGCAACTACAGGCCTGTCAGCCTGACCTCGGTGCCTGGCAGGGTTATGGAGCAGATCATCCTGAATGGAATCACACAGCACCTTCAGGATGGACAAGCGATCAGACCCAGCCAGTATGGGTTTAGGAGGGGCAGGTCCTGTCTGACCAACCTGATCTCCTTCTATGATCAGGTGACTCACCTGGTGGATGAGGGGAAAGCTGTGGATGTGGTCTATCTGGACTTCAGCAAGGCCTTTGACACTGTCTCCCATAATATACTCTTGCAAAAGCTGGTAGCCCATGGCTTGGACAAGTGTACTCTACGCTGGGTTAAGAACTGGCTGGAGGGCCGGGCCCAGAGAGTGCTGGTGAATGGGGCTGCATCCAGCTGGCGGCCAGTCACTAGTGGTGTTCCCCAGGGGTCAGTGTTGGGTCCAGTCCTGTTTAACATCTTTATTGATGATTTAGACGAGGGGATTGAGACCATCATCAGCAAATTTGCTGATGACACCAAGTTGGGAGGGAGTGTCGACCTGCTGGAAGGCAGGAGGGCTCTGCAGAGGGATCTGGATAGACTGGAAAAATGGGCTGATTCCAATGGGATGAAGTTCAATAAGGCCAAATGCCGGGTGCTGCACTTTGGTCACAACAACCCCCTGCAGCGCTACAGGCTGGGTGCAGAGTGGCTGGAGAGCAGTCAGACAGAAAGGGACCTGGGGGTGCTAATTGACAGGAAGCTCAACATGAGCCAACAGTGTGCCCAGGTGGCCAAGAAGGCCAACGGTATCCTGTCCTGTATCAAAAACAGCGTGGTCAGCAGGACAAGGGAAGTGATCCTTCCCCTGTACTCTGCATTGGTGAGGCCACACCTGGAGTATTGTGTTCAGTTCTGGGCCCCTCAGTTCAGGAAAGACATTGAAGTGCTGGAGCGGGTCCAGAGAAGAGCAACACGACTGGTGAAGGGACTTGAACATAAGACCTATGAGGAGAGGCTGAGGGAGCTGGGGTTGTTTAGTCTGGAGAAGAGGAGGCTTAGAGGTGACCTCATCACTCTCTATAACTACCTGAAGGGAAGTTATAGCCAGGTGGGGATTGGTCTCTTCTCCCAGGCAGTTAGCAATAGGACAAGGGGGCATGGGCTTAAACTCTACCAGGGGAAATTTAGGCTGGATATTAGAAAGAAATTCTTTACAGAGAGAGTGATCAGGCATTGGAATGGCCTGCCCAGGGAGGTAGTGGACTCGCCGTCCCTGGAGGTTTTTAAACTGAGATTGGACATGGCACTTAGTGCCATGATCTAGTAAACGGACTAGAGTTGGACCAAGGGTTGGACTCGATGATCTCTGAGGTCTCTTCCAACCCAGTCGATTCTGTGATTCTGTGATTCTGTGATTTACTAATTACCTTAGGAACACAAAGTATTTCCATGTGATTAAATTAAAGAATAGATGATCAGAAAAAGTCCATTATCATGTGAGACTTCTCATAAGGGAGTTCAAAATGACATCTCTAAGATCTCTTAATGCAAGAGCTACATGGCAGAGACGGGAGAGGTAAATGCTGAAAAGACTATGATTTTTCATTATATTTTAACTGAATTTTGGAAAACTCTGGAAGGATTACAAGTAACAACGTATGGGGGCTTTGTTAGGACTGTATTTCCTTCAAAGCAGGTTGGAAGTTTATTTTTAAGCATAGAGAAAAGTGAGTTTCATCTTGCATTTGCATCTGACGTTATCATCACAGATTTCCACTGCAGCTTGGTAGAGGAATGGACGTCTTTAGGATATTATTTTAGGTACCTAATTTAAGGTAAGAAATTAGTTCTCCTTAGAGGTTGCACCTGTTGGATACAACAGGCACTCCAGTAGGCACTGGGGAGCATAAGCACACAAGCTCGCTCTACACAGAATCAGATCTTGCTAGCTTGTTTTTAGCATCTAGTGAATATGAAAGCACTGCTTACCTTTGGGCCCAAGTTAAGATTTAACCATATGCTCTCTCTGCAAGCTACTAGCTCAAGTGCAGCACAACATTAACACAGCAACACGGCTGTCAGACCAGAACCAGTACCACACATTACTCCATCTCCTTGAAAGACTTACCTTTGTGAAAAGCAGCAGGTAGCTCATTTTTGTTCCCTCCAATGTTCTCAGGGCACAGTGTAAACCATTAATGAACCCAGACTGACTGTGGAAAGAGGCAGATGTCTCTGCCCCATAGGACTTCTGTGTCTTCCATTCATCAGTGCAAGACTTGAGTAAGAAACCTAAAATCATAGCTCTTTATGAGTGTCTTTCTTGACTCAATCTGCATGGCCATATAAGTTTGCACGGAATTCTCACTGAGCAGAAGAAAGACAGGATATAATTCAATGGTATCTTGATCTTACAGGCCACATTTCATTTTACTGCAACTTCTCCACATCTCTCAAAGAAGGTGCTAATAATTCATAAACTATTTTCAGTGGGTATTGTATACTTAATATTTTATGAGCTGAGAAAAAAGGTATCAGCTTTTGAATTTTAGCTCTTTATCTTGTGGAGAGGGTCAGGGGACTTGCTTTGGCACTCTGGCACTTGTCAGCTGCTCGTGATTATTACATCAAGCCTCGGATTTGTAGCCCAAATATTTTGCCACAGACCCTTTCAAGCACTGTGCTTATCGGAGTCTTGTAATACCCTGTCTGTTGCTCTCACTTTGCCTTTGTCCTTCCTTTTGCCAACTGGGCATGCAGCTCACCACATTTCTGTCCCTTTCTGTGCCATCACTTTTTCCCAGTTCCCTCCTGCTCAGCCCCTCTGCTCACTTCCCATGGTCATCTGAGTTCACATCCCTCTTACCTGTCACTCCTTTGCTGCCTGCTACTCTCTCTCACTTACTAAAAAAGGGTGGGTTTTTTTGGCAAACATGAAATGTCTGTAGGCTTAGATGTTATCTTGGCTGAAGTTTTAATATCGTGAAACATGTTTGTGGACATATGCAATTTTCCCAGTCCCTCAAATTAGCACCCCATTCTGCTTCAAGTCAGGAGAGATCGCTACGTATGCACACACGCACACATGCATATGCACACACACACACAAAATTCCTATAAACATTTGAGATTTTCTTTACATACACACAGTTATTTTTTACCTTTTTTCTTTCTGGAATACAACTTCACCTATTCAAATATGTTCCCAACTAAAGGAAAGAAACATGATAATAAAAAAAAAAATAGCAGATTCTCATTTGATCACTTAGCTGTAGGAGCATGACTTTAAGGCAATGCCCATTATCATAAAAATTACTATAAGTATTTGAAATCTGGTAATGTATCTAAAGTATTAGGCAAATGTAACTACTTGTTTGTTTGTTTGTTTTTTTCTTTGCTTAGGGAGACAGAGTGAGTATAAATGAAATAGTTCCCAAACTTTAGATGGAGAGAAATTTCATTCTGAGACATAAGGTTTTGCTCTGTCTGCCCTGTGTGCATCTTGAAATTATGTCTTGAATACGAAGTGACCACTGCTTCTGTTGCCTTGTTAATGTCGCATGCAGATAGAGCACTTCCTAGTGACATGGCAACACTTCTGTACTATCTTGTACCAAGATAAAAATATTTTTCTTATGAAAGGGACTTTGATGTTTGAATGCTATTTTTATAACTATTCATCAGCTTCTCTTCATACTGATTACACTTTTTAGTTAATACATACAAAAATTGTTTCCAGGCAAGTACTAATTAAAGCTATCTTTATGGACAAATAGGAGAACAGAAGCAAACCAGTGTGAGTATAGAGTTTTACATTTAACCCTTTCATACACAACTGCAAAATTGCTTCAGGTTTTCATAAAGAAAATTTAATAGCAATTCTTTGTACTACTTTATTATCTGAGCAGTACAACTGATACATATAAACTGGTCACAATACCCTAATAATGTAACTAAACCGGAATTAATATCCCTATTTAAGGGGGGGAGAAACAGCTAAGTCCAGCTAAGTCCATAGAAAGTCAGGATAAGTGTCAAACCTCAGAAAATTCTGGGTCCACATAGTCACTGTGTCCTACTGCACTGAGGCGCTTATAACCTCATCATGCCTTCAACATAAAAAACATGGTTTCAGTTGTTTCAGGCACCTATTCTTTAGAGTCAGGAATGAACAAGGTACTGAATCCAGTTTCTAAACTACATAAGTTGTGTAGATGTATTTTTCTGACATCAATGAAATTATAGCACAAGTTTGAGATCCTGAAAATGTTGCCACTTATTTTGTTCAGAGCAAGAATGAGTCTAAAATGAGATTTTCAGTGCTATTCAAAGCAGAAATTTTTCTTGGTTCAATGTCTCACTCTTCCTTTTCCAATTTTTAGCCTGATTTTGTAAGGAAATATGGCTTACAAGATTATGGTTTGTTGTAGTTTAACCAGGCAAGTAGTTAAACACCATACACAGTTGTTTGCTCACCTCCAGCCGCCGGTGGGATGGGGCAGAGAATGGGAAAAAAAGGTAAACCTCATGGGTTAAGATAAAGACAGATTAATAGGACAGAAAGGAAAATAAAAATAATAAAATAATATATAAAACAAGTGATGCACAATGCAATTGTTCACCACCCATGAGTCAATACCCAGACAGTTGCCAAGTAGCAGTTCGCCTGGCCAGCTTCCCCTAAAATACATACTGAGCATGACGTCTGTGGTAATGAATATCCCTTTGGCCAGTTTGGGTCAATTGTCCTGGCTGTGCCCACTCCCAGCTACTTGTTCACCAGCATGCCATGAGAAGCTGCGAAGTCTTTGACTGCTTAATAACAACTAAAACATCAGTGTGTTATCAATGTTATTCTCACACTAAATCAAAACCACAGCACTGTAGCAGCTACTAGGAGGAAAATTTATTCTATTCCAGCCAAAACCAGGACAGATGTGTACCTGTCTGTGTGTGATCTGGACAATTCTAAACTATGGATCAAATTCATTCAAACTGACAGATGGGAAGAGTTCCCTACAGTTATGAAAACAGGAACTCAAGCAGAGAACAGAGAGACCTTAGTTTGCTTTCTTATAAAAGAAAGGCTGAGAAAAGCCCTCACCTTTATTGCTTAGGGAATCAATATATGCTTTGCTATATCACTTGTTCACCATTTTACTCCAATGTGATTTCTCCACATCACTTGTTTATCCTATGCCTGTCAGCCCTTGCGTGGATACACATAAATGTGATTCAACACACTATCATTATTCATTGATAAGCACATCCTTAGGTCACACTGAGTTTACTGGGACCTACAGGGTATCTTTAATTCAGTTATGGCAAAAAGGATACAGAAAGAAGGGGAGTCTTTGCCTCTTCTTTGTGCTCCTGCATGACATGAAATTCAGGTTGTGGTTGGCTTTGCTCTAAAGCTATGCAGGAGTGTGGCTTATTAAAACAAGGTTGCTAGACTTGCTTTCAACAAGTTAATGTGGGCGGGCACTTGTGATTTCAGCCACAGCAGCAGCCAGGTTTACCCCGTATGTGCGTGACTTCTTGATGCCACGGCTGGATTGCTTTGAACAAATTGGTTTGGACAATCAAATTTGCCTGGAACGGGCCGGTCCTACAAGATGTAGGCAGCCTGTTGCTTGGGTTTGGGTTTCTTTTCGTGTTTTTGTTTGTTTATTTGTTTTGGTTTGGCTTTTGTTTGGTTGGTTGTTTTATTTGACGCCTTATGGTTGACTGTGAGTTTGTCTTGTTTTCATCCTGTTGCTTGTATTCAGGTCAGTAAATAACTCACAGTGGGCAGTCAGGTACTGCGAGCTGACAGAGAACCTTGAAACGAGACACCTGAATTTAAATGCTGCCGGTATCTCAAGGCTTGTTGGTACTCACTAGAGATAAAACATAAATACACATAAAATATAAAACCTTTGCAATTCCCCATTCTTGAGTGGAAAACAATAATGATAACAGCTTAGTCTTTATTTCAACCTTATGTCTAAACCCCAGGTAAAAAACATCTTAAAAGAACTTAGGCTTGATCCAGACTGTCTGAACCACATGAGGGCTATGCATGTGTTTAAGGATTTTGTTATATCGGAATGACAGCATGCAACAGGACTGGGATCTTGGCAAGGTCATCATGTAAAAACGAAACCTCAACAAGCTTTGCTAACCAAATGAGATTAAACTAGAAAATGGGAATGGAACACAGCTATATTTACATGTGTCGACATGTAATGAATCTGTGCAAAATGCAAGTACATGCTAGGACTGCGTGTGGCCACATGAAACAGGAAATGCACTTTGAATAATTTCTGTAATTTACAAAAAACAATGAAATGGTGGATGATTATGATTTGAGTCTATTTTTTATTTGATGTATCGACTATTGCTTTAAATAACTGAAGAAATAAATAATCAGCTGAAAGCCTTTAACATACTCAACACTATTTCTATATCTACCCTTTCTACTTTTTCCTTTGCTATGGAAAATGAACCTTTTGATTTTCACGGGACATGCAAAGAAAGTGAAGTTAATGATTACTTCCATCTTTAACCCTATGATCCTTCTGCCAGAATTAAGATAACTGAAGATATGTATGATTCATTTATTGTCATAGACATAGTTTTAAATGTTTTTCTTCCTCAGCCAATAACCTTCTCCTTTCTATTTGTGTCTATGTGAAAAACTCTTACCAATATCTGAATGCAACCACTAATATGTTTGGGTTGACACAATTATCCCAAGGCAAAAAAAGAGTAAATATAATCAATATATCTGATTTTGGCAAGGGTCTTGGGACTAACTCCTTAGAGATTTGCAGAACTCTTGAATTATCCCACTTGTCAATACACTCTTATTATTAGTGAAATTCTTCCTAATTCAGTTAAGGACCTAGCACTTTTGAAATCCCTCAGCTCTTCAAAATAGGGCTTTGATGAGATAGAATTCATATGCAGAGCTTGTGTTGGCTCTGTGTACATAAATATATTCGTCTGGTAGGCAGAAGAGCATGTCTTATTTAAAGGTTCTACTGCTTTGAGTTGCCATAGTCATGAAGACATGTATAGAAACATCCTTACAGTAAGACATACTGTCTTTATTTATTAGCCAGACCTTCAAGTAAAACATCAAATATTGTGATGTGGTCAATGAAATTGCAGCATGAGAGTTCTGGGTTTTCCTGCTCTTTTATGATGTTTCTATCAAATTTTCAGTGTCAAAACAAATAATTTACATTATTTCAGATGCAAATGCTTTCAGTTGGATGTGTGATTGTAAATCTGGAGGCAGTCTATTCACATGTTGACAGTTAATCTCATCTTTAAACACTTTACTGAATTGAGACTTCTGTGGAACTAATATCTGCCAGTATTTGCTGTTCTCTGAATATGTACTTGTTCTGTACATGTCCTATGCTTACTGAATGAACTGACACTGAATCATGGCAAATGTGTTGCATGCATTCTACAACACAGCTCACTTAAAAAGGAAAGGTCATTTAATGATAAACTTTTGCAGAGGTGAGTATGAACTTTTGTGTAGGGGGTGATTAAATATTTGCCTCATTTGCTGTAAATATGACATATGACTTGACATAAATTGTTTCTGGTAGATTTTAAATTCCCTTATTTATTTATTTATTTGTTTGTTTGTTTATTTATTTGATGTCTTTCCATATTAACCAATAGTTATTTGAGAAAATATTTGCACCATTATTATACTCATATTGAAAAAATACCTCAGCAAGAGAGCTCTGACGGCCTGCTGTCTTTGTTAATTGTGTCAACAAGCAACATGGCCTTCAAAATTTTCTGGGCATTTTCCTACATGTCTTAAAATGATACAGGTCAATATCTGCCTAGCAGTAAGTGGCTGAGACAGTTGAAACAAATGATTTAGTCTGTTTCAAAGTCAGAGATGGCTGTAGGGTAAACAGCCTATGAATTAAGGGGTCAAAACGAAAATGCAGAACCTGCAAGAACTGATTACCTTATTTCTTTCCTGTAATGTGCCACTTTTGTTCAGCTGAGATGTTAAGATGAGTAATAATGAGACTTGTAATATATATATATATATATATATGTATTTGCAGGGCACAATAGCCTATTTTTTTTCCGTTTTTCTGCAATATATTTTTTTTTCTCTGAAGTATCATGAAGTACAGTAAATGCATATTATATCTGAAATTATACACCATTTTATTAGGGTTAGTGAAAGGAACATGACAATTTGTCCTCTGACACTTTCTATTCCAGTCTCTCCTAATTTGTGACTCCCATTCCTGATGAGTTTGCTTAAGTCTGTTTCAAAGCTATAGTGGAAACACAACTGTTAGTTAGGTTGAACATATGATAATTTGAATAAATCAACAAGAAGCTCAGCAAATACCAATGTAAATCGATTCTAAGATGAGATTAAGTACTTTAATATTAATTATAAGATATATGATTTGGAAAATGTCATTGTATTAGCTTAAAGCTAAGACTTTGATGTATTTTGTCTCCAGATTATCCCTACATAAATGATTATTTAATTCAATAAAGTTATGTTAGTATGCCTGCCTGTCACCAGTCTGAATTCTGTGCAGATTGGTTATATTTTCATATGAGCAATTTTATTATTGATACCACTGTGGTAATGAAAAATCAAAGGGCCCTTCATTGTACACAACACTTAATGGAAACGTTATTCAAGCTAGTGAAAATGCTGAGATCTACAAGAGTTCAGAGAGAGTCTGAAAGCTGAATAGTTTATCTTTGCAAGGGAAAGATGGTTATTACTGTGAGAAATTATAGCTCCCCTTTCATTCTCTTTACAGATCCAGCTCCTATTGAAATCAAAGGAAAGACTTCTGTTGGCTTCAGTGAGAGCAGACTGGAGCTTTGTAATACCTGTGTTCCTCTGAAATAGAATAAATCTTCCCTTCTCGTTACTTTAGAGCTGGATGATTGGTAAGTGCTGAGTTCTGCTGCCATCTTCCATGCTGTGCAATCCAAAATATCCCCAAAGCAGTTGTACTAGCTCCTCCAAGCTCAGCCTTTCAAGGGAAATTGGTGCTTTGGGCAAGATACCAGATGGGGATACAATGGACAGGACAAGATTTATGGTGCTTCTTAGTATAATTCAAGTCACAGCTACCAAGAACTGGAGGGAGGAGACACAGAGAACTGAGGGCAGGCTAAGTAACAAGTTCATTTCTTGTGAAATTAAGAAGATAAATTGGAACAAAAATAAGAATCAGAGTGGGGATAGATTATTACTCATGGATAAGGAAAAAAATAAGAAAAATGGTCAGTATGTGTTCATCTTTACATAGAGAAACTACTTCTTGCCAGTTCCAGTACAGCACTAAAAACAAACTCTGTACGTTCAATCAGTTCCAGCTGGAGTAAATGGATTTATTCTCAGGTTTGCCAACCTAACGTGATCGTTAGTGCTTTATTGAATCAGGCACTAAAAAGGAAACGTTTTCAGGACAATAAGGCTCAGAGATAGCGTAGGAGAAAAATAAAACATTACAAATAATCTGAAATCTAGTTATTTAGAATAAGAAGCAGCAACATCAGTCACTGGGGCAGAAGCTATTATTACAGCCCTCCAAAATATTGCAACAAAACAACACTACTTCGGCACTAAATTTTAATTTATTGAGAAAAGATATGTGGAGTGGGAAACATAGCTTATTCACTAGAATTTCTGTGAGCATATTATTTCTGCATTACTTTGTCAACTACCCCATAGTGCTTACCGTAAAAGTGGTTTGAATTACTTCCTTTTAAGCGTCCCTCGAGACACACACAGATCAGTAGTTTTTGACAATTGTATCTGTTTTGATGGAAATACATTTTGTGCAAAGGTACATTCAGGCAATATCAGCTAGGCTGGTAACCTGGACTTTAGATTCAAATGGACACTCTGAATACCTTGCAGTCATATCACAAAGTAAATGTCTAATGTAATCAGTGCATTGCAGTATAATGAGCACCAGTCGCCTTTTTCCCCAGCCCCTCCCTAATTCTTTTGTCTCCATCTTAACAGAAGGAAATTGGACCCTGCAGGTTGCACAGGAACTCTGCTGTAATCCAAGCAGGTTTTCTAGGCTTGGCCATCTGGGAGTAAGCTTTGGGTTATTTTTTTCATTAGGTTTACAACTGTTCTTCTCTTTCTGTGTAATCTCTTTGTGAGGCCAAAGATGTATTTACAGGCATGTTTGCATCAAGTGCATTAACATAACATCTTTACATACAAAAGGAAATGAAGAAACATCATATTTGATAATTTGGTAAATCTTATTAGATTTATTTAAATATGCAAGATTATGACATTTTTCATTATGTATATCTACTGAACAAAACGTCACCTTGGATTTCTTTCTGTCCTAGGACACAATTGGTACCACTTCCTCGGCATTGTCCCCAACTGAGAAGAATTCAAGAGCTCACCACAGCATCTCTAATTACTCTCCATTTCATCTTTTCTTTCTAGTTATTCAGGAGAACGAGATGCTATTAATACAGGATCAGCTTTATGGCAAGCATGACTTACAGAGCTTCTGCAACTGCTGCTTATCTCCTTCAGGCTGTTGAAGACTGAGTGGAACAGACTATCTCTTGCACAGTCTCCACGCAGGTGATGCTCTTCTTGCCAGAATTCAAGGTGCTGAGAATAGCAAAAAAGACTACCTGACAAGACAATTAAAGTAAACAGTATTCCCAGAAAATAAAGCAAAGAGTTTCATAACAAATATGAGGCCTTGGTACTTACTTTCAAAATGTTCTTTAAGCTTCAATGATAGTTTGCTGCTACCTTTATCTATAGACATGCTGAATAAAGCTATAGCTAAATGGAAATTAAACATATTGACGAGTTGTTAATGTGTACATCTTATTATATGCAGTCTCTCAAAGAATGCTGGTTTCTTGACCAACAGTGTTGCTTCAGCATACAATGAACTGGTTCGTTCTAAAGTGGTCACAGTTGTTGACAACAAGATGCTTTGTATTTTAATATGACATGCCTTTTGGTCCATGTGAAAACAAGTTTGAATGTTAAATATTTTCTGACACTTTGGAGTTACTGTTGTTCTTCTCATTTTCTTTAGGTCAACATATGGCAATACTATACAGGTCTAAAATTTCTTTACAGGAAGTAGTCTGGGATGCAATGAGTAACATGTGGTTCACCTCTGCGCGGTGCTGGATCAAACTGCCAAAAGGAGTATTTTAGTAGTTAATTGGTAAAGGAAGATATTAAAATATCATTCAAGTTATGTACCTCCTGTGCTGATGTCCACACCTGAGCTCCCTCTTTTTCTACGAGAGAACAAATAGCAGCAGTGGGTTTCATCTGACTTAAAATATTCACATGTTCCATCATAGATGTTTTAAAATAGATGAAATCGTAGAATGATAGAATGGTTTAGGTTGGAAGGGACCTTAAATATCATGTTTGCCTTCTTTCAGTATAAAACCATTACCTCTTACCCTATCACTGCACTCTGTGATAGATTTCCTCTCATCTTTCCTGTAGGCCTCCTTTGGGTACTGAAAGGCTGCAATTAGATCTCCACAGACCCTTCTCTTCTCCAGGCTGAACATCCCCAACTTTCTGAGCTTGTTCTCACAGGGGAGGTGTTCCAGCTTCTGATCATCTTTGTGGCCCTCCTCCAGACCTGCTCGAGCAGGTTCATGTCTTTCTTATGTTGTGGGCCCCAGAGCTGGATGCAGTACTCCATGTAGGTTCACACAAGAGCAGAGCAGAGGGGCAGAATAATTTCCTCTGACCTGCTGGTCATGCTCCTTTTGATGCAGCCCAGGATGCAGTTGATTTTCCAGACTGTGAGTGCCCATTTCCAGCTCATGTTTAATTCTTCATCCACTAGTACCCCCAAGTCCTTCTCCTCAGGACTGCTCTCAATGAACTTATCAACCTGTATCCGTGTTTGGGATTGCACCAAATCAAATGTGCAGGACCTTATATTTGGTCTTGTTCAACTTCATGAGGTCACAGGGGCCCACCTCTCAAGCCTGTTAAGGTCTCCCTGGATGGCATCCCTTCTCTCTAGAGTATCCATCACACCACTCAGCTCAGTATCATCTGCAAACTTGCTGAGGGTGCACTCCATCCCACTGTTCATGTCTCTTACAAAGATGTTAAATAACACCAGTCCAAATAGGTATTCCCTGAGGGACACCACTCATCACTAGACTCAAATGATTCAAATTCTAACTATAAAAGAGAATTAAGCTGATTTGCCCAGATACAGACGCTAATGCAGAATGTGCCTACACATGTTCAGGCAGATGAAATGCCTGTATCACTTCAGTGGATCATGGTGATAAGATAGACCTCACAATAATTGTATTATCATCATGACTGGTACAATGGCTAGTGTTTCTAGGAACACTATGAAATTAAGTGTCTCCTCTAGACCCTTCCTATGGGCAGTCTGAAACACTGAGTTCACTTCAGGATACATCTCTGTCTCCCCCCAGAATGGAGTGGATGGACTTGTTTTACTGTGAGATTTTGAAGTATGTTTATATATACATATGTTTGAGTGTGTGTCTTAATAATATAATAATGTTTCAATAAGATGTTTTACTTTAGGAAACAAACCTAGGCACTCCTTTTCAATGGAGAAGGAAATAGACACTTAGCCAAATAAGAAATTTTCTCCATTTTCTCCATAGTTATCTTCAACTTCATTCCATTTCTCAGAACGTACATATCTAATTAAAGTCTACTGTCTTGCTTCATTCACATATCATTAATCTTGCCTGGAGTGCCTGATATGACTACATGTGGCCCCTTCTCAGGGCAAATAAGTCTGATTTTGCCCTCTATTAGTTAAAAGGTTGCCAGCATTAATTTTTAACAACGAAGAAATTCTTGGTAGTGTCAGCATTGCCATATCTTCTTCCCACTTCAGTGAATCCCTGTCTCTGTTGTGAGCAAATATCCAACAAAATTAGTAGAATGATAATTTAGCAGATGAAGGATATTCTTCACCTTCATAGCATGCATTTGTCATTTGTGAAAACTGTGGTAAAAAGACTGGGCTATTTGAAATTGAGCAGAGACACTAGTGATTTACCACCACTCACTTGAACACTCGTCGCGCACATATACACATGGACACAGATTGTCCAGTCTGGATTCTTTCCTCCAGCTGATCAGCACTGAAGTTCATCAGTGCACCATGTGTGCATCCTTGCTCTCTGCATTCCCAAGCACACACGCGTGTCCATGGGTGAACATCAGCATGTGTGCTTTACACCCGTCCACGCCATAACACCAGATCTCTTATCTGGTCTTCAGCTCTGACCTCAGTTCTTTCCAGATGTGCATCTCCTCCTACTAACCAGGCTGTCCAGCTTGAAGGCCACTAGTGCTACACAAATACATGCACACAGAACAGCAGGGTAACACAGCAAATATTTTGGAACAGGATTTTGTAAGATGATGTAACAGACTACAGTGATCAGCAGTGGGCTTTGCCAGGTTACTGGGCTGACCAGCATCGTGTCTGCGTACAACTGGACACTTTAATGCCCCTCTTCTCCATTTTCTTACACTTATTCCTCCCTGATCTACCTTTATCCTCTCCTTTCCCTGCCTTTGGTCCTTCTGGGTATTTGTGTGATCCCACCATTCATCTAAAAAGCCTATTATAATTTTGCTCTTCCGCGTGAGACCCGTGATAATCTTCTTTCCCCCCTTCTCAGCTGCAGACTGGACCTCAAGGCAATCAGGTCTTCTTCAAAAGCACTCCATTGACTTGAAATAAATGTGTAGTGTAGATACACCTTAGCTACATAATACTTAATTGAAGTCTCGAAAACGAGCTTGGACAAATCAAACCCTTTTATGAACACTTTTTGTAAGAATAAGTAGAAAGAACATTTTTAGTGTAAATTTTTTTCCTACTCCCTTATTTTAAAATTCATTATTTGAGGTAATGGAGCAATTTAGTAAACTGGATTTCTTGTAAGAATAAGAGCTGCAAAAGTGGGCCCCCTGGGCTTGAAACTTGACACCCAGCTGCTACAGGGATGTCTAATGTTTAATCCCCTGATCACTTCAGTATTTTCTACCAGGTAATGTGATAATCTATGAAGCTGCTGAATGCTCTTGCTCTTCCTAGATGACCTGTGCTCCCAAACTTGGTATTCAGGTTTACACAAGTAAGCAGGAGGCTAAAAATTGATTTTTTCAGCTCTCATTCTTTCATGAGGTCTTCTGTGGATGTAGCCCTTTATATTTTAATGCTCTTCATATTAAGACAATACATAAAGAAAGATGGAAAAAAAAATGAATTCGTGAGTCATTACATCTGTTTTCTGACTTTTATATTCATTTTATGAACTTTTGGAGTCTATAAATTGGAAATAATCCCAGAAAATGAATAAATGGATTACTTTGATTGCCGTTCCAATTAAAAAAAAAAAAAAAGAAAAAAAGAAAGGAGAATGCATAGTATAGTCAATCAGGAAATATTATGCTAATTACTGTAAAGATAACAGCTGTTCATACTCTTTAGATTATTAACACCTTCTACACTCCAGCAGGGAAGCATCCCATGCAATGCTAATCTTCCATGGGCAAACAACTGCTGTTCTTTCAGAGCAAAGTGGATAATACATTCTTCTCTCTGACAGAACAATAGGCAAGCAACAGCAGGCAGAACAGAAGTTTTATGACTTTCAAGATTTTGTTAATGTCATTGGCACTACAAACTGTACAATACATATGCTAGCAGTAGAAAACAAATGCCGTTCTTATAAAGCAAAAATCGCATCCAGCCTTTTATAAATAAATAAGTCACTGGATTGTCCCAGCTGTTAAGCTTTTTTTTTTTCTCTTTTGATTTTTACTTTTTTTTTATTCTTTATCCAATTAAAACTGGTGAACAACCAACATTATTTCTGATCTAGTTTTGTGAAAAGGTCTATTTTTGACTTTATAAATCAAATCTGTAGCCAAATTACTATGGTGCTCACTCCTTCTTATTTTCTGGATTATTGCAGTAACTTTCAGGTTATTGCTACCTTAAATGTTCCTCTCATGTTATAGAACACGGAGAAAGAAAAAAAAAAAAGATATTTTAAGGAGAAATCCTTTCATATCAAGGAAAACTGTCTGTGATCTGGGAATACGTGAAGCAATGTTGTCTCTACAAATATTTTACTTGAATGGTAAAAAACCACACTCTTAATCTCTGTAAAGTGGAATTTGAAAATGATGTTGTAAATCCAAGAAAAAAATACAAGCAATTTGCAGAATTAGGAAGTTCAAGGGCTCTCTGAGCTGTTAGGCCTAAAGGGAGGTTAATTAAAGATAACTGAGAAATCTAAATGTTATAAAAACTATGACAAGAAAGAGGGAAAAACAAAAAAAAACAAAAAAAAAACCAAAAAAAAAAACACCCAAAAAATCTAACCCTGAAGGAAATGAGGTAACGTTGCGTTAAAGCTGTCCTTTGTTGTTATGTGATGCTTATTCTGTGAATGAATCCCTGGGCCAGGCGGGTGCTGGGTGTACTTGCTGTGGCACAGCTGCAGGCAGCTGCCTGTCTTCTTCCTGATAAGCAGACAGATTAAAAGGTTGTCACCCTCAGCATCCCCTACTTCTCTTCACCCCTCCCACTAGGCAGAACATACAAAATTGAGATTTCCCACAAACTTGTTGTGCAGGCAGCTCTCCCTAGGAAGGTTTTGTCAAAGATGCTCTGCATCTGACATTCTCCCCCAACTCCTCTTAGAGACCTATTGAGATGCTCGAACTATCCTGGACCGTTGTGCTTGCAGTGAGGCATCCCAGGAGCAGCTGTGCCAGCAGGACTGAGGAGCAGTATCTCTTGACAAAATTAGGACATTATAAGTTCTGAACTGTTTGGTTTTCAGTTATTTGCATTGCTCACAAACTTTGCAGCTTCTCTGGTACTTCTGGTCAACGTGCAGCTAAGGAATACCCTTAATAGGATGAGTCACTCTGGGTGAATCAGTTTTGTATCACTCCGGAACACTGAAGTGCATTTTACTTCACTCCAGCTGGGGACTGAGCTCAAAGAACTGCCAAAGCCTAAATTACCACGTCTCCTTAACCCAGAATCCATGTACAGAAGGACATCATGACATGTGCCCATCCTTAGTTAGTCCTCAGGCTTTGTCGTCTCAGAGAGATGCAGGTGCATCTTGCTTGTGTGGATGACGAGCTGTTCCACAGCCCAACTCAAATGAGAGGCCACCTTACTTCAGTGTTCATAGCAGACCAGGAGATTTAACAGGATGTCTTATTTTCTGAGACCTAATTTTCAGAGCTAATAAGAAAAAAAAAAAAAAAAAGTTTTTGCACTTTTTGAGGTGCAGTACAGGTATCAGAGATAGACAAGCTGGTAGTAGGCTGCCTTTACCAAGCCAACCTGAGATTTTGGGACATCCAAATCAATGCTAATGTACAGGATATGTACATTTTTCAGCTGATCTGGTGGAGATTCCTTCTACTGAATCTAAGATGTTTCCAGTGTAGACACCTGAGCTAGCACCCCATGGACTCCTGGACAGGAAATGGGTCCTTTTAGAGCAAAAGTTATTTTGGCAAATGGCAGTGCTTCATTTAAGATGAGATGAACAAGTCGATAAAGGGAGAACAGAGTCATTTACTGAGATGAAATATCTGTATTGAATCAGATAATTACCATCTTTTGTATTTGACTTACAGTAAGCTTTGTTCTAATTTAATTGACTCTTAAAGCACAGTAGGTGCATCAGCTTGTAATTCTATTTTAGCAACATACTATGCAGTAAGAACATTGTAAATGCAGAAAAAAAATTTCACAGAGGTGACCTTTTTCTTAAATATTATCTTAAAATCCCCAATCCACTTTTTTTTTTTTTTTTTTTTTTAATTTTTAAGTTAAACGATCAATTCTGCCTCCTCTGGTTTTAATAAAGGACAGTGCTATGTTAGAAACCTCCATTAAGTTTATTTTGTTATTGACATCTGAAACTCTGTTAGAAGGAATTTGAAAAGAACGCACTCTTAGAAATTTGCTTGGGTATTAAAAATCACAAAAACTTTGAGTGACTTCCTAGCTTCTGTGCCAAGGATTATGTGGTGCTTGATTTTTGATACTAGCTCATTCCTTGCAATTACTGTTTTAACTGGAGTGTAAAATTAGGCATCTGCAAAATTTGTATTTATTGATTACAGTAGTGAAGAGGAAAATAGATAGTTCTTGAAGAAACCTTCATCAGTAAATATGATATAAAGATGTGACACATTGACAAAATAATATTTACAGCATGAAAACCCCACATTCACATGCTACTCATGTTTCATATTTAGGATGTGATGCATAGAATTTGAAATAGAATATGTTTCTGATATGTACTAGGAACGTCTTTAATGTACACTAAAGCTAGAAGCATATGATATTCATCTTTTCTATGTACAGAAAAACACTACAGATATGTTACCAGTGTCATGCAAGTTGTGAAGTTAAAGATTTCCTTCATCATTTATCTGTGGGTTTTTCTGGTATTTTTTTTTTTGTGAGTATCCAAACACTTTCTAGTGAACACACACATACTTTTATCACTGCTAATGGGGGAAAATGGGAACATTTCAAGGAAAAAAAAAAACTTGTAAAAAGTTATATTTAGGGAAAAGTTGTTATCTGATGTACAACTTCCGTTTTTTGGAACCACTCCGTGTAACAAAATCGCTCATCTCCTCCTGTGTAAGTGCTGCCATGATTGCCCCAAAGTGAAGGAAACATGTCATTCTTCCATCTTTTTTGGTGAACTTGTGTTCTCATGAAAACTTTCTTATTATAGATGCTGTTCTGCATGTCAGGTGATAGCTATAGCAATATATTTGCTATAAAACAGAAAACCTTTACAACAAATCTTGGGGAACTCTGAATCAAGATTTCATCTCTTTCCTTATACCAGCAGGAACTGGAAAAAGGTTTCCCAGGTTAGTGAAGGTTGTTGTGTGTTGTACTTGTAACTCTGTGTTTTCTTTCACTCTGGATCAGCTTGGGTTTGGTGTTCATGTTTATGAAGCCTTTTCTTCTGATGTGTATGCTAGCATTCTGTTATTCCATGAGAAATTGGCTGAATGTCTCAGGAAGCCTGGGATGGTTTCCAATAGTTGTTTATAATTAGGAGCATCTCAAGTGATGGTGGCTTTTCACATCAGTGGAAAATAGGAAAAATATTTACTTTCAGTACTTATTTAATCATCAGCTCTGCTAAATTGTGGTTATGGTTGGGGCGTTTTTTTGGTATGTCCTTTTTCATTCTGTTTATTTTGCATTGTTCTTTTTTTCCTCCTATTTTTCTCTGCTGCACAAGAATGTTGCAGAATTTCCTGAAGAAGGCTGCTTGAAAATGTCTCTCACGAAACTAATTTAAATCTTCTATCTGTGATTTCATGGGCTTTGGACAAGCCCTGGAGAAACTGGTCATCTACTTGGAGGAGATGATTACTTCCATAGCACAACTGATGCTCTACTTGCTTTGCCAGTTCACAGAAGGTGCTAGACTAACCAGAGTAAATGATTCATGATGTACAGCTAAGCAAAGCCATAGTCCTCTGTGGGAATCTTGTCATGTTAGTAGCTTTTGCTCCTGTATTTTAAACGTACAGAAGAAACTGATGCCCCCCTACAAACTAGCAGCATCCTGGGGGATACCATGTGAAACAACTGTACATTCCTTGTGGTCAACCTTTTGTTTCACAGATCTCCAGTAAGGCCAAAACCAAATTTTACCATCCTTCCATGACAAGGACAAGTGAGGATGCAGGACGACAGTCATCAGCTTGGGATGAGGAATGACCTCCTCTAACTTTTCAATCTAACAATACCCTTTTTGCTTTCTTGTAGGAGATCAGGAGCCAGAAAGCTTCTTGTCTTCATTGAAGCCAGCTGTAGACAGCAGAGAAATCTATTGTCATGTTGCATACATACATACACAACATGTGCATGAACTCTTTGTATTCCACCTTCCAGAATAATTTATAGAAGCAGAAAGCCTGTGAAGGATTTTACAGACCTTCTCAAAGACCACATCCAGTCTTTATTCTGGGAGCACCGGAAATCTCTGAATAACCTGGAGGAAAGCCCCTGGCATTTTGATATGCAGAATAGCTTTGAAAGCAAGACTGCAAATTCATGAAAGGCAGATTAGCTAAATCTCCTCTTCCATACAGAGCAGTCAATTACATGGTCACTAGCTCGCTCACCCCGGGACTGGTCCCAGACAAATCTCTTCTGAGGAGAGCACAGAGCCATTTAATGTCTGGTCAAAACAGATGATGTCCCTGTAGTTAAGAACATAAAGGAGCAATTCTCACCTCTATCCAGGTAAGGAATTAATAGTTTGGATTGGTGGGCAACTGCATGGACAGAAAGCTGTTTAGATTATCAGTGGTTAACGGGTCATGCCCTGTGCAGATGCCTGTGATGAGCACAGCAAAGGTTTGACCTGGGACCTGTCCTCTTTGGTGTCTTTATCAGTGACTTGACAGAGGTGGTAGGGTGCCTTCTAGTCAAGTTTGCAGATGACACCAAGTTGGGGGAGCACTTAATATGCTATCCTGAGGCACCAAGACAGGTTGGAGGAATGCGCCAACAGAAACCTCATAAAATTCAACAAGGACAGACGCAAAGATCACATCTAGATACTCTGTCCAGTTTTGGGCCCCCAAAATAGGAAAGACAGGGATAAATTAGAGGAATATTAGTGAAGGGCCTCAAAGGGGATAGGGCTGGAGTATTTGGCTCATGAGGAGAGGCTAGGGAAACTGATCTTGTTTGGCCTGGAGAAGGCATGATTTTGGGGACATCTAACAGCTCCCCCATAGGGTCATCAAGGAAATGGACCGTGCGGTGTTGCATGGCAGGTGGGCAACAATGGACACAAGTTGAAATAAGAGAGAGAAAACTTTTTCCTAACAGTACAGTGAGGCAATGGAGCATGTTGCTCAGAAAGGCTGAGTGGAGTCCACCCCTGGAATTTTTCAAGACCCAGCTATGCAAAGCCTCAAGCAACCTGGTTTGATCTCATAACTGACTGTGCTTTGGGCAGGATTTTAAACTGGCTGATGTCCAAAGATCCCTTAGAACCTGGATTTTCCTATCAGTCCTATGATCTTCTTACAGCAGCTTCTCTTTCTAGACTATTTTTTAACCAAGATTACCTTGGCTGTGACCTTTGCAGATCTCTTAGCAGGGAAGCAGTTTGGATTGAGGTTGTTTCTCTCTGTCATTCTCTGTGAAGCGTCTCCTGTCATTGACTGAAGAAGAAAATGTGAAAGTCGAATCACCTGATTGTTAGGATGTACAGTATAGATCCCTACATCTGGGCTACCTGTCTAGCCTCCCACTGTAACTGATAGGAAGAGACATTTTTGGGATGACATTAATCTGATCTGAAGGCAGACGTCTAAAATAGGTTATCCAGATCATGCATAAGAATGTTTTTCCCCACTGGATATATTAGAAGTTTAGATGAATAGCTCAGTTGTAGCTGCCTGTAATACAGTTGCCCACAGAGTTAAATGAGATCGTTTGTATCTGAAATGCCTGCAACTACTCACCACCCCTTCTACCTACTCTGTATGCTGAGAGCTAGAAGACAGACTGAAACCAACTAGCTCCTGAGTTCTTTTGCCTTTGCAGGTGGTGGTATGTGGAGCCCTGTAGAAATAATCTAAGGGTAGCATGATTCTATGGGCAAAAACGGCTTTGCCTGTTATATGTTACGGAAACCATAAATGGCTGACAGAGCCTCAGAAACAATTGCATCTTGATAACACAACGGATAGTTCTCTCGTACCTGTCATTATAGCATGAACATGGTGGAAATAGTCTGCCCTTTCCCCTGTTTTATATTCAGGTGACAGCTCGTTTTTCATGGCTTAATACTTCTAGGGGTGGGGGAAAGGAGAAGAAATATTTGGAAACTGTCATTGCAATTATGTACCTTAATCCCACTAGCTGAATGGTAGTCCCAAAGTACCCCTTCTGGTCATGGGAGGATCAGGAGCTCTCAGCTGATCCTGGCTCATGTTTCTATTTATTAGGTCTGTGTACAGTTCTCTGAGTATTTTTGGCTTATGTGAAAGAATCATTTTCCAAGGAGCCTGACTGTAGCTGGAAAATTTCAGGAGGGGAAGAGAGAGGAATTTTAAGACTGAGGCCTGAATGATCTACATCTCTTATACAGAGAAACACACACAAAGCTGCAGGATACCTAGGTCGTGGGAAATTAATCCTGCTATCTCTGGCTGATGGTTCCAGTGATTATTGTGCAGAGGCCTTTCATATCTCAAAGCACCATCACATTAATCTGATCAATTTAGGCAAGTGACATCAGTTATATATAGTCATATTGTAGCAGAAGCTCCAACTTTGCAATGATAAGACTGTGTTAATTTTCTGCCTATATACAGCATTGGCTTAGAAGAACACACATTTTTGACTTTGCTAAAAAACATACAAGTTCCATTTCTAGTTAGAAACTTTTTATATCTAGATCCTGCAAGTCAGAGCAAAATACTTAATACTTTTGGTTGTGTTCTCATTAAATCAATGGCAAACCCATGATTTTGGTCTTTATGTTCCTTTCAGTAAGTTATGCACGACTCATGAATTTACTTATTATTACCTGACAATATTTTTTGTCATTTCCTTCCTTTTCCCTACCATGTGATTTTTTGTGTATGGTTTGTGGCAGATAATGAAGCCATAGTGCCTGAAATCAGACTCATTCTGGACAAAGCTGCATGGAATTTTTCTTCTTTCCAATTGAATGAACATGTGACCGTCACTATAATATATACTTGAGGGCAAAGATCATTGAAGATGTAAACAGGTAAGCAAGGAGTATGGAACAGGTAGAAGTTTGAAGGAAGAGAGAAGATTTGGAAGAATTTTTGCAATTTAAAAGTTTTTATTTTCTTGCTCTAAGCCATGTTGAGAAAGGAAAATAGCCTAACAGCAAGGTTTCTGGCTCAGTGTCGGTAGAATTTAAGTGTAATTTTTCATCACATTCAATCAAATAATTGTACATGAACATAATAAAAAGAAGACGCATAATTATGGTTCTAATTCTGTTGATTAGGAAGACTGTTGTCATTGATTTAAATGAAATCGGGGTTTCACATGAGGTCTTTAAAACTTTCCAAATGCAATCAAAGGGATGCACATGCAGCACGCATAGGAGGTAAAAATGTCCTGTGGGTTTGAATTCCTTTAGTGTGTATGTTTGCAATTAAACGTGAGGAGTGTTGCAAATTCAAATGATTTCTGCACACAGTTTTGTGTACCTAGAAATGGATTCTGAAAGACTGTTTGAAACTACAGTTTATAAAGTTAAGGTTTTGGAGCACTGAACAGAGGTGGTTTTGACACTTCTAATGAGAGGCAAACTCATGAATTTGTGGAACTGAATGAAAAGAATGATGTCAGCAGCTGAAAGGTAATTAAGTCTGAAGAGCAAAGGGTGTGTTATTGTGTCAGGTTCACAAAGTTGAACACAACTAGGATGTTTGTGCAGTTCTCTTAACTGCAAACATCAAAAGACATAATTGGCCTTTTGATTACAATGGCAAGTCACTGAGAAAGACACACTTCTGTTTAGGTTCAAGGATACCGAAAACCTCTCTCAGAAATTGCTTCTCAGAAATTGCTACTTAAACAAGATGGCATGGGTTTCATGGCCTGAAAATATCTGAATGGGAAAGAGAGAGAAAAGTTCATTTTGGGGAAAGTTGCTATTGGCAGAGAGTCGATTCACGTTAGAACAAATGTCCTTCTTCCTTTTACATAGTAGCTTCCTGACTCAGACAGTTTACAGGATTATATTAAGTGGAGAACACTTCAGATCAAAATAGGCAAAAAAAGCACCTTTTTCATATTTCATGATAACTCTTTACAAAGTGTTGAGGAAGTTTCTGCCCCAGAGCAGTGCGTTCTAAAATTCAGGTGGATTCAAAAATCAGCCTGAGAAACCCAGTCCATTGTGATTAGCTCTGCTTCGGGATGTTCCTGAGCCACAAATAACTGGGATGGTGAGATTATTCTGGGAAAATGTCTATTCTGTTATTAGAAATTAAAAAAAAAAAAAAAAATTCTTTCCTTATATGCTTCACTGTATGCTTGATACTGGGCAAGATGGAGCTTCAGTCTGACTCCACAAAACTCTTCACATGGTACATTTTTATGTGCTTTCTATGGTTCTCCTTTCTTGTTAGATGGAAAAGATGGATTGTTTTAGATTCTGATACATCCTATGGATGTTCACAATATATTTGAAGCAGGATCTCCTCCATGGGTTTCCCAGTAGGTTTGTTTGAGTTTCATGGGAATTCCTACAGAATTTTGGGGCTATGAGTGTCAGAGAACCTTAGTTCAAAGTCATGATTGCAAACTACTTATTTGGTATACAGTGGCAGAAATATCTTCACTTTCTATTGACCTACGGAAAGCTAGTGTTTACCACTAACTAGTGTTTCTCTGTTCTGTATAGACAGAGAAGATATTGATCTTCTTGGGTAATAGACTAGCATGGGTAAAGATTGCTGGTTGGGATGGAAGTTTCAGCAATTTGTCCTCCTACTACAACAGTTACTCCTGAATAGTGAAATAATTGTCTCTGCTTACACCAAGTTTCAAACTGCTGGAAGTAACAAGTTGTCATACTGAACTAAATTTTCCCTTTCATTTAAATGCGAGAACAAGTTAAACCAAGAATTTTCTTCAACAAAAGCCCTGGAATCCTCAGTTTTCATCCCTTCTCTTTTTCTAAAAGAAATTCCCAGTGTCCTTTTCCTTTAGAACAATGCATCCCTCAAAGGTTTTGTCTGATCTCTAGTTCTGTCAATAGCAGAAAGCTCCATAGGCTTCAGCCATGTCGCACTAAAGTACCAATCTGTGCTTTATACCACATCATTGTTCCCTATGAGCTAGAAAAAAATAAATGCCTCATGGGCAGGTGTCAGAATCAAGGATCATAAAAATTCTTGTGCTGTAACATTACAGATTGTCGTCTTCTGAACTATTCACTCTTATGTTTATTCCCTTTGTAGTTGATGAAGAGGAACAGGTACTTTGTTATCTAAAATACTAGCAACATCAAGCTAGTATTTTAGAAAAGTACTCAGGATTAGTTCTTATTTATTTATTTATTTATTTATTTATTTATTTATTTATTTATTTATTTTCTCCTCTGACTGCAGGAGAAACTGGGGTTCACTAGACCCCATACAGATGCTTTAATGTCATCAGATGAATCTTACCTTGTGAGTCCTGCCTTCCTTTCCACCTGTGACCCAACAAGCAGAATTGTCTGGTTGCTTTGGGAAAGACAGACACCTTTATGAAGCAAGCAAATGTAATGATCCAAAAACTTTGTCTTTTCACCATCCCAAAACAAAAACATGTAGTGGAGGAACAACTACATCCTTATACTAATGATCATTATCCCCATGTTGGCAGTTGTAATTCCAGCCGTTTATTTTCTACCAAGTTCTGCAGCAGTATCTGGCAAAATTTGCTCACATGTTGGAGTCAATGGTAGCTGTATCTTTCCTGATGAGGTAAGTGATACTTTTAATTAACAGTCGTATGTGGCTTTTGTACTTTTCCCCTAGTAATTATTATTCATTTTTTAAACAAAATTTGTACTTTCAGATAATCGAACTGTGCTGTTATCATGTGATGGCAGTGCTGTGTATGTACAGAATAATACAGTAATTATTAGAAGTCTCCCTTTTAGGGTGAATACAAAGATTAATATGGATAGGAAACCCATTAATTTGTTAATTTAAATAAATCCTCCCCATAGCCTCCTGATTAATTTAGTCTGTAATGCTTTGGACCTCCTGGAGTCAGAAAGAAAGGATCAGTGGGTACTGGGGGTACAAATGACTTCCATGATATTGTTTTTAGTAGTTTGCATAATCCATCAATTGAAATGTACTGTCTATCAAATATAAAAGTCTGTTCAGCACAAGCAGTGCTCCAGCACTGCCAGGTTTCCTCCTCCTACCCCATGCCCACCAGGTCAGAGCTCGCTGTGTAGGACACCTAGAAGCGGTTGAACATTTCCAAATCCTGTCATACACATTGGCAGCTACCCGTGCCAATAGATAAGAAGAGATTAAATTTCCTCTGGATAAACATCTATTTCGTGGAAGCTGGAAACAATAGACTTAATTAGTTTTGTGGGCTAAAAGGACCTATTGTTCCACCTGGAACAAAGGATCTCTGAACATCATCTCCGTAGCAACCACAGCACTCTGAACTCCACAGCACCCTTTGAAAGGTCCCAGGGTGCACCGCTGCTTTTTCCTGATCTTTTTTATCACTAATCCTGCCAGCAGCATGGCAAAGGGCAGGTTCAACATCCTTTTCAAAATAGGCCATTGCTACTCTAAAATTAACTACTGAAGCTGTGTCTGCCAAGTGAAGGTAAGGAGTTGAAAGGCTGAGAGGAGCATGATGAGATGGAGTTGTGGCTTTGATCTTCTTTGTGCACTCACATCAATCGCATCTGGACTGAGAGCAACACAATTACTGCACTGACATATCCCTGCTTGCCTACTACAGCATGCCAGGATGCTTTGTGGAGTCTGCCTGTTCTCGGAGCAGGTCTGCCAAAGCAGTCCCCTCAGAGTTTGAATCAGAGCAATATACTAGAAGAGCAACAACTGCACCAACATTCCTGTCTTCATCTGTGAAAAGACACACACTGCTCAAGACACTCCCAGTACTGTGTACATGCTTCTTTACGGGGTCAGAGAAAGGAAATGATGCTGTTCCCTGCAGTGTGTTTATTCCTCTGGAATGCTTCCCACTAGCCTATGAAGGTCAGGGTCCTTTGCTCTATGTTATTAAAAACTCAATATTCACCCCACCAACAGTATGTGCTGCTCATCAAGTCCATCTACTATAAGAAGATGGCTCTGTTGTAACTTTTGACAACAGATGACTTTTCAGTGGAAGAGTGAGTAACAATTTGTGCATTTGGACTTTTAAAACTCCTCACCTAGTTCTTATTCAGCTGGCTTCCTCTCTGTCCATGCAAGCAGCTGCTATTTTCTCCATCTGGCTTCCTTGGTTTCTGCTCTTTGTTGCTGCTGCTCTTGGCTTTGCTTCTTCCAAGTTTCCTGACTCCTCTTAAGTCTGTTGCATCTTTGAGCTGTTGCTGTGATCTCCGGTTGTCCTACAGTTAGTGCTGTTAGGGATGCCTTCTTCAACTGGAAGAATACTTGTGTACCTCAGGAAATGGCATAATTTGGTAGAGCAAGTAGTAATCTTTCTGGGCATTAATATTAATCCAGGCCTTGGCACCCTGTCAACAAGCTGTGCTGCTTGAAAGCATTTTCGCACTCAGGTGATGTAAAGCTAAATGATTGTCCATTCTTTGTTATTAATGAAACATTTCATTTTAGGTCAGATGAAAATGAGAATGTTTTAAATGATCCAAGAATAATTTTTCTTCTCTTCAGTGTGACTGTTAAATAAATAAATGAATTATTTGCACAGGCCAGCTGAAGATGATACTTTTTACTCTTCCTCCATTGTCACCTGACACCACCAACAGTTAGTCAAAATTCTAGACTTGGCCCTGGCACCATTTGGGCACACAGCTGTGACAAAAATCACCTTTTTAATTCCAAATCTCTGCAAATTGTAAGATGAGACTGGAAGACAATAATCAAAAGCCCAAACAAGAACGAGCACTGAGAACCAAAGTAAACAAGAATGAACACTGAGAACCAAAGTGCTGGTTCTTTTACTAGTAGACAAAGACCTTGTTTTGTGACTAATGCATGATGAACATGTATTTGCATGAAGTGTATTTTTAACCCAGAAGACACCATTGAAATGACTGAAACATGTATGAGGCATAGAAAATGAGATGAAGGTAGAACCCCACTCACAATACTTGCAGAGCTGTAAAAAGAGGAACCAAAATGGAGAGCAAAGAGCACTTACCTGCAGGATGCATATTAGGACTTCTGGCTATCCCTTTGAAAAACAAACAAACAAAAAAACAAACAAAAGAGAAAATGCAGATATAGCTGTATAGGTGTGGCTCTTCTGTAAGCTTAACAAAAACAAAGAAATAGCTTATTTGGAAAGAGTAGAATGTTTGGTCACTTTGAATACTCAGAAGAATACTCAGAATTCTGAAGTCCTTTAAGTAAGCAAAGCAATTGTTTGTTGTTTTTTTTTTCTTTTTTTTTTTTTTTTTTTGAGACTACAGAAATAAAATTATCTTTTTAAATTTAGTTTTCATTGTTGTGTTTACAGGAATGGGCCTGAAGTCAATTTTCATCACCAGTTCTATATTTCACACCGAAACATAAGAAAAAAATATTCAGAAGGTGGAAACTATGTTTATAGGAACAAAGAAATAGGCACGGATAATCCAAGGCAAGAAAACACAATTATTTGTACATAATTTTTGTTAAAATGGACTTGAGTTCCCAAAGATAATTTCCTTGAAACAGCAAAAAATAATAACATATTTTCCTTCTGTAAATAAGATATGTGAAATATTATATGTTACAGCATTGTATGAACCAGAGAAGAAGGGTCCAGTGAACCTTTTGTAGTAGCATCCAAGTGTCCTTCAGAAATTTCACTAAGTAAAAGTGAGATGTGCAAGGAACTTGCCCTGTGAGGATATGATACAAATTGGGCAGTAACTAAACCAGGAGTTCATGCAGAACAGAACTCGTAAAGGGTGACTCACGTACGGTAGCATAGACAGCTCAACTCCTAAAATAAAACAAGGCCAGATATGCTCACTCTGTGATGACTTAACATTTGACCAAGTCGATTAACATTGATATTTTATTGACGCCTACTCACATTGGGGCCCTCCTCATCATCAAACTTCCTTTGCAGAGCTGCTGCTTACCCATTAGTCATTCATCCTTCAGCCCAGGTGGAGAACTCTAGAATTGACCCTCTTGTATTTCACATCATTTTTTTTGTCCTTTCTTTCCAATTTTAAAGATCATTGTTGGTGTCATCAAGTACTCTAGGCCAATGTTGACTTTTAGGGTGTGGTTCAATATTTCCTGCAGGGATGGGAAGTGTTTCTACTATCTTTAGAAAACATACGATCAGCCTCATAACCAGTTTATCCCAGAGCAAGGTGACTGATGTCAATATAATTATTCTAGCAGAATCATTGAGCCTTTTTCACAAAGTACAGCTTGAAACAATGGCATTATTTGTACAAGTCAAGTTATTCTGATGGACTGCTCATCTCAGAATCAGTCCCTGTGTTTCCCATTGTTTTTTTGTTACATTCTTTGCTCATTCATCTGTTTTCTCATATTTTATAAATTTGCATTCAGAGTCTGTATTTCATTGATTTTGATATTAACAATTCATAAAATGTTAAAATTATCAATTAATATAATCAGCTAACAAAGTAATGACAATTAAAATGTAATTAATAAATATGAATATGATTAGGGGTCTGGATCAGAGGACTCAAGATGTCTTTGTTTCTATACTCTGTGTCCTCACCATGGTGGAATGTGGCAATGCCACCAGGGTGCTTTGATATTTCTAGTCCATGTGAATTGCATATGGCTTTTGATACAGACATGTATCTGAATATGTTTTTCCTTCTCTATAGCTAAGACATTCATCTTAGTCACACCATGGGGGACCTTCAAACATCTCTGGTGAAATTCCAAGGCTGAATGAAATCATCAGCCTCCAAAATGAACCTCAAATCATGACCTGAAAGTCACACAAAAGTTTTAGGGAGTGGAATTTAAAGGTAAATGCAATGCTTTCCTAAAAAGCTGGGGTTTCTTGTTTTGTTTTGTTTGGGTTTTTTTTTTGTTTGTTTGTTTGTTTTGTATTTTTTTTCTTTAATGTGGAGAAATTAAACTAACCTTAAAATAACAGGCTATTTTTTTAAGGACTTACAATTTTAAACTGCTTTTGTTACTACTGAGTTCTTCATCTTGGCAATACTGCAGAGTGGAAATTTGCTCATGAGAAATTCTACCTCTGTCAAATGGATTTGCTAAATTTCCTTTTTTTTTTTTTTTTTTAATTGAAGTGAAAGTCAGTGGTGATTAGTGTTCTGAGCAGAAAATCATAAATTTTAGCCGTGAAAAAATCCTACTGTGTTTTCTAATTCATTTTTATGTTGCCATAGCATTGTTCATTATTTCATATGTACTACTGTGGTTTATATCTTCTTTTAAATGTGCCAAATATTAAAGCTTTCACTGCTTCTAATTAGGGTATTTTTCAGTGTCTTACATGATAGGTGTCACTGAGGAAACAGAAACTCTTTTCTTGACTCTTTTCTTGCACAGACTATTTAGAGAGATTCTCACAAATTTCCTCTTTAAAAGAAAGAGCCCAGGGTACAAAGAATTTGGGGAAGAGTGAAATTGGCAAAGTCCCAATGTAGACATGTCCAAACTCAAGGAGAAAAGCTCACTGTAAACATACCCTTACTTCATGGAAAAAGCATCTTAAATCAGTTAATACCACATGAGTCTCAGAGCACACATGGACCTTTTCTCTTTGCAATGTCCTTCTGATTCCTTCCTGTGTGATGACTGATGACTAGAAAAGGATATGACACAATAGGTCCAGGGACTATATCTTCCAGGACAATTATTTTTAAGTGCTGAGGAAACACATCCAGGACTCTGCAGGCAACTCTGTTTCTATTTATAATCAGCATCCCTTTCTTCAGCTGAGCACTCCAATTTAAAGGCTAAGTGATGCCTGATGCTACATAAACCTTTCCACACAAGATCATCACAACTTTAAAAGTCTGCAGAATTTGTGTTTAGTCAAATTATCTAGTTAAATCCCTTCTCCACCCAAACTTGAGTTAGACTAATTCTAAGAGATCACCTCGCTACAGCAACAGGATATTCATCCTTTATAAGCAACTGTCTACTCTGTGTATATTTTATACTCTTGCCTTTTGTTACTCAGAGAATTCCTCCATGCACCAATGGCTAAAGGGAAGGCATATCACGTCTGTTTTTATCTGCCTGCTTATGGGATTTCGCCCTGAGAACCCTCTGTTATTTGTGCTGGAGCCATCTCCTGTATTTCACTGGGCCAGCACCAGGAAAACAGCAAGGGCATAGTATGATGCAATATGTTCATTGATTTTAAAATGCAAATTCACTGTTGACAGAAGCTGTGTTTGAGACACAGCAGAGGATTGCATTGTCCTCTGCTTTCTGCATTCCTTCAAAGCTGAAGAAGCTTTTATTTTGGTGGTCTACTTAGTAAACTGCTTTGGAGTCCAACAGCTTCCTCTGGAGTCTGTCAAGCCCTCCTACCCTTTCATTAATTTTTGTGTTCATGTTCTCTTGAAGAGGGAAGCTTCACATATTCCTGAAAAAGCAATAAAAGGTTACTGTTTAATCCCCTGGACCTCTGCAGAACTAATTTATTTTTCTTGCTGCTTTTTCCTTCTCTTACTCACCCCATTTATAATTACATTAATCACATGCATTAAAAATGTACTGTCTCTTGACATTAATTAATTGGCAGTGAAGATTAATGAACTTTGTAAAATGTTCAGTATGGCACATTCTTAAATGGTTAACGACCTGCATGGGTCACTAGTACAGTGGGAATTCAAGTAATCACCACAGAAAATTTACCTGTTAGTAGTCAAGAGAAAAACAAAAGAAAGCAAAGCAAAACAAAACAAAACAAAACCCCCACACAAAACAAAAATAACTAAAAAGAAACCACTCCCAAGGGAAAAAAGAAAGAAAAAAAAAAAGCAGCAGCCTTGTATACAAAATGCTACGCAAAGTGTCTTTGCAGGTGAAACTTTTATACTCAGTGGTCATTTCCCATTAGAACAGGTATCCTGCAATGCCTTTTTTTTATTTTTTACCCTAATGATGTTTAATTTTGTTAAAATTTTGCTCAAGTTTCTCCCTAAGCTTTGAGTCCTTTTCTTCATATTTCCATTTCTGTACAAAGGAGAAAATCTACCACTGAATAGAAAAAATTATAGCATTGTTCTTGCAGATCTGTCAGGGTTTTCAGAATGGTTTGACCAGACATATCTTTTCTGAGACAGAAGACACGAACACTGCTATAACTGGCTTGTTATTAAGACTGGAGCTGCACAGCAAATAGGTGAAATGCTAGGAAAGTTGAAAAAAAAATGCTTCAAACATTAGCGTGACCAAGACTGTTCTGTAATTTCCTCAAATTTACCCTGTGTAGGTTACATTGTCGCTCGTGGGAGGAAGCCTTCTGTAGGCAGCCCAGGAGAACTCCACAGGGGCCATTTTCCTGCATCTACTACTCATGTGCCACTGGGGTGCAGAAGAAAAAGTTGAAGCAGCACAAAGAAGAAAGCTTAATTCTTCAGGTCCCTGTGAACACATGGAGGAGTAGTTTGTGAACACTGTAGGTTCCAAAAACTACACAACAAGGGGTTACAGTTCCCTGGAAATGTGACTGAGTTGAGACATGCTGGATGTCCCAGCATTGCAAGCCTGTAGAAGGTTGAGTCACGGGGCATGGTTCAGCACAGTCTGTAGATGACCTTGCTGGTGCTTTTAGTTGAGCTTGAAGTAAATAGAAGATGTGCATCTGAAAGTAGTTACCACTACTGGGCTTCTACAGCTACAGTGAAGTAGCACAGGGAAAGGGTCACCGAAACTTATTATTTTTATAATATCCTATTATTTTCTCCTCTCAAAAACTGTGTGTGTGTGACCAAGTTTGTGCATGGGGGAAAATCACGCTAGAGTGAACCACAGCCCCAGTAGTGAATGAAGCCAGGCTTTAGAGGTACTAACAGGACATTACATGGAAGCTGTCCCAAAAGAAAAAAAATCCTAGTATGTCATGACTGTCAGGTTACATATGAATAGAAATATTGTGGCATTCCTGTCTCAAATTCCAGCTTAACTTATGTACATGACATACATAACATGTATGTGTCTACAAAACCATTTCAGCCACTGATTCCAGCTATGGTCACAGTCTCTATACAGTTAGTCTCATCTGAAGTTCTATAAGTACTGCCATCTGGAATAGGAAGTCAATACAATTATTGCCGTCTAACAATTTGAGCATATACTGAAAAGTTCTTAAAGCAAAACGAGAGATGGATTTGAAATACTCTATAACTGTATTTTGAGACAATATTTATTTTGCAGAAATAAATTTTGTACATTATTAAAGCTCTTCTCTTAAACGATATCATGTAGTAAAATTAAATCCAGTTTTCATGACTATTATGTCATTTTAAATCTTACACACCTGTAAGACAGACTAGAATTCAGTCACTTTGTGATTACTAGATTCCTCTGTCAGCTGCTTTTAAAATACATTTTAGTGTTTACTACTGTACACAGCTGTTTCAGAGTCTTCATTTATTTTGTCACAACAATCCCATGTATTAGGGAAATTTCATTACTCGGATTTTATAGCTTTGGTGCCGAGGAAAAGAAAAGTCACAAGCAAACTGGTGGCAAATCTGGGAAGTGAATCCTGACTTTGGAGTCTCAGATAAACAGCCTCACAATAAAAATGTCTTTTTTCCGTACAGTTGTGTGGAGGCACATACAGGGGTTTATCTCTAATTGCATGGTCATGTACATTGACTTCCACAGGCTTGTGTTTTATGCTTGCAGCTGGCTATAGGCAGAAGTTTTTCCAGTACTATAGCCTTAATACTCAGTGAACTCCATTTGCGCACTAGCTCACTGCATCACTCCTCTCCTTAAGGCTTCCATGAAAGACTTTGCTGCCTATGTTCTCCCATGTAAGTACATTGTAGTTAATTATTTTTATTCTCCCTTTGGATGACTCATTCTGTAGTTGATAGACATTTTTCAGATAAAGTGTTCAGGAAAATTATGCCTGAACTTAAACATTGTTAGGTTGAAGCAAATGGCTTGGTTTAGCTGTGTAGGTCAAGTGCACCGGTGTGATCACTCAAAGTGCAAATGAGTCACTACTTGCTGTTTCATTGCTCATCATTAATTCCAGAATAACACCATTTCTCTGTTATGGGAAGGGAAAAAAGGTCTTTGAATTAGCTTGTACACAAATGAAACCATGATCCAAATAATATACGTGTGGTAGCAAGGGTTAACATTAACTATGCATAGAAGGTTTTGAAAGATCAGGCCTAAGATCTTTCCTAAGAGCATAAAACTACTTTTCCTTAATTGTAAGAGGTGTGTTTAGTCCAAGCTTTCTAAAATGTTGAGAGCTTCAATTTGTGAAAGCCTATTTAAGGTACTTCAAAGGAACTCCATTTTATATAGATTGTGCAAGGAGCGGCTTTTTTAATACATAAATCATAACTAGTTTAGTTGTTTCACACTGGACACCCAGAAATCTCTTTAATATTTTTAAAGTTTTTAGATGTCTTCTTTTATTTTTCCAGCATTTAAGAAGAAAAATAAAATTACATACAATGTGGGAGAACAAAACACAACACACAGTATTTTGCTGTATTTTTGTTTCTTCCCTAGATAAAGAATGCTTATAGCGGTAAAGAATTTTCCTGAACAGAACAAAAAACTCCAGGTAGTCTATTTAAAAATCCAATTTTCAAAAAGAAAATTGTCACTTTGACAGACCTTCCTTCTCCCAAGGCTTCAGTTATGTCTATCTGGCAAACAACATACTAAACACAATCATCAGCAAAACTACCAGTGTATAAAAAGAACCAACTATATAAAAGACATTGCAATAAATGCAGTCATTGCCTCTACGGGTTGACTCAACTCGCTTAAAATTCAAGTCCTACAGCCTAGAAACATGAATTTTGACAATTTCTCCTGGTGATGATTTCTCTGATCGCAGTGAAGCAAACAAAATAGTGTAGGAAACCAACTCTTGCAACAATATTTCAAATGTAACTTTAGTCATTGTAGAATAAGGATATTAAAAATACAAAATGAAGCTGCTTCTGAAGAGAATATCTTTGTATTTTTTGTCTTGCAAAGAAGAATTATTCCTTAAATATATGTCAGCAAAAAAACCCCTGAACATTCATTGCTTCATAAATCCTAGAATGCCTAAGTTACACACCAGCAACAGAAGGAAGGGCTTGATTTTTCACTCAAGTCCAGTATATTCTTCCATCAACAGTAACTTTAGGTAGAAAAAGACATATCCTTAACCTCTGGACTGGTGACACAGTTTAGTCAGCCTTGAGCTGAACTGAGTTTTATGTCATCCCAGATATGTTTTCTAAATACAGAATTATAAAATATTTGAAAAGTAAAGAGAACCTGGAGAACACATTTCTGGAAGACAATAGCCTGTTCGGGTGTTTCCCCTCAGAGGATTTTGTGTGTTCTATAAATTTATATCTGGCTGTTTAACAATTGCCCTATGTGAAATAAAAATGGGAATGGTAGCTTGAAATTTGTGGCAGTACAGAAGGCCAGGGAAGGGTACTCTGTGATATCAAGATTTTTTTTTCCAGATTTAAAGCCACAGGGGATTCCTATGTTACTGATTCTGTCCCATTGTATATCACAGGAGAAGCACCTTTTACAGATTGGCCTTCCAGTCACTATTATTTGAATAGTGTGAGTAATTTGCATGTATAAGAAATGTTTATGTGTACCTTTGGAGAATCCATAAGGATTCACTCGGCAGGTGCTTTTCCCCAGGTCAGTCCAGCATCTGTCTGAGCAGGTCTTTCTTAGCATAATAGAGTAGGGCAATGTAGGTAGTACAGGTACAGATGGAAGGGGAACAAGGCTGGGAAGGCACTGCACAGCTGGAAGAGGTTTCTTAGGTCTTTAAAAATGGCTGAATCCCTCTGTGAGAAATCTCAAACCCCTCATACTCTATTTTCCTATATCTATTGTGATGCAATTCAAGACTTAAATTATGTGTACAGACTAATACTAAAAAAAAAAAAAAAAAAAAAGTGGTGGGAAGGACGTTTCTGAGATCAAAATATGCCTGAATCTTATCTGGTACATCAACGCTACCCTGCCCTGATGCACTATTAATTAAGCAATGAAGAGAGTGAAAATTATATGCTTTGACTGACGTTTTTTTCCATTACTTTCACTCTTATTGTGTTTATACAACATAATTAAGTAGCTGTATAAGACCACAGATCTGTGTCTTCATGCTCAAATGAACAAACAGAAGCAACGATTGTTTAACTTGGCAACTATTAGATTTTTTGTCTTGCACTGCAGAATTATTCCTTAAATATATGTCAGCAAAAAAAAACCTCCTGAGCATTTGTTGCTTCATAAATCCTAGAATGCCTAAGTTACACACCAGCAACAGAAGGAAGGGCTTGATTTTTTACTCAAGTCCAGTATATTCTTCCATCAACAGTAACTTTAGGTAGAAAAAGCCATATGTCAATGATGAATGTGGAAATACAGATGCAAGAAACAGGCATCAAAATGGAAGCTCTCTTTCCATCTGTTTGCCTCTTCGTTTAAAAGATGCTGGTATGGGGGAACAGCATCAACAAAAGTTAACCGGATTATCATGAACAGGAACAACACTTTTTCTATTCAGTTACATGAGGGCTGCAGCTTTGCTGTTCAAGTAATATGAAGAATATGAGGAGTCCATCCTTGCAGAGTAGGATTCTGGGAGCCTGTGTTTTCTGCTGTGTACAAATGCATGAGGCTGGGTTCCTGTGCCAGATTACCCATGCAGCTAAGGCAGAGGGATAAGTAATGAGAAGCTCCTGCATTAATTCCAAGTACACCACTTAGTCTCTATGCATGGTGGGAAACCTGCAGCTCACTGTAGCCTGAGCTGACACTCTCTGAGATACCTAGGAAGGATCCAGACTAATTCTAGGTGCTGTATACAGTTTTTAGCCTCAGCCAATCAGTCTTGCTGACATGGATCCCACATAACACCGTATGATTTCTATGTCAGAGCTAATTTGTGTCCGGCCAGCTTGGAGCAGACATTGACAGAGAAGCATGTGTTTGTCTACACCATCCACATGTATATGTACCCATCCCTCCATAAATACGAAAATACATATAGAGGCATTGCCCCGTTATGATAAAATGCACCTCTAGAGAGTACAGCTGAATGGGTAGGATGTACTGAGCATGACTGACGCCACAGTAAACTCTCCGGGGTCAGGTATCTCTTAGTTGTTTTCATTAGTGGCTTTGGAAAGCAGCTAACAACTAAGGAGTGTGTACATGCTGGACTCCACCTCCTTATGTCACTTCTTATCACTCTTTTACCCTCATAGACCTCTTCATTCATTATCTTCATTCTTGCCTTGCATATAGCTTTGGACCACATCAGTCTTAAAGACATGTTGTCCACAAACTGACAAGACAAAGCCACTCTCAAGCACAGATTATGTTTAAAAAATCTGCCTGCTGTGTAGCCCTATAGGCAAATTTGAAATTCCTGCAGAGAGGAACAGCCTCCTGTGTTCTCACCAGTGATGCTCCAAAAATGCTCTTTTCTCTCCTCCTGGGCATACTCAGGGGTCCTATGCATCCTGTGCATCCTGTGGGGAGCTAGATCTTGTTCTGGATATAAAGGAAGGCTTTCTGGATTAATTCTGTGATAGTTAAAGAGCAATATTTCTTCAAGCACAATTTTTATTTGCACACGTCTTCAGTCTTTAACAACGTCTTTTATAGTTTTGGTTCCCATGTGCAAATGTTCACCCAGCTTTTGATTTTCATCTGCAATTCAAGGCACATTTTAGAACTTTGGATGGGACTCCTCTCACTGATATTTAGAGGTCAGATTTAGAGGTCAGTGGAACTTGAGATGCCCTTGGATATCTCAGGCATCCAGGCTGCCAAATAAGCCACAGAGCTGAACTCTTCTGAAGTAACAGTTCTAGAACAGTCAAGAGCACATTAAATGCACTTAGTGACCATGTTAACTTACATGATGTCTGTAGCATCCATCCTCCTGCTGCCAGTGCAAACCTCTGGACAAGGTACTCTAGATAATTAAATGGAGCTGTTATTTTTTTAGTGGTGTTTTGTCTAGTTTTTTTTTTTTTTTTTAATCACATCAAATATGCTTTTCTGGGTGATCTGAGAGTGTACAAGTGATTGTGGAGTTATGTGTGCCTTAAATCACTGACTGAATTCACCCAGCAGTTAGTTGTTACTTCTGAGGTGAAACATGTGTCTAGATGAGCAGTAACATGTCACTGCTGATTTCAGAAGTCATATACTCTGTTTTGTAATGGCATTGCTACTTCATATCTACTGTTTGTTGTGCTTATGTGTTCTTTTGTCCCATAGGTAATCTCTGCCTTTTTTGTTGCATGCACAGAGTGTTGGAGAATTGTGGTTTTGTCTAGTCATAAAAGGAAAATGAACAAAAATATTCAGGTAATGTCATGCAGCAGTAGCCACGTCAGGAGCTTTGTACATATGAACCAAAATAATAACAAGAGTGTCACCCAATAGCAGTCTAGATCACAGTCTGGAAGGGATATAAGAAGGACACCTGACCACATTATCAGTTCTTCACTGACCACAAACACCAGGAAGAAGTATCTCTTTCCTCTCCCCTTCCCTCCTTACCTGCCAAAAAAAAAAAAAAAAAAAAAACCAACCCACAAAAAACTTAATAAAAATATTAATACATGAGCATACAATTAAGGAGGGAAATGCAAAACACAAGCAAAGAATGTCAAGAAAGTTTTTTTAGAAAGTGAATTAGCTGAGGAGAAAAAAAGCAAGGGAAGCATCAGCTCAATAGAAATGGAAAGCTATTAGCAGATAACACTGTGAAGGTCAGAGTTTTTATTGTCTTTTTGGCAACAGTCTTCACAGAAAGGGTTGATTTTAATCAGTTGGCAAGCTTAAAAAACACATTAGATAACAAAAAAATTTACCCTGTATCATCTGAGTGACTGAAGGACTTTCAAAACTGCAGGAGCTGGAGCTGAGCTAAGCCTCCAGAAGTCTAGAAAAAGAAACTGGAGTATAAAGAAGCAAACCTTGTGTAAACAACTAGAAGCTAAGAGAAAGAAAACTTTCAGCAAATACATTTTGTCAAACATATATCAAACCAATTTAACACCACCCAGTAGCTAGCTCTATGTTATTAAGGCTCTTATAGGTATCTCATTTAATATTTTTTAAGTCAAACTAGGAACAACAACTCTTAAGTGGATGGACTGATGCTGGAAAACTTATTGGAGAATAATTATTGAATGGTCATTGCCAGGTAAGAAGGATGCGTTGAAGGAAAATGCATGGGAATCTCCTCTGAGCCTTGTTCTTCATGAGTGGCCTGGGTAAGGGACTGCACCAACCAGGAAGAGTGATAGGAAGGTAGGATCTGAACTCCAGGTACTCAAAGCGTGTTGAAGAAAGGGTCCAACTCAAACTGGGCACACTTCCATGAGAGCGGGAACCAAGTGAGGCATGCAGATAGGAGCTGTAGATTGCACAAATACAGGGTAGAGAAGGACTGGCTGGGCAGCAGCTCCATGAATAGCACAGGGATCATGGTGACAAGACAAGCAAGCAGTAATGTTGTGCTGCTGTGATAAAAGGTGTGTCCTTAAGTGTATAAACAGGGCTATTATGTGCAAGGGACATTAAATAATTCTTCTGATTTGATCCTGGTAATATGTGAGCAGACCTATGAGAAGTGGCAACAAAGATGATCAAGGGAGTGGAACATCTCCCTTATGAGGAAAGGCTGAGGAAGCTGGGTCTCTTTAGTTTGGAGAAGAGGGGACTGAGGGGTGACCTTATTAATGTTTACAAATATATAAAGGGAGAGTGTCACAAGGAAGGAGCCAGGCTCTTCTTGGTGACAACCAATGATAGGACATGGGGTAATTGGGTTCAAACTGGAGCACAAGAGGTTCCACTTAAATTTGAGAAGAAACTTCTCAGCGAGGGTGCCAGAGCACTGGAACAGGCTGCCCAGGGAGGTTGTGGAGTCTCCTACTCTGGAGACATTCAAAACCCACCCGGACACCTTCCTGTGTAGCCTCATCTAGGTGTTCCTGCTCCAGCAGGGGGACTGGACTAGATAATCTTTTGAGGTCCCTTCCAATCCCTAACGTACTGCGATTCTGTGAAGTGTGAGAAGTGTTTATTACCTAATTTTGATAAAATAAGCATAGCTAGAGAGAAGTGCATGGCAAGCATGATTTAGAGAGTACTGTGAATGAGGAAAAGTTGAAGGAGGGCTTGGAGTTGTTTGGTTTAGAAAATAAACAGCTTAAGGCAGACATGAGATCACATTTCTAAAAATTAGCTAAAAAGACAAAGGGAATCAGGTCTTCCCCATATTTTCTGTGAAAAGGACAAAAAGTCATAAGTCTTTAAACATCTGCCAAGACTAGCATACGTATAACTGAACCTGCCTTGGGCAGGAACAGCGAGTGGGTGATGCTTTGTGAAATATAGCTCTGTATCTGTATCTATCTTAAGGCCAAGATTTTAATTTGTTATTGGTGGTGCATGTTTTAAGTACTTTTATTTAAAAGAAGGATTTTCAAGCATAAATAATTGACAGCATACATACCAGTTTTTTTTTTTTTTTTTGAGCTGACTTAACCAATTCTAAGTATACAAATTGAGTGAGTCATCATCCCCTCATCTGATTTCATCTGGACAAGACCAGAATCAATGCAGGAACCTGAGTCAGATCTTTAGAAAGATTTCAATTATTTTGGATTGATTTCATTTTAAGCTGTTACAGTCACACTGTGATGAATGACTCTAGTCATGGTATAGTTTTTCAGTAGAGCTGTCAGACACCTGTCTCTAAAAGGAGCCTTTGGGATTTATTCTAGAGAGCAAATGCACAGCGCAGACCCACCAAGAAAAAAATTAGTTAAAGCTGTTAATATTTCTAAGCATATTTTCCCACCAAAGCGTCCCACTGAAACAGATCAATGTTACCAGCCATTTTGGGTGTTCGTGCCTGGATTCTTATCCCCACACATTACATCATGCCTTGCTAGATGGAGTCCCAACTTTGGGGCTTAAAAGCACTGTGTTGTCTGAATCCAAACTGGAACTTGAATCCACAATACTCACATGTCTGCGTATTGAGTATTAGGAATGGTGCTTTTTGAGCGTCTCCTGCTGGAGCATCACATGTGGCATCAGGAATTCAACATTCACTTGGTCAGAATGAGAGAGGGGCATCTCTAATCCCACTGTTCTTTTCATTCATAGGGATGTTAAAAATCCACCAAATGAAAAAGAAAGCTTTTGAACTAAGTTGTATCTATCTACCAATTGATCTAAATAGATGTTTATTTTGTCTCTCTGTCATTTGTTCACATGGATATGGTGCTGTCCTTCTGTCTGTGGGTGGAATATCCCTGACTGAGACGTGCACTGACCATTCCCACAGGAAGTTCAGCCCTGTGGCAGCACAGGCAAAGGAAGGCTTAGTATTTGAGAATTTCAGGAGCTGTGGTTGTCCTTGGCTTTCAAAAAAGTTGTGTATTAAACTGCTGGCCAGTGACTGCCTTCTGGTAGTTCTGTACACATCACATAGCAGCAACTGAAGAATTTGCTGCATAAGATAACTGTCAAGAGATGGTCGGAGATGATCAGCAGTGCTTGAAACAGCTAATGGTTTGTTCTGCTGGTGAAGCAGGGAATTTGAATCCTCAGGCATTCCTGGTTTCTCCCTGAAATCAGTCATACATCACCAAGGTGTGAGAGTCAGGACTCTTATCTCTACATAGAATCACAGAATGGTTTGGATTGGAAAGGACCTCTGAAGATTATCTAGAATGGCAGGGACATCTTTCTCGAGATCAGGTTCTTCAAAAGGTCTGTACAATCTGACCTTGAACACTTCCAGTCATGGGACATCCACAACTCCTACGGGCAACATGCTCCAGTGTATCACCACCTTCATTATAAAAAATGTCCTCTTTATGTCCAATATAAATCTACCCTCTTGCAGTTGCTCATGTCCAGTTTTTCATCCACGAGGATCCCCATGTCCTTCTCCACAGGGCTGCTCTCAATCCCTTCATTCCCCAACCTGTATTGATCCTGGGGATTGCCCCAGCCCAGATGCAGGACCTTGCACTTGGCCTCGTTGAACTTCCTGAGGTTTCTACCTCATGCATCCCCTGAAGGACTCAAGCTTGCTTTGTTCAGTAGCAGCATTACTGGTGCCTGCTCCACTTGTGCCTCTCCCTGGTATGCCCACTAGTGCAAAGGGCATTTGGGCACAATGTGTGTTATTTTTTCACAGCTTCTAACACTGAAGCAAGCCTAAGCTAGGAATGGGATTTAACTTATGTCTTTGTTTTTCCATTCTGGATTAGTGTAAGTGGGGTTTATCTGCTGAAGTCTTGACTTTTGAAAACATAACTAGTTGTCTAAACTCACTTTACTGAAAAAAAGAGAAAGAGTGTCTGAAGAGGGCAATTTTTCTTTTTCATTTTAGATGCCTGTTCAGAGCTGCAGTGATTCTCCCTGTGAAGGTATCCTGAAGGTATCCACAAGTGAATATTATAGGATGCCAGATGACTGACTTTGCTGCTAAAATTCTTGAGTTGTGCATATAACACCTGCTCATTTACACTTTTTTGTCCTTTATTAATCATAGCCTTCACCTTCACAGTTTTGGTGTGACTTTTTGCCCCCCCCCCCCCTTTTTTTTTTTTTTTTTTAATTCAGGTGCCTTACTATATTTTTTATTCTAAGGCTCTCCCAAGATCTTCATTATCCTGAAATATCAGTTGGGTAAGTGCTGCATGACAGTTGAAGTAGCATCCCAGATGAATCATATTTGACATAACAATAAAATTATGCAGAAACATATAACTAAATTATGACTAATACAGGAATGACACACTGTCTGACGACTCAGGCAAACATAAGTCACTACCCAAAAATGGAAATGTTAGAATCAGCTGAAAAGCAGTTAACTCTTTCAACCCGGAACAACAACAACAACCTATGTTTATTAATCTCCATGCACATAAGGAGAAGGATTGATCTGAGAGGTCTAAGCTCCTCTGTGAATGGCCCGTACTCAACAGTTTTCAAGGCAGCAAAATCCATCTTGGTCTTTTCCATCAACCTGGATGTAGCACATGGTGGGTGTGACTGGTCTGGGGATGGACGCAGGAGAAGTGTGAGCTCTTGGCTTGTGAGTGCCACAGGTACCTGCCTGCAGCATGGGCTCACCCGCTCCAAGGTCCCCAAAGTCCCCTGGTCCCTGCCAAACAGGGAAGCACCCTCAAGCTTTAATGTGGAGCTGTAGTGTGGCAGCACTACAGGGTACATGGCTAGACAAATAAAGTCTTATGGGCCCTGCAAGGAGCATGGCCATGGCACTGTGGTATTGTGCTAATTAGCCTCATCTGAGCTAATTAACAGGCTTGTAAATTGAACTCAGTCAAGTGGTACTTTTGCCGCCAGTCCTGGAAGAAGCTCATTAATAGCCTGTTCTGAGATCTTTGCACCAAGCACTATTACACATTGCAATAACTTTCTTCTGTGCCACCAGAGCAATCTGGATTCAGACATGCCAGTCCTACAAAGCAATGTGGTCACAGGCAGCAGTACCATTATGGTCAAGTGCATTGACAGAGGTCAGGGAGTATGGCAGCACCAGCGAGATCTGTCATTACAGGGACAGCACCAGCATCAGCGCAGCGACTGAGGAGCTGCCTCCAGCAGCGAGCTTGCAAGTAGCAGGTGTCACTGGCGAGAAGATCTGTGGCTTCACCAGAGACATGAGCCACAGCTCTGCTGTGAGTTTATCTTGCTTGGCTGTGAAGGAAGTAGGTTTAGCAGCAAGGAGCTCTACTCTATCTCAACCATTTTTTCCCCCTAAAAGTAAGGAATTAGTCTTTTCAAATACAGTCTAAAATATAGTCATACAATAGCTTTTCTTATAAAACTTTTCATTGAAAAAGAAAAGGTTTAAGGATATCATTAAAGTAAAAGCCTTCCTTAATACCTTATTTTAACACAGCCTTAACCAGTTTAATGGTCTTCCTTTCCTGCATTATTAATACAAATTTTCAAGATTTTTAATGGTGGTCATAGCTGTGGAAGGAAGCAGACCAAAACCACTGTTCAAAACCCTGCACCTTTATTACCTGTATGCTGCTGTATCGAGCTGTCTTCTTAACTCTGTTGTGACTCTGGTCCCATCATTTCTGGTAGAAATAGGATAGCCTAAAAACACGTGCAAATCCTGGAGCTGAACCTGCAGCTCTCAAGGCGCTTTGCAGCCAAATGCAAAGCTGTTCACTGTAGCTGTGGTCAGAACAGCACCAGGAGGAGGAATATTTCCTCAGTGTTACACCAGATCAGTTACAGAAACAAAGACAGAATTTCACCATTTTATGTGCTCTGGACTAAATTTTTCTGAGATGACTCTCTGAAGAGTTTCTGGTCAAAATATGAGGAAGGACAACTTTGAGTGCAATTTAATGAAATCAGAAAGCATTCAAACAGGCATCTGAATTTTCGGTTGACAAGTATCACTTGGGTTACTTCAATTATCACCAAACTTTGCAATGTGGTAGCCAAAGTACCACAATTCTGCATGTCTTGACCTCTGAAATTTAGACTTGCTTTTGCTTTTTTTTTTTCTTTTTTTAAATCGTAAGACAAAGTATAAAGCTTCTTTGACTGCTAATTTTCTTCTTTATTTTCTGAAAATCAATGTTTTACTGCCTCTCAGGGGAACATTTTCACAGGGCAAGGACAGGTGATGTTTCTAATAGGTTCTGTGCAGCAAGTGTGGCAGAGCTTATTATTATTCTCTCATAGGGTGCATTGAAAAAAACTGACACTTAATAAAAAGGACCACAGGAAGCCAACATCAAGTGGTACCTTTTATTAAATACGAACCATCTGTGGTTTACACAATTTGGGATAAAGGAAGCTCAGTCTCATCTTTTGTCTATTGCTTTAAATCCACCAGGGAATAAGTTACAAAGTTTCTTAGGATACTAAATACAGATAGACATTCTGATATACCAGGGGCACTTGAGCATTGCACTGCAGCACATTGCAGCATCTAACTTTTGGGTGCCAGCCTTCCTAGAAGTAGTCATCCAGCTGGGGTATGCAGGGTTGATATGTAAAACAGGGGAATTGAGTTTGCCTGGGTAAAACAGCCATATTTGGGACTACTTTCTGTGGGAGTGGGAGCTCCAGGGCTTTTTTTTTTTTTTTTAACTGGAATCCACAGTCCTACTGTCATCTGACACATAAGAGAAGATTTTTTAAAATAAAAATTATTAAGTGTCATATAATGTTCCAGCTCCAGATATCTAAAAATGTAGGGGTGAACCTACAATGCCCACCTTGTGAACAAGATCTTTAATCTCTACAGACAGTGGAGATACAGGTAATGCATATGGAGAACTGTTTAGTTCAGCAAACATGACTTTTACTTTGTTGAGGTGAACAGGACTCTGTACTTCAATGAAGTGTGATTCACTTCCAAGTTGAAATCAGTTGCTCACGTATAGACCTCCAGTGCCATTTGGGCAGCTCTGAGGCATCCTGCCTGATCTCCAGATGCCCTTCCAGGAAGTGTGTGGCACTCATCGGTCCTGTGTGATACCTGCCTGTGCCTTGCAGCTGTCTCAGGTGCTCACTCCAGAGCAGCTCTGATGGCACCAAATGTGGGCAAATGACTCAAGCTCTCTGTTGGTTGTTGTGGGAGACTAAACAGTCAGGGTATAAATCAGTTGCCTACTGCTAGGTAGTCACCTAGCATCTTTTCAGGAATTATGGGAAAACCCACTGGGTTATCCCATATTATCCCAAGGGCTCCAGTACTTTGTCACGTCCACCATGCACACAGATATTTCAGATGCTCTAAGGCATGTCGTATGACACTAGGTTTCTATGTTTTAGCAGATGAACTCTGATCACGATTCATATGCTGTAGGCTGACATGGCTGAAACCTAAATCTAGGGGTCTGAATTTAAATCTGAATCCCACCTTTGACTTTTTTTTTTTTTTTTTTTCCCTGCAAAGGATGTTTGACAGGAGCGCTAGGGCTGCTCTCTTCTCAACAGAGTGTGCAGTTTCCTGCTTCCCCAACACTTCTGTTCAGCTGCTGTCTTTGCTCCTCCCATTGCTCTGGAAGGCAAAATTTCCATTTTGAAAAAAACTAGATTGCTGTTTTCTCTATTCTCTGTTCTCCGTTCTCAGCAGATGCAGAGGATTAACTGCAGGCTGCTGTAAGAAGCAATATTCCATTTCTTTGGAGCTTGGATAGGTTGTACATTACAATACAGTATGTGCTGACACTTCATATGGGAGGCAGTAGTTGGTAGCTTGGGTTTTCCTCTCTATTGACGTGCCAGGACAGCTGGGACCAGAGCGACCAGCTGGCTCTGCAGCTCTTTTCTATTACTGCTGGAATTTCTCTGCTGTAATGGTGATGGGGTCCATTGAACATGTGGTTTGATAGACTTCTACCTCTTCCAGTTAACTCCAAAAGAGACCAGAAGTGTGACTTCAGCTCTCGAAGACATTGTTTCAGTGTCTTTTCAGGCTCTGCTGGGGGAAAAAAAAAAAAAAAAAAAGTCTTTGAAAACATCCGGGGCACATTTTGAAACTTAATTTTCCAAATGAAGGCGAGACTGTGATGCAATCAGGTCAGCCCAGGGGTGAGATATGCAACTGAGAGTTATTACAAACTCTGCTGTTTGAGTTGATTGCAAGACAAATCAGGACATTTTAACAACTCCTGTCTCCAGGAGTTTCAGACATTTTTTGACAAGAAAAACTTCTGCTTGGAACCACTAACTCAGTGAGACTGAAACACCTCATTCAAAGCATCTCTGATTCAGCACAGTTCCTCTGGAGCCAAACAGGTTTGTGGCTACTCCAGAGCTACAGATCCTGGAAGAATCAGGGTCAGTATCTTGGCATCCCACCAACAGATCTGCTGTAGGCAGGAGAATACTGAAACCTCCTGAAACTGCTCTCATAAATCAATGTTACAGCTATTTTTAGCCAAAGTGACAAGAATGTCATTTTCACAGAACAGTTGCTGGCTCTGGGGAATTTCTGCTTCATAGGAAATTTTTATAAAAGTTGGTTTTAATCTTATTTGAATTAAGATCGCATGTAGAAAACTTCCTTGTGCACTGAAACTTCTGTTTTATTTGCCATTCTGAGGCAGGAAATCATAGTGGAAAAGGACAGTCTGAATACAATTGAAATTAATGATATCTCTGCTTTTACCAAGCCCTGTCTGCAGTTACCAAGCACTTAGAACCAGTATGCATTCACTCATTGATACTGGATAATTCCCTCCTGTTCATCTTATTAAATCACCCAGAGTCAGCCAAAGATATATGAAAATAATTGGTTCAGTCTCAGTGCCTCAACTAAATCCACGTATTGAAGAAAAAGTCACTGAATATGCTTTTCATGAATTTTATTAAAAGTGATAAATAAACCAGAATTTATATAAAGAGGACACTACAGCTAAGCCTCTACAAATACTTCCCAGTCAGTTAGGACTTAATCAGTACAAATATCAAATTATGGTCAGAATAAAATAATAAAACAATTTATCAGCACCACTAGCAGTAAATCCTCAGATTAGTCAAAACCATCAAACAAAGACTGCAAACAATCCCTCCTAAATCCTAAAGCAAGAAGTTCAGGGAGGCAACTATTCATTTGGTTCCAAAACACGATCAGCTTCAGCAGTGGCATAAATCTTTAGCTGAGTAAATATTTTAGCATAAAAAGCAAATGAGCATAAATCTACATTACAATCTCAGAAGCCAATTAATGTTTTCTTCTTGGAAGCTTACCATCAAGTCCAGATGCTAATCATCCTGCTCTTTCTGTCCTCTCTCCCAGGGAACATAAATGTTAGAATGTATTTTGATGAGCACATATTTCAGTAGCTCTTTCACTGTTCCGTCACTGTCAAAACCCTAGGAAAGCCACAAAGTTTCATCAGAAGGGAAGGAATTGTAGTTTCCTATGGAAATATTATCTAGTGCTTTCCTGTGCAACTACAAGGATTCCAAAACTTATTCTCCTACAAAACCAGAGTAAAATAATTAATATAAAAATATATTAAAACATTTCAGCTATTGTAGACTTTGGCCCTAGTTGCTATGGGGAACTGCCATTGCAGTGAGACATATTTCTGATGTACTTTTTCTAAACTGAAAGGTGTCTTTAGATTGCTTTTGTCCCCAGTTCAGGCTGAAGAATCAGTGCTGTCATTTCTATCAGGGGTTTTGGGAGGAAAAGTTGCAAAGTGATGGTGTCTGCGAAGGTACATCAGGGCCCACAGGAACTATGGTGGATGGTTCATCCATACCACACATTACAATAACATCTTTGGTCCATAATAAAATAAGGATATCACATATCTGAAACAGGATCTGATGTCAATATAGTGACTACACTGCAGTCTACAGCTGATTACAGAAGCCCCTTTTGAAGCCACTCATCTCTTTCACATGTCCTAATTTCGACTTCCTTCCACAAACACCAGGTGACTCTTGCAGAAAGGAATCTAAGATGTGGATATTAAGTTTCACTTCAGCTTCTGGAGTTGGTGACAAAACAGCACTTCACCATATTGTGGTCCAGCACAGCATTTAAGCAGCCCCTCCAGAGAACAGTCCAATAAACCATTCACTCCCTTTAATGCCTATCAAACATCTGTGTATGCCTCAGAATAAATCTGAATAGATTTAATTACAGTTATCAAATCAGTTCCTTCGTAAGTGAGAATTAGGGTGGGCTAGCTAGCTGCTTGAAGGCTAAAAAGACATTTCTTACACTTGAAGGTCTCAACTTTTTCTCCCCTCAAGAACCACATCACAATTTTAAAATGTTTATTAGTCTGAAGTCATATAAGTTTATATAAATCTACATTTGTATAAAGACCATTTTTCACTTGTCCTAAATAGTTTGTTATAGATTCTTTTATCTTGCCCCTTAATCTCTTTTTTCTACCTATTTTAAAATTTCTCAAAGGGAGGAATTTTCAGTATCCAAATTAATTTTATTTTAGTGTTTACTCTTCAGATTCTTAGCTTCTGCATTGTGAAATCCACAGTCCTGAGGCCTGGCTACTGATGCCTCCAGATAAATTAGTTTCATAGCATAAAGTACTACTATCAGGGGTGAAAAGATATGCCAGAAGCAGGGATGTATGTCCAAAGCTTCCTCTGTCCCAAATTAATGTTTTTTTCACTGCTATTATATAATTTCTGACAGCACACCTGGCCCAGATTTGGTTTAGCTACCTTGACTTTACAGTACATAGTTTTTAATTATGGAATGAAAAATACAATCAGGAATGCAGGCAAGCTCCACATGTAGAGACCAGCCTTTCCTCCTCCCTTTCCATTACTGTGTGCCCTAGCCACTGGACATAGATTCTTTTTGTTTGCATTCCTGGGAATTCACAGAATTCCTAATCCTGGCAATCCTGTTATTTTTAGCTGCATGATGGACACCTACCAATAGGTGGGGTAAGTGGAATTCCTTCATCAAACCTCCTTTAACTTACCTTCTTTCTAGTTTGATAGTGGAACTGAATGATGTGAATCAGTCTCTTTGTGGGCTGAGATTTTTGACCTTTTCTGCTTTAAGAGGTGGGCTACTGTGGAGAAGGGGGAAAACAGCACATGCTCATTCTGTGTGGGAACATTTAAGAGTGTGTATTCATCCATGGGTTTTGAAGGATATGCAAAGGGTGCCTTGCAGTCCCAATTCACATTTCTGACCTATTTCAGGATTCAGCATTTAGCTGTAGGTTTTTCTCTGGTTGCCATGAAAAATTTTTGGAGCACCTCCAACCTAATGTGCTCTCTGTGCACTCACTAGGAACTGTAGTTGCTATGCAGTACAGCTCGGGCATGTGAAAATGTGAACTTGGTAATTTAAAGGCACCAAAGCCTCTTACTGGACCTGGCCCAAGGTGGCTATGCATGAAGAGTCAGAATGAAAAGTTTACCAAAGCATCGAAATGAACACAGAAAGCAACATAAGCAATATCTGAACTCTTGTATGAGCTTATATTTTAAGTTAAAAAGAATTTTAAAGAAACCGAAAAAACTCTAGTTTAGGTTTGTGTCAGGTCCTGATGCACTGCTCAACATTAAAGTGAATTTTTCTCTCTGTAGTACTTCAGTCATGTTTTCCCTCACCAAGACCAGCTGAAACTGCCAAGACCCACAGTCCTTGACAGAAATTACTTGAATTGAGAACAGAATGACTGGGTTCAGGTGGGAAATTTATACTGCAGCACTGTCACAGCAGGAAAGTGCTCTAAATGCAAAGTGCCCCATATTTGTGAATAACACAAACAAAGGAAAAATACTTAGTTCTGCCATACCAACTTAGATGAATGACATCTGGCACTGTCCAGATGTTCATTTAGACACATCTGATTGTTTGTCCCTGGCTTTTTAAAATGCTTCAGTAGTCATAAGGCAAACAAAATCACTTATCATTTACCTGAAAGGTTAAGATGTATCTTAAATGTGAATTGCAAATACTTACCTAGAAAAGATTTCTAGTGGAAAATGACGAGAAAAAGTAATGGTCTTTGAGGTGTGAGGGAGACCTTCTGTCTGCAAACACTTCTTAATTTAGCTGGATTTTCATTTCAGGCTTGATTTCTAGTACTTACCCAATCACAACTATCAATCCTTGGTGCCAGAGTGCTATTCTCAAATTACAAAGATCCGGAGCAGAAGACAGATGGGACAGAAATCTCTGCAACACCGAGAGAAGTGGAAATGCTTTCTTGAAGACCAGACTGTTCTCTGTCATGTGAGGCGGAGCATGTGCTGACACAGATGGGCAAAGTGGCAACTGCAGCATCTTCATCTTCCCAGGAGATGCTCTTCAGCTACTACATGTTGTGTAACAGTTCCTAGTTTTTAGCTGTGCACCAGGACCCGACACAAACCCGCACTAGAGCTGCTTCAGGTCGCATCTCCACTGTGCTCTCCCTGACATGATTTGTCACCAAAGTGAAGCCCCAGCTCCCTGGATATTTATGGATCCCCAGCGGAGCTGCAGTTTCCAGTGGTGGATACCTAATGACATGCTCTTCCTTATTCTTCAGCCAAACTGGGCCACATCCAGAAGAGAATCCTGCTGTTGGGCTTGCTTCGGATGGCAAGGAGGTGCTGTAAATCCTTCTGGGTGATATTTGACACCTGGGAGGCATGCCTCCCAAATCTAACAGCCATGTAAATTCTTTTTCTTGTCATGATGCAACAGAAGCTTAGTAGATTTGCAGCTACCAACTGCACCAGGGTGTAGATCCAAAAGCCTGGATTATCACAGGCTCTAAAATAAACATGATTTTTCTAACTATATGGCAAAGCAGTGTATATTTGTCAGATTTAATTGAGAAACTGGTAAAACCTGTTAGCACAGCAATGATTCCAGGTACAATCTGAATAGAAGGCATGAATTTTGAGCAATTTTACTGCAATGTTTAATGAACAGATTGTCATAGGATTTAAAACGTTATTAATTAATGACCTCAATTACCAGTAAGTACTGTTTGTCTTGTTATTAAAACCATTACCTGTAAATGGTACCATTGGTAAGAGTCATATTTCATGCCATATTAAGTCATAATATTTAGCAGTATAAATAAAACTAAATAATGCAACCTTCTCTCTAGGTTGGAAAGAAAATACAATTATTACATCAATGATAGCAATAAGAAAGAACTGCCAGTCAGAGTGGTTTTGAAGGTATTACTGCTACAAGAAAAGAGGTTATAATATGGAGCCATTAATAGCTATTAGAAACTTCTATTGTGATTTCAATCAACCTTATAGTAACACTGGACATAGTTTTCTGCAGAAAGAGAGGCAGAAAATGTTCATTTGGTATTGTTCTGTCTTTTTAAGCCACAGTTCCCTGAGAATAGTATTTAGCTCTGAGATACACAAGTATAAGGAAGCCTCTAGCCTTTAAATTGTCTTTAAGTGAGTTTTCTGTGGAGATAAAATAGAAAGGAAGCTATTAAATCCAATCTTGGTAATGGATTGCTAGACCAGTGGTTCCCCAATGAATTTTGAAGCCACCACAATGTTGGCCATCATTTGGACAGTTACTGTCTGACTGCTATTTACAGAATAGTTACAAAAGTTAATAACAGAACCAGATTAATAGTTACCTTTGCACTCAAGTGGGAAACAGTTTAAAAAGATAGGAACATATCCTGAGTTGGCATATGTCTCGTTCTATCAGTCAAACACAAGAGAAGATAATACAGCTGAAGAAGCCAGTGTTGGCTAATACATAAACCAAAGTATTTAAATTCTACCTGTGCTGTACAGAGATTCATATTAAAAAGCATCAGGCAGCCAGGAGACACGTATAAACTATTGCTGGTCTGCAAACCTGGCTCTGTGGTGTTCTTGTATCTCACACCTATAATAGCTGTTGTGTGTTCCCTGTAAAATAGTGACCACAATAATCAGAAGCCATGCTGTGATCACATATTATTTCACAGGTGTGGTACCAAAAAAGCTGAATGAATTTGCATAATTTACCTTCATTATGGAGTAACTTGGTAAGGCGTCCACACCAGGAGTCTTTGAGAAATACAGTGGAGGCTTTAACTCAAAATAAAATGTCAGTAGAACAGATAAGGGAACAAATCACAAAATTAATATTAATAAATTGGAAAGTCTTGATGGTATTCACCCAAGAGCTCTCAAAATGTGGAAAATTTGAACTGATGCACAACCTTAAGCTTATAATTGTTTCTGTATTACAGTACCAGGCTACTGTGGCACCTCTTTTGGAAAGGATTCCAGGTTAGATGCAAGGAAATACCAAGCGATAAGCCTATATGAGGAAGAGAATTACATGGAAACTTACTAATTACTTGGGAAGAATCAACACAGATTTTGTAAAGGTAAGTCCCATCTGACAGAGGTAGTGCATTATGCTGGAAACAAAGAAAAGGGAACAGAAAATCTGATTTCTGTACGTATTTGGTTTTCTAAAAGCATTTTGACCAGATTCCTCATCAAAAGCTCTTAAAGAAGGTACCATGAAACAAGAGGACGTGCCCCCAGATAAATAAAGAGGTGAAAAATGCTCAGGATTCAAGGTGAAGGAAGTAATCAGTGAAGGAAGTTATTCAGAATAAAAACCATGAGGGTAAAGGTGAGGTATAAAGATAACAAAGAACTATAGAGGGCCCTAATGACATGGCATAGATGATAAAATAGCAGATGAAACTCACTACACATAAAACATGATCAAAGCTTTAGGACAGCTTCTGTGTGACGAATAACAAATCAATACAGACTGTTCAGCCTGAAAAAGAGAGAACTGAAAAGGTACATGTGATACAGGTGTATAAAATCTTCAGTGGCATGGGGCAGGGGTGTGGGAAACAATTCCAGTGTAAGAGCTAGCATCCAAACAAGCCAGCAAGAGGAAAATCCAAAAAAGTGAAAAGAAAAGTGAAAAACAACTCTTGTGGTAATACACGGGTAAAACAAAGATCACAAAAAAGTGCTGAGGATATTAGCTTACAGGTCTTCAAAGAGTTACCAAGTGAGGTTATGGGAGAAGATCCCACAGAATGGTCTGAGATGCAAAATACCCCACCACTCCTTCCGGTGCTCCCTGAGTCACAGATTCCTCAGGGTGTGAATGTTCACTGCAAAAGTCTCATGACATGAAATGCTCCATATTATTCTTGGCCAAGGTCTCTGTTGTCAGTTACCTTGTTTTTTCTAAAGTAAACAAGCAGGAATGAGAGGAGGGAGTGAAGCAGCAGTAAGTAGGTCTGGAGTGGGGGCTCAGCTTGTCTCCCAGCCTGGCCATTGCCCTTCTCCTGGGCAAGGTGTTGGGGAGGCAGGGAGGCAGAGAAAATTCAGGTGGCCTCAGAAACTGTCTCAGGAGGTGATGACCAACCTGCATCATTCCATGTGATGTGCAGCAGTAATGAGAGAATTGAAGATGTACATAATACCAATAAAAGAAGATGCAGGTAAGTAGCTACAATGACATATTAATATGTTAAAATAATTTCAGAATGGCAAGCTATTATACCATTGCACCAGCATTTGCTATATTAGCATTTTGTTGAACTCTGAATTTGTTTCCAGTTAGTCCAATATGTAAAAGCTCCCTGTGTCTCCCAGACTATTTTGCTATTAAAAAAATGGTGCTGCTTCATGTCTAATAACTCACAAAAGAGTGACTTTTTCATTTGAAATTAACAAAAATCAAGATCCTTTAATGGGTAAAAGAGAAACTGCAGCCTTTTCATAGACAACAATCACCTTCAGAAAACCATCAGTGAAGATGCTTAAAGGCATTACTATACAATATTTGTGCACGCAGCTTTTGCACATGCTGAACATGATGTCTTATGGCTTGGAATATTCTTTTGGTCAGTTAGGGTCAGCCGTCCCAGCTGTGTCTCTTCCTAATTCCTTGTTCCCCCCCGGCCTACTCGCTGGTAGAGTAGTGTGAGAAGCAGAAAATGCCCTGACTCTGTGTAAGCACTGCTCAACAATAGCTAAAATATCCCTGTATTATCAACATTGTTCTAGCCACAGATCCAAAACACAGCACCATACTAGCTACTATGAAGAAAATTAACTCTATTCCAGCCAAAAGCAGCACACATTTTTATTACATTTTCTCAATAAATCTTAGTTATCAGAGACAAGAAATAAAATGTTGCTCCCATCGGTTGCTCCTATTTGCAAAAACGACCAACCTGGAAATATGTGTCCTGGTTTTGTTAAAAAAAAAGTTTCTCTTTTAGTGAATCTGCCTGTCAGCTAAAGCCTTCATATTAGCTGCATTTTCCTGGAGAACTAAATACATGTTTTGGTAAACATAGCAATGGAATGCAAACTTATTGATAAAGTCGGATGGACATCTCGTGAGAAAGGCAATGAGAAACAGGTGACAAAGAAACTGACCAACTGTGTATAACATTCCATTCATGTGAATACTTCATATAAAAGTGGGAGATCACGAGGACCTCTTCCCTTTTTGCCTTCTTTTCCCTTCTGCTTATGGCCGACATTAGGAGAGGACCTTGCTAGTTGTCCCTGCGAACTGAGGCCTAGTGACAGACTGAATCCAGCTCCGGTTGGCTGCAGAGTCCAATCCAGGGCTTTGGGTGTCAGCTCTGCAGTTGCTGAGACTTTAAAGATTGTTTTTTTATATTTTGTATTATTTCCTCTATTCTTATTAGTAGTATTAGTAAAACATTTTTTATTTTTTCCAACTCTCTTCTCTCTGTCCTTTTTTTCCTCCTGATCACCTGTCCTGAGTGGGAAGGTGGGAGAGGGAGGAGCTGAAGGGGAAGTGGAGGGGAGAGGAGGTTAATAATACATCTGCCAGGGTTTTATTGTCACCCCACAATCTAAACCCTCGACAGTCTGTAATAAAAATCCCTTTTCACCTAGTTCTATCTGAGAACAGAGTGGACACCAAAAATCCTAGAGATTATCTATTAAACTCTTTGTTTCCTAATAGTACATCTTCTACTGGTTTATCTGTTTTAGTTTGCAGTAATGACATGTATTAGTAGTGGAAAGCCAGACCCAAGAAAAAGAGATTTTATGACCTAGATTTTCATAGTCATATAGACTAAATCTGCTCATGCTCAATGGTAGAGTAAAAGCTGCAGCAGCTCCCTGTTGTGACTGCCTGAATACACCTAACACTCATTTCCACAAAACAAGTATTTTTACAAACAGGCTCTTTTGGCCTTTTCCTTTAAGTTTGGTAGAATCATTCAGTACCTGCTTTAAACAGGTCTCCTGCTTCCTTTAGCATACTGCTTTTTGTGTGATGGTTATCTGCTATATTTCTTCTGTCTTTCACTAGTTCTCTCTTTTCACCACTGGAGAAGTGGTTCCTTGTTATGTCCTTACATAACAGTGCCTTCTAGCTCTTGAAATACTCATCATACACTTGTGTGGCTTCTTTCTGCTTCTGCTTCTTTCTGCTTTCTGCTTCTTTCGCCTAACTATTTTGTCACCGTTTTGACCCAGTCATATTTAGACTTTTAAAATCTGTCTTCCCAAGTCAGTGCTTTGCTTGGAAATGCAACTAAAATTAGGGTTTCAATCCTAACATGAAATGATGGCTCAACAAGAAGAAGAGGAAGTGCTAGAGTTACAAATAAACACAGCAGTATTTAGTTCATTTACTAATCAGTTCCTTATGATTTTAAAATATCTAAAACAGTCTGGCACTGAGTGCCAGATGTTCAGCCACTGCATCCAGGCTCTGAAGACATTGCAGCTGCATCATGTAAAAAAAAAGAGTATGTAGGCTCTCCCCAGATGCAAATATAATGTAAATGCAAATTTATACAATCAAAGGCTATGTGTAAACTTTCATGTGCAATCTTATTTGCTGCAATTCCAATCAGTGTGATTCTGTTGGATGAAAATCATGAACACTGGAGCCATTAATCATATAGAAAAAAGGGTCACCAACTCATCTGACCTCCACAGCGCCAACAAATATGAAATATGAAGGCAGTAATTCTGGGTGCCAGAGGATTGCTGATTGCAGAGCCTTCATGACTCATAGTAATTCTGTGACATGCCATTTCTTCTGTGATATCTGATAAGGCCTCTGACAGCTGGTTTTAAATTCCATTCCTTCCCCCATCTGACTTCTGCCTGACCAGATCTGTTAGCAAAGAGTTTCATGACACCCCCAGATTAAATTTTACATATGCAAAAATTTACTGATTTCCCAGATTTAGACTGATTTAGACAGCTGGTGGGTTTTGTCAACTGTATTGCATAGGTATGTGATCTGTGTCATTATGATGAAACTTGTAGCATGACATGAAATTTCTCTCATGATTGCAGATAAACTCCAGATTGGAAAGTGCATGAATAAAATGGGACCAAATTATTTGCTATTGACTGTTTTATTGATGACTTCTGCTCCAGTGATTTAGCTATATAGTGTACTAGAAGATAATTATTTTCTTGTAGCACTTATAATGTTAATAAAATACAGACTGCTTGCAAGCAAATTGGTTTCACACACTGAAGTGATAGGACAATCGACAGACACCAGTCTATGTAGTCATCAGTACTACAAAACATCAGGCTAACTTCAGCAAAAGCTCAAGAAAATGCTGGTTTTCTTCCTGTAAGCTATTTTATGCTAAGACAATTATCCTGAAGTGTGACTGATTTGTTGCGGACTGTCATGCTGCGCACTGGTGACTTTCAAGTTGACTTTGATTTTGATTTTTGCCTTGACAGTCCTGTTTTTTCCATTTCATATCCTTGAAGGATAGATGTTTCTGGGAGGTATCTCAGATAAATACTTTTAGGAAAAAAACCAAGCCAAACCAAACCAACCAACCAAACAAAACAACAACAAACTGAAAATATACCTGAAACAAAAAGTGTTATTATCATTTAACTAAAAATTAGAAAGGCAAAATGGCATATGCTCTTCTAGGTTACCCATGTCTGTCATCTAATGATTACCTCACTGCTTGGACATCTCACGTATTTTAAGTAACTGTCCAGGATGTTGTTTGCTCTCTTTGTGGAAAATTAAATTTGCAGCAATAAAGCCAGTCAAGAAGCTCAACTGGCTGTAGTATTTGATGTAACAACTGGTCAGAACTGAGACAGGCATTGTAGGTTACTTCAGGTATACCGTAGCATGAACATCCGAGGCGAGCTCTTGTAGTTACAGTGCCTTTCCAGCGAGTTGGAGGAATAATAATGAAATAATCTCAGGAAAAACAAGGAAGTCTATTTTTTTCCCAAGGGATTTGTTAATTTCAGTTCCAAAATATGTTTCAAAATATGAGATTTCTCAATGGGATAATCTGACAGTCGTGATCCAGAATGCAAACTTCACTAAGATTTCTCAAGCTGGACTAAAATTTCTGGCAATCAATACCTGCTAGGAGAAATTTATTCTGAATAGAAACCAACAAGAAGGATGTCTGCACTTTTTTGTTATCTGCTAGACTGAAGAAATAGATTTTGTGCACAGACTTACTTAGCATGTCCAGTCTGCTGCGGCAGGGCGAGTATTAATAGTGCAACCAAACCCAAAAAAACAAAGTCAATTAACTGAAAAAAACACCAACACATTAACTGCACTATAGCAAAAACATTGCCTTGAGTTTTGGGGGCTGAAAAGTGGCTGACCTTAATAATTTAGATGAGAAACTTAGAAAGGGAAGTGACAACAGGGATTTAAAGAGAATAAATATCAATGCGCTATTGAGTATCATCTGGGCCATGTTAAGATCCACAAACCGTCTGTGGCACTTCATGTAGTCTACCTCTTTGCAAGAGTAATTGTACAATATTGCATAATTTCAGAAATATATTACAATAGTACATAGTTTTAGAAATGTCTCTTGCTAACAGGAAACAAAAAATACAAGATTTCTGCTGTTGGCAAAAAGAGAGTGTGACAAGTAGATCTCATAACGGAGTGACATCACTCAAATATTTCTACTAGCTCCAAGCGACTCTGTCAAAACAGCAAAATCATTTTATTCTACTTCAGAAGTCCATTTGAGTGCTGTAGCACCCTCAAAATATGCCAGTCACAGCAACTGCACTCAGTCTGAATTTTTTTCTCAAAGTTTATATGATCGACTGCAGGGGACATCATGCTTTGAATTAGACTTTTTAAATAACGCAGATGTGTACTAGCACAAGGTCTATGGTGCTGTGAATGCCAAACCTTCAGCACCTGCCTAAAGCAGCCCTACTGCAGGGAAGGGAGGTCACTGAAGGGAACTGAGCACCCCATGGCATTTCACATGGCAAGCGAATCAAGTGGACTTACTGTTTTGTCTCCCTTGATGAGCACCAAGGAAGTTTCCTCTGTGGATCAGTGGTTTGATGACAAATAAACCTTTTTGCCACAGAGCATTCATACCGGAGGAAGGAAAGGGAGAATGTACTGCTTCTTTAGCTGTACCAGAAGCACATGGAGGCTATAAAGAGACAAAGGAAGCTGAAATTTTAAAATGAGAATGACAGACACACTGCAAGCCCTGATTTAGGTAGATTTAACCAGAAAAAAAAAAAAATATTCTGTGTTGGTAGTTTCAGCCCCCCTCGTTTCCCCATTAGAAATGTTGTATTATGGAAAGTAGCTTTGCATTCTGAATTGTTAGGCCCCAAAGCTGTTAGAATAATATTTGAGGTTGTGTCCAACATTTTATACAGAACAGGAGAAAATTCTCCAGACTGAGCTGCATAAGAACTCCAGCATATCTCTCCATGGTATTTCCAGCTGTGAAAGACAACATATACTTCCTGTCATATTCATCTTTGAGAAGCACATAATTCCTTCATTATCCATTTAACATTAGGTCACTCATGCTGCAGATATTCATAATGAACTATTTCTGCCCGTTCACATTAAGGTTAGCATGTTCTAAGACTATCAGAAGTTAAAGATCTGGTATCTTCTTTATAAATCCCTGTGTGACTGATTTATGTTAAACAAAGAAGGGACATTCTTATGTTGCTTAGAGCATCTATTTTGTTGGTGAAAGGATAAATATTGTAATCAACATTTCAGACTGATGATTTTTCCCAAGACATTCATTTGCATCAGTAATGAGCTAGAAAATAAAACTGCTTTAAGCTTAATTTGACTGCAAGTTCAGTGTCTTGGTCAAGAGCAAAGTGAGGTGAAAAATTCTGGGGAAAAAAAAGAAAAAAAGCATTACTCAGGTTTTTTTTGAATGCTCTGAATTTGCTGGTGCTTTGAAGTCAAGCTTACCTGCAGGAAAGGCTTGTTCTTTTCAGGAGTCTGTGCTCAGCTTAAGCACCCCAATTTGACTGAATTGGGGACTTCAACAGCTGCGCAGACTTCAGTAGCAATTGTGGCATAAAGTAGACTTTTTTTTTCCATAGGGTTCAGTGCTGAGTAGCAATGGGACTGAGAAGAATTGGATTAATTTCTGGTGGCACCAGCTGGGGCTTGCTTGGCCCTCACCTCCAGCGCACCACCCGCCAGGCTGCGGGCAGGAGCCCACTCTCCCTGGAAACTTCAGTGGTCTGTGCCCTTGCACAGGGAATCCTGTTCTGGGAACAGCTTTTCACATTCAGCTTTTTCATGCCCATTCCTCATTGGAAAATCTGTTGCAAATAACAAAGATAGCAGCAACAATAATAATCATAGAGTCAAAGAATCACAGAATCATAGAATAGTTTGGGTTGGAAGGGACCTAAAAAGGTCATCTAGTCCAACCCCCTGCAAGGAGCATGGACATCTTCAACTAGATCAGGTTGCTCAGAGCCCCGTCCAGCCTGGCCTGGAATGTCTCCAGGGATGGGGCATCTACCAGCTCTCTGGGAAACCTGGGCCAGTGTTTCACCACCCTCAGTATAAAAAATGTCTTCCTCATGTCTAGTCTGAATCTCTCCTCTTTTAGTTTAAAACCATTGCCCCTTGTCTTATCATAACAGACCGTGCTAAGAAGTCTGTCCCCATCCTTCTCATAGGCTCCTTTTAAGTACTGAAAGGCTGCAATAAGGTTCCCCTGGACCCTCCTCTTCTCTAGGCTGAACAACCCCAACTCTCGCAGCTTGTCCTCACAGCAGAGCTGTTCCAGTCCTCTGGTCATTTTTGTGGCCTCCTCTGGCCCCTCTCCAACAGGTCCATGTCTTTCCTGCACTGAGGCCTCCAGAGGTGGATGCAGGACTCCAGGTGGGGACTCACCAGAGCAAAATAGAGGGACAAAATCACCACCCTCAATAGTAAAGAACAGGGAAAAAACCTACTCTGTTGTTACTATTGGTTTTATCGAGCCCTTGATTTTCTGTGGAGTCATACTCACAGACATAGCATGCATGTGTTATTTTAAACAGCTAATTGATTAACTCATTAATACCTCTGAAGGCTCCTGCCACCATCATCACATTTTCAGGAGTTCTCTATTCAGAACCTTTCTGGAATAAATGAATTGTCTATAAAATTCAAACTGTGCTTTGTAGTATACCTATTATTTGTTCTTAAATGTCAAGAGACGCTTTCCTGGAAGCTTGTTTGTGTTCTTCCAGCCTCTGGCAAAAGATTAGACTGCTATAAGCTTAGACTGTTATCACTAAAGTTGATTATGTTGTGGAAATTTCAGCATCTGACCACATGCTGCTTATTAATATTTTGTACCACTTCAACATTAGGTGCTTAGATGATGAATTTCAGCAAATAATTTACTTCTCATGCATGTTCAGGGAAGCAGAATTTGCACTAAAAACAAACATGGAACGGAGAATTTCTGGTGAATACTGATAATTATTTGCAACAGGAGAAGATCTTTCTATTGCTGCTTTTCAAGCACCTTTATTGGCATTTCTATTTTTGGAATTAAGAACCTGACTGGGGATATACCTATGTATTGAAGCATTAAGTGATAAATCTGATAAATATACTGCTTGTTCATTCAAATGATGACAATAAACACTTATTCATTCAAGAGTTGCAGTTAGCAAACTCTACTAAATATTTCAGACCCAACTCCACAACAGTAAAATGAAGCAAAATATCTCCCAATAATGTAATTGTTCTCCTCACTAAATAAAAATCTTATGTTTTTTGTGGATGTGAAAACAGCAGGCTGTCAATCATACTGCTGATTGCGAAAGATGATTTGCATTAGTCAGCTTCATATTTGATAGAATGCCAGGATAAGGCATGTTGCATCTCTCACAAACAACAGGAGACAAAAATTTTAAAGATCCAGAAGCATATTAAGAAATATAATATGAGCATTAGCAAATCACTGTGGATGAGATTTGTATAGTTGTACGTGCTATGTACTGAATACATAAATTTTGCATTTGTTTTCATGTCAGTGCCTTAAATCAGAAGACAGCTGGCTGGAATTAGTCAGTATTTGTCATAGCATAACTAAAAGTAGAATTTAGAACAAATATTGGGGAAAAAATAACCGTAGCTTTTTTTTCCTCATTTTTCCTCTAACAATGCCATTATTATCCTTTCTTGTTGTAACATATGCTATACATGCACGATGAACATGCTGAATGTATCTCTTTCCTCTTATGTCAGAGATACCAGTGGATATGGAACCAGGGTTTTTTTCTGAGAGCCAAGGGAGCACTTACCAGTGCATGGGTGTTCTTACTCGCCGTTTCCTTTGCCCCATATGATGCTTTTTTCTTTCAGAGATGTAAAGAACTTTTCTTCCTCCCTTCCCCTCCATAAGGACAAAGAAGAATAAGAGGTGGTCTGGTCAATGCTCTTTGTAGCTTAGGGGAATTCTGGAGCACTGACAGTATTATTGACTGCAAATCAGCAAGAGTTCAGTGTCAGTTACAGATAGGTAAAGCCACCAGTCATCATTAGATCATGTAGTCTCACTCTTGAATAATGCAAGCACTACATTTGATCCATTTCCTTCTGTTCTGAGATGAATAGCTTGTATTTAGCTAAATAGAGGTATCATCAAGCCTTGATGTGAAGACTTCAAAAGATGAAGATGTTCCTACCTCTCTCAGTGTTTTCTCGTAGTGGGTAATCATATTTGTTTTCAAAGCTTTAAGCCATAACTTAAATTTGAATCTCTACATATTTACACAATTTCCATTGGACCCTTATATTTTTACTTCTTTCTGTCTTTATTGCCCTGCAATATACCCACATATGAAGCAAAGTTTGCCCCTTTGGGGATAGGGACTAGGGAACAACTATCCCATCTGCTTGGGCACAGGGTGGAACTGGATGATTTCCAGATTCATGTCCCTTCCAACCTCACACATCCTCTGGTTCTGTGAAGTACTTTCATGTAGCAGAGACTGGGCAAAATTTTCTGGAGCATAAAACAAAAGTCTCTCTGTTCTGCCACAGTCACATAGATCTGAATCTAATCTGTGGATCTTTCTTATGACTCAGGTGTGTATTTTAGGAGACAGACAGCCCATGGATTAAAAGCTTAGAACAATGAGACAGTTGCATAGCTAGATAGAGATTATTTGACACCCTATTTGACATTCATCCATGAGGAAAAATCTCACCTGTGGCTGCAGATCTTCTGAGCACACTGCCATGAGATAGGCAGGGATAAGGCTGCTTCTGGAAATGAGGCTGTGAATGTGAAGCCACTTTTCAGATCCTACCCACATGTGAAGGCTTGGTTCTCTATATGTGGCTTCTGACTGTTTGCAGCTCACAGGACTGGGTGAGATTTTGGGAAATAAGATATTCTCAAGCCATTGACCTACAATTTCCCTTTTCCTAAACAGGAGAAGTCCAAAAGGTCAATAACAATATTTTTTTTAATTAAAGTTTAGATAAGGCAAGGGAAAGGGAGAAATAAATTAGTATTGAAGGGAGAAAAGAACTAAAATTTCATCTTCAGCTGAGCTGTGAAATTTCTTTCTGTCCAAAAAGACGTAAGAAAATCTAAGTATGCAATAACAATATCAAACAGCACAAATTAAAATAAATTTCTGTTCTCCTCCATATTGCTCAATATGATAAAAGGAAACCCATATTTCTGTCTTAATAGACAGTAACCAATTTTTCTAATGCTCAGAAGGCTGTTACTCACACAGTAAGTCGGCAAAGACAAGGGAGCAGAGTATGGCGGAGTATTAGTTGCTACTTATTCACAGCAGCTTGTTTCAAGGACATTGCTCACATTGCTTCTAAGCTTATTCCTTGGACTTGTTTGTCAAGAAAAAATAAAACCTTACTAAAATTTAAGTAATAAGCATGGCAAAGACAAGTAGATTTTGTAGCAATTAGGTTAGCATACATAGAGTTTTCAAAACCAACTTTATCAAAAATTGGTGGGCAAGGACATGTCTTCCCACAGGAGAACTGGGCATAAAAACAACTCACTGACATTTGACCTATTTGTCACCAACATACTGTGGGGTTCAGCACACTTATCTGCATATATCCATCGTAAACATCTACATGTGAGATCATCTGATATGCAATGGAAAGAAACCAGCACACTCAGAAGCACCTATCCTCAGAGCATATACAAAAATGTACATTTTCATCTAAAGGTCCACCTTAAGTATTACAGGCTTTTCTCCCTGTCTGATATGGGAGCTTAGGGTGACTAGCTCAGATACAGATACCCACCTCAGCTGATTCCCACCCAAAGTATCCCCACTCCTATTTCACTTCAGAATTTCACCTACTAGGATAAAACAACCATTTTCCTCTTATTATGCAAGCTAGGTAAGATAATGAAATAAATATTTGAAAGATGACAAGATGTCATTTAATTGTTAATTGCATAACTGTAGACATCTCAAGAAACTCTATTGATTCCCATGAGTTTACCTACTTCAGCTTTGTTTGAACATAGACTTTGGAACGCAATACTAATGTACCAGCTTAAAGGATAATATTTCATTGCCCATTTTCGATTTGTTCTTATGGATCAAAAAACCCCGCAAGCCCTATAGATTGCATTAGATAAAGTATGTAATCCATATTTTCATGCAATTGGTGATATGTAAAATGTAATGTAACATAATGTAACAAGCTAACTCTTTGTGAAATCCCAAAGGACTTTTAGCCTATGAAGTTTAACTCCAAATTCTGAACTCTGAGGGAAGAAAACATATTAAGCTGCAGTTGGAAGCCTGGGTAACAGCCTACTTGAAATGTGAAAGCTTAAGACCAGAATGAGAAATTGTCTTGGAATTTGAAATCTGCCTTCTAAGCTAAAAGACGGACTACCACATTCAGTGGCACTTCAGGTATATAAACAGAAAAAAGTGTGTGTATTAATTCAGACATATGACAAGGGTAGGAAAATTATTGGGAAAAATACAACTTCCAAATATCTACACGCTAATTGATTTGAAGCTTTTCAGAGTATCTAAGATGGTTTTCAGTTTATCAGAAAACACTTCTACAATATAGGAAAAATGTCTTCCTATTGTGACTTCCCCAGTTACAATAATTATTTAATCAAAGATCACTGCAAACTAGTATAACAGAGCAAGTGAAGAGAGCTGTATGAATCTTGAAATTTATGTAGACCATGAAGGCCCATATATTCTTTACACAGCATTCGCTCCCTCCATGCTGTACACCTTGCGTGAGAGGGGGGTCAAGCTACAGATAACTGAACCATGACTCGTGGACTTCAGCTCACTGGTATGGAAGTTGGGGGCGGTGGGGTGGGCGGGCGGGGATGGAGGCAAAATAGATCCCAAGACATGAAGGGCTAAATACAAAATAACATTTGGGGCGCTGCCAGTGCTTGTTGTGGAAACTTTTAAGAATAGGGTAGGCCCATATATCACACCAAAAGACAGAAAAAATCACTACTCTCCAGCTGAGCTAAGTTATTTCAAGTAGTTCTTGTAAATAAAATGAGGGAAGAGAAAATGAGAACCATGAGCACATAACCGATGCTTGGATAACTCTCCAGCACGCACACTGTTGCCAAAGTGATAAGTCTGGGTAGCAAGCAGTTGAGCAGTCAGCAGCTGAAACAAAGACAGTCTGTCCTCTAATAGAAAAGCTCCACTGGATACACACACTACTGTGCAGAACAAAGCAGTGATTTGCAGTCCTCATAAATAAGATTTCACCAGATATTATTGTGATTTCAAGTAACTGCTGTACATCAAGGCTGCTGCAGATTCTGTTCATTTAAGATCAGAGGATTAAGAAGTCTACAGGGGTCACAGGCTCACCATCCTTGTCAACTCTTAAAAATTTTCCAGTTCTTTCTCTGAGTCTGGTAATGCCTCTTTTAACCTCAGTAGCTGCTTTTCCAGCTTCATCTCCGTTCATCTTCTTTTCAGCTTTGTGAGTTTTCAATCACGCACTGACAAATACCACTTTCTGAGTCCAGCAATCCTTACATATGCTAATTGTTCCTCTTGCCAACTACTGCTAACCAATTACAAAACTTTCCTCACGTGGTGACAGAAAGCTTAGGTTGAAAATTAATGTTCATCAGTAGTACAACCTGAACTCTCTCTGGTGTGCTCTCCTGGGAGACAGCAGCAAGGGCAATTGCTCTGGACTCCAGGTAACGAGAAGACCTCTTGAAATCATTGAGACTGCAGGGCAGACAGTGGACAGGTGGGAAGGAACAAGCAGCCCCATGAGACTAGATTAATCATTGATGTGAACAGTACTGGGATTGCAGTAGTGGAAACCAAAAGTATCCTAATTGTTTGAGAACTGAATTTGGGGGAGTGGAGGGGAGGAAAGTTAAAAATTTGGCTGGAAACTTTCCTGAAGCCCAGCATTGTAATGGTATGAAGCTTCATTCTTATGTATTTCTACAAAAAACTTAATGCATATGACAGTCCCACAGTTTTGATGACTACTTATAAAGCAGATGACCACAATAAGCTTGGAAAAAAAAAAAAAAAGCTCAGATAAATATACGTAAATGAGGACACAATATATGAGAGCTGGGAGCAAGCATAGTTTCAAGATCTGACTGACCACTAGCTACATAGCTAATGGCAAACCTAAAAGAGGACTTTAGCTGACCTTAAGACCGAATTGAGCCACAAGAGCCCAAACACTCTCACTAAATCTGGGCCAATCAATGCAGGCGGCTCCGAGTTTGTGCAAACTCAGCCTGCTGCAAGGTATCTCAAGTAAAGATTTACATTCACGTGAACATGGCATTGTAGAATATTTCACTTCTGACCTATTCATTTTCGCAAAGTGAAATTGGATGCTACATGTATGGGTGATAATCCCTGAAGTGGGTGGTCCTGGAGTCCTGACAGCCTGCTTCTGCATCTGCAATACAGCCATGACCAATAGGAAATCAATAAAGCGATTTTAGTGGATCAAAAAATACTCTGTATCTGGTCTTGCTCTCAATCACCACTAAGCTTTGCTCTGAATTTGCAGTGAACTTCTAAAAGTGAACTACATTACTCATAAAATCACCATGGAATTTGGTGGCCATAGGCCTCTCATGTAGTTTCAGTCAATCTTTGCCTCTTTCCACCATCCGTGGAGACACTTTCAGGAGGCAATTCCTCAGCAACTGAAATAGGCATCTAAGGGCTCTCAGCCCTGCAGGCACCAGCTCTTTCCCCTGACTGCAGAAAGGCTCTGAGCAACTAGAACAAGTGGACAACTATCTCTTAGATGGCTGAAGGTAAATATTATTATTAGATATTCTCAGTGGAGATGAGAGGCGAGACAATGCCCTATACCATATATTAATAAATACACAGACAGTGACAGGATCTGCTAGGAATTGTTTGCAATGTCAAGGACATGAATGAAATAATGATTAAAACACAGAGCTGAGTGGATATCAGAAAATGGTTTCTGTTCACAAAAATTCTGGGCTAGTGACTTTCTAAGGTATAAGCATTATCTTAATCATATGCAACACTTTAAAGATATATTTTCTTAGCAGGTGTATATAATTAATGTATTTGACATGGACATCAAATGTGTTTCAATGACCGGATGCTTGGTAATACAGACTTAGAGAAGCCTACAGTTCTGAAAGTATAACAGTTTAAAGTGACTACATTCTATGGCACACTTTGACTTTGCACTTTCTGCACAAGAGAGAAAAAAACTTATTCCATCAGCACATCCAATGATACGTCCCTGTTGCATCACTAGCACTCCCTAGATTGCGAACATACGGTCTGCAAACTGGCTAGAAAAGCTGACCAGCGGGCTGGACATGTCTGGAAAGAATTCTTCCTTTGTATATCTAGAAATAAATTATTATTTATTTGTCATTTTCTGAGACTTTACTCAGAAGAATCAGACTTCCTTGTGTAGCAAAGGAGGACATATAGCTGGTTTTAAAAACAAAATAATTCAGATTTAGGCCAGAAACTCCCAAGAAACGCAGCTGATTCCAGTGTAACCAGCTACAGTGGAGCATTAATTACTTTATTACTATGTCACTAAAAGATTAAAAGATTATTCTATGTTGCAAAAAGGAAATGACAACAGATACAGAACAGTATTGCAGTATTTTGTAAATACAGACAGAAATTTTAAATTATCAAAATTGAGATGACCTCACACAAAATTCCATTTGTTGTTACAAGTGCTATTTTCAAAGTTATGAACTTGGACTCATCTATACATAACAGAAATAATAGATAGGCACTCAAATTTGCAGGAAGGGAGCTGCATTTTGAAAGAAAAAAAATCCCAAATTTCTTATGGATCTAAAATTCCTAACTACTATGCCTTAATCAGAAGTATTACACAGAATTTTCACATTTTTCCTGAGCACATTAAAAAGTTTCCTGCTGAAGTGTACACACATCTTCCTTTTCTACATGTTCATATTCTTTTGGAAAGAACTGTCTGTTCTGAAGATGAGAAGCGTATTTTTCATTAATAAAATTATTCAGGCCAAATATAATGTTTTAGCTTTCTGGAACCTACACATACAGAGTAGGGTTTGCATATGTTAGTTCTACTGCAGTTAGTATAGAGATTGTCACTTGAGAAAAACAGGTTAAAAATCAGCCTCTGATAAAATAATAAATCCAATAAACATACACAGGAATAAACATCAGATATACTGTTCCAAGGAGGACACAAAATAGAGGAAAACAGCAGAAATAAAATGCAAGTCCTAATTTTAGTAGTTGACATATGGCATTGTCACGGCAGTTCTGCAAGTTCTGTTTAACAAAGGGTAAGTTCACACATTCACAAGCCTTGAGTTATTACAGATTAGCAACCTATCATTTCTCATCTGATAAGGATGTCCTCCTGTCACTGAAAATGTCATCACCTATACAAAGTGGCATAACTCCGTCATTTGGAGCCATGTGAGCAAACCTAGGCTCACCTGTTGTTAGGAAACAAAATCAGTTGTTAATTTTTTGGTTTCCAGAGTTAAAATTTACAAAGTATTGGTCACAGAGTTGTGCTCATGTCTCTAAAAAGTAACTAGAAACATACTGTGAATCAGGATTCATCTGACCGAAGGCATGTGTCTCCACCTAAGCCAGGCATCTAGGCTCCTGTTACAGGTAAAGGAGAAAAGTGGGTTTTTCTGCCCTGCCATGCATTTTTTTCCAAAGTAGCCATGGAGAATAAAGCAGATAAATCATGCCCCAGCAGGGTCTTTTTCATACCACTGACTCTAAAAAGACTTCAGGGTGACTACCTTCAAGAGGTGACTGCTGTGGACTCCTGCAACTAGTCCATCCCTGATGTCAAAACTACAGCAATCACTAACATATGCAGGAAAAGAAGCTGTGCATTTAAAAGGATGTTTTGGAAGCAGGATGTCTAAAATGGAGTAGCAAAGATCCACTGATAATGGTGATGCTGATAGTTATTTTTATGAGCCTGGATCTTCCCAGCCAACTTTAGTGCTTGGGAGTTACATGGTGGAATGCCTCACTTCAGAGTGGCTGGCACTCAGGATAAAAATTGGAGCCTAAAGCAAGACGACTAGAGATTCTCTACCAAGGGTACAGTGTGTGTAGGCATCTATCTTGAAAAGACAGTCTGAAATATCCTCACACAGAACGGCTGAGAAGCATTTGACTTCCTGCTGTTCCTGGAGATCAGGCACTTGACTGAGACCTTGAGCAAAAGTGCTTATGTCCACTTGGGAGTCAGACCTCTGCATCTCAGTTAACTCCCTGCCTGAACCTCTTTTGAAACCATTGAACTGAGGTCACTGGCCTCTTTGGTATCTTGTTATCTAAGTACCTGTGGTACCTGTGTGTTCTAAGACACTTCTGGAAAGGTTTGCAATGAAGGTGAGAGACAACCCTTTGTGTTCAGATGGATGTGCAGTGCAGCAGAGAAGAAAAGACTAGAGAGCTAGCATGGGACTAGAGACAGAGAGCATCTGCAGTGCAAAATCCCTCATTTGACAAAGATTTCAGGGTGTTCCTGTGCTGCTTCTGCATGTCACTGCAGTCCTACTATGTAAAAAAAAAAGAAAACAACAACAAAAAAAAAAGAGCAAGGAAAACTGACTGCAGTCAGTAGGAAAAAAAAAAAAGGCAGCTCAAACTTCAGGTGTCATTACTGATGGGGAAAAATATGTGACTTTATATATTAAATAATAATAAAAAATCATAAATACCTTCTGGAAAATAAAGTGACCTTACAGGTAATGGTCATGAGATGGCTATCTAATAGTTGCATTAACACTGCATTAATTCTTCATTCTTTTATGGAGACAGAGTGTACATGTTGCAGTTATAAGAACACTTATTCCATGTCTGGTTTACTTTTATTTAACAGATGTTTTGGTAGAACAAGCAATATTATAAGATCCATATAAATCATTTATTTATTTATTTATTTATTTCTCAACATCAATGGAGAAAATTCCAGTTTTTATATTTCAGGTCACATCTCTGTTAAGCTTCAGGTTTCATTTGCTCTCCATGCAAAGTGGTTTTATCTGCAGATACTGACTGGATCAACCAAAGCCGATAAACTATGTTTTTAATAGGAAGTTCTGTGGGATAGGCTACAGGCATGTAGTTACCTAGGGGCATTTTTACAGTCTGCTTCTTTTTTTAACATGCCTTTCTCCAAAACACTCAGTTGTCAGAGTGTTTGGTGCAGTTACCCAGACATAGCTTTTGAAAAGCTCTTTGGATGGGTTTCCACTGTCATTTCTTTCAGAGTGGAGAAAGCATCACAGATTTGCTCTATAGTTGTAGATAGTGTAGGTCCTGAGACAGGAGAGTCATATGTGGCATGAGTTGAATAAGTGTGCAAACACTTGAAACTGCAGAAGAAAAAGCATCCAAAACTCATAAAATTAAACCTGGGCTGTAATTGGTTTACAACCCCCAGTTTCAAGTGGAAAATGGTGGGCCTGGTTATGTGTTACAATGTATATTGTCAAAGCTTTTACACAGAAGTAACTTTATGACTTTTTTGGCTCTCCACACCGATATTTATAAATGTGTTAAGTGATAATGAGGATTAATGTACTTGGTACTACTACCAGTATCACTATTCCCACACTTGTGACACACCACCTGATGGAGCTTCACTATGTACTGCACCTCTCCTTCCCTCTCTTCTCCCCATGCTCATCCCTTGAGGTGGTGCTGCCTCCACAGAATCATAGAACAGCTTGAGTTGGAAGAGACCTTCCCTCTAGTCCAACCCCCTGCAACGAGCAGGGACACCTTCAGCACCGTGAGGTCTTACATAGGTGAGGGAAATTATAGTGTGCACTTTTCCTTTCTCCTTCCCTTCATGAGTTTTTCTGTTCCTTTCAAGCAAAGCACCAGCAGGGAGCAGCAGTACATACAGAACCCCAGAAAGGGGCAATATTGGAGGTGGCAGTCCTATTCCTTCAGAGCAAGAAGGACTTTCCCTGGGAAGAAATTCCCTGGGAATGGATCTCAAACACCAGCTAGTGTAGAAAAAGCAGAGAGAACAGACCTTAGGTCCTTATCTGCAAACCTCTGCACTCACACTAATCCCTGTTCAAGGTCTAATATAATCTTGTGATGTGCAAGTATCAGGATACTTTTTTAGATTCAGTCTCACAAATATTTTTTGGCAGGATTGCTCACCATGATTGCAAAGCTTGTCAGTCCCATTTTAGATACCGCAGGGTAGGCATGAAAACTCAGGAGCCTAGTGTGAATATCTATTTGCCTTCTATTCACATGTTGGAAACTGTGTAGCAACATTTTCTGCTAACTGTATCTTCGACTCACTGATTCCACCCAGTTTATCAGCACACTGAAACAGAACTATTAGATAGAAAGCCTAACATCACTAGTTCTTGACTGTCTGCTATGGTTTTTTATGCTAAATAAGGATTTAGTACACTGGTTCTAGTTGAACTTTTGCAGAAAAAATATCACTCTTCCTCAAAACCCGTTTGTCACAAAGTCACCTCTAAATGTTGCCAAAGAATTGCTTACAACTCTAGCAGTGCCTCTTTTTTTTCTGCCACATTATTAAACATACACATGGATAATTATATACATAAATAAGTTACACCAGGGGAAGTTCAAATTGGATATTAGGAAAAACATATTAATGGAAAGGGTTGTCCGGCATTAGAACAGGCTGCCCAGGGAAGTGGTTGAATCACCATCCCTGGAGGTGTTTAAAAGACATGTAGATGAAGCACTTCGGGACATAGTTTAGTGCCAATGTTAGATTAATGGTTGGACTCGAAGATCTTGAGGGTCTCTTCCAATCAAAATCATTCTATGATACTATATGACACTAGTCTGTCTATTAAAAAAAAACCAACAGTGCCACTAGTTTCTACACTCCAGGGTCTAATAGAGAGATATAAAATGATAAAATGGAACTACTATATAAGTAGCTCCTAGTCAGAATTATTATTACCTCTTTTGTCTTAGAAAGAATCCTTTTCATTTATTTGCAGCAGAGATTGGCATTTATTTACACTGCAATGATAATTCATTATGAGCTCCTTTTTAATATATTTATTATGGCTCTGGGTTTGGTTTTCTGTATTACTGCTTTTCTAAACAGCAATTTCCAGTTTTCTGTCTCTGCCACCCGTTTTTTCTCCATAAATCACTACTTTACATTTATCTGTTTTAAGTCTCATTGTTTTTATCTGCCTCTGCTGGCTTGCCAATGACTCTGCAGCACTGCTACATGGTCTTTTGGACAGACATCCACAAATCACAGCCATTATCATCAGACAACCTCCTTATAACTTTTACCTTTTTTATTTTCTCTTCACCTGTTCATTCCTGTTGTGTGATTTGCTTGGATTATAATTCCTTATCATATTCATTTGGTAATGACTATTTGACACTGCTGCTTCACTGCCAAGATCAACCAAGGCCAGGATTTTAATACATCTGAATGTCACCGATAAGAGCCTTGAAATGGATGCAGGATGCCAAGCTGGATTTGGATCTTTAGCTCCTCAAAGGGTAATGCTGTATAGAACTGAGGTTTGGTTGCAGTCTTCACTTCTTGAGACAGACTCAATATGTGGCTCAAAATAAAAAAGAAAATCTTGCTTAAATAAGGATTCTATGACTTGCAAGTCAAACTTATTATTTTTCATTTCCTTATGTCTCTCTAAGCTCATAACAGCTTAGACAAATTGCACAAGGAAATAGCAAACAAATGTACAGATGTTAAAAGCAGCTTTTATCCTGCTTCTCAGAATCTCTCAAATATTTCCGTGTGTTTGCAAGACTTTTCTTGGTTAAAGCCACTGTCCCAGTCACAAGCAACTACTTCAGCAAACAACTGAAGGGCTGCATGGTAAACGGACACATTGAAAACCAGAACAAAATGCCACCTTCAGAAAAAAAGTGTGCCTAGGGACAATAAGGAAAAGCCCTAGAGTGGTTCCTGAAAAGGACCACATGAACCAGAAGAAGTGGCCGATGGGACAATGAATCATAAACTGCATTTTGAGGAAAGTTTCACACAGGGGTTACAGGGAGAGCTTTTTTTGCCCACAGTTGCTGGGGAATTTGCTGCACTTCCTCCTTCATCTCCTCTTTGTCCCTGCTCAGGTGGCTCTTTGCTCTGCTCCTACTTGGGCAACTCAGGTCCCCATGGCTGAGCGAAGGGTCCATTGGGAGGCCTGTGAGCAGCCTTGAGCAATGGCAGGGGGAGGCAGGAACTCACCATCTGTTGGGTGCAGGGTCTGTCCTCTCCTCAGCAAGGGCCTGGCAAAGCCATTACTTGGCCACTCCTCATAGACATAAAAATGTGGGAAAGTGCTATTTGGCAAGAGGCAAACAAAACAAACAAACAAAAAAATCTAACGACCTGGAGCTGAAAGCGGACATATCCAGAAAACAAGTATAAAAAACTTCAGAGGATAATTGATGACAATACTTCTTGTTGAACTGGATTATTCATCATATTTTTAAATAAAGATTCAGTGTTAATCCTCTACAGAGCAATGGTCTTCTAAGAGTCCATAGTTTTATACGTGAACCCCAGACTCATTTGTCCTTTCTACATTACTGTGAATATGCTAGGTTCAATTTTATCAGCCTTTTTTTTTTTTCCCTCCCCCTCAGGTACTTGGTCTGAAGGTCTTCCAGCAATTACTTGCAACCAGACCTTGACTTTACTACCCTGTATACATAAATGTCATCAATAAATTCTGACACCCAGGTATGCACATCTTTGAAAAGCTCATAAACCAACTTAGAATAGAACAGTTAGTCACACACTTTGAGGAGTTTAAATACACTCTTTCTCTCCCTGTGGGGAAAAAAAATAATTTTTGGGAATAGTTCACTCATTTAAATAAGAGTTTTCCTCCTTTCTGGTGGGAGTTTAGTCCTTGTTTAAGGATAGGGGAAGGTCTGTTCTGCATCAGACTTGGTGGGGAGGCATCTCTGTTCATGACAAACTTCTGTGACCAGCTTCTACTGCCTGTCTTATTACAGTCCCAAATATAAAAGACAATCCCCTTACAAAAACCTACCAGGTTTTCAACATCTGAATTTAAGTCACTTCAGTATGTCAGCTTGGAGATGATATCGCACTCATGGGACTCTTCACAGCATACCTGCTAACAAAATAGATTTGCATTCACATCTGACTTAACTGGTGATATGCCAATGCACTTGCAAAGTCTGTCTTGAGTTATACACAAGACCTGTATTTCAGTTAAGGGGCACAAGCAGCTGTGAGATTACTTCTCACACTGCTTTCAGCTGTAGTTTGTTCTTTGAGTGGTCCTGGACAGACAGGAAAGTTTGATATACCGACACGAGTAAGGTGCTTCTGAAAACAGGTACGCAGCAACATTCATAAGCACCTGAAAATCTTTCCATATCCCTAGAAAGTCAGGACTGTAGGGATGGGCAGGCCTTGTAGGGACTTTTCCCCTGCCTAAGAGTGACCTAACTATTTAGGAAATTTAACCTCAATACTTAACAAAAATAAACACTAAATTATTAATTTACTATTAAACTTTTTTTTTTTTTTTTAACATACATCTCAATAAAAAACTATTGACTCTTCTGATTCAGAGAAAATGACACATATTGTGTCATGTGACATTTTTTGGTGATTTGACATTTTTTTTAAATGGGGTGACTATGAGGACAGACATTAGAAGACATGTACCATACTTCTGCTGGCAGAAGATCAATAAAATGGGAGGAGGAGAGCCACCAATCTAGAAAACTTGTGTTCATGTGAATCACCTATTGCTGACGCAGTGGTAAAAAAAAATATTTAGTTTCTAAGGGTACTTACTAAATTTATTTCTGCTGTACACACAATTTACCAGCACTATCTCTGTGAGAAAGACAACTCAAACTAGGCCATACTATCCTGGAAGGTGGAGCTCTGCTCTGGGCTTTACCTCTCTCCACCTCACCTTGGGCAACTTGTCTGTGCATCTTCTATCTATTCTGCAAATAACCAGTGCTTCCTTTCTTCACTTTTCTGCTTTGTCTTTTTAGACAGTGTTTCAGAGCTAGGATTGTAGAGTTCTACACACTCTTCAGGCCTAGAGGATCAATTAGGTGCTTTAACTTTGATATGATTCATTGCTGTAGAGGCTCCTCCAACAGAAATAATAATTACATGCAAAAATGATTAACAGAAACTTTAACACTGCTGGATCAAGCCTCTAAACTTAGAATATATAAAAACTGAGATGAAGGCTTTGAGGCCATCTCTCTTCTGTAGCAGATATCAGCCCTGCTCAAAGATGAATGAAAATGGATATGGTAGAGGTTTGATTATCAGGTGGCAGGACAGGATACATAAAAAATGTTCAGTGCCTCTTGCAATGTAAAAATTAGGTGGCATGTAGCAGATTTAAAACATCCAAAGAAAGGTGCTTCTTCATGCTTTGCATTTTTGACTTCCAAAAACCTTGGCACAAAATGTTAAAAGCTTAAGTGGATTCCAAAACTTGCTGGACAAATCCATAGAAGAGAAAACACTGGGGTGGCTCATGCACTGTTCCCCAGGCATCCACTGCTAGGTACTATTGGGTTTTTAAGCAAATCTCCTGGAGAGCCCCACCTCTTGTGCTTTGGTTTGCATTGTGGAGCAATGTCAGAAAGCACAAAGGACATTCCTGTTGTAGCAGACTAAGCAGGATGTTGTGCTCCATGATCATGATCAACGCAACTACACACAGACATTCTGTCCTCGACCTACAGCAAGTCTGAAATGAAAAAGTCCCTGAAGTATGTCTAAGGTAGCTGTCAGGGCCCTGGCACCAACCATTGAACTCTGTGAGCTGTCTTTACCTTTCTCACTAATGGCTACTAGAGTGTTTCCTCTGGCACATCACATCTGGAGGATTAAAGCTTTCAGTCCTCTTACGCACCTCTGCTATTGGAGCTAATTGCAGTAGTAACTAGATGTGACTCTGGACAGACAGTCCATGGCTGTTCACCATGGAGGTTTCACAGACACCATTTGAGAGCAGATAGTGTTTGACACCTGGTTATTTCTGGTTCCAGCACAGTTCTGAAGGTTTTTTTTTTTCTCTCCTTCTCTTTCACACAGTTATTTATACCCGCTCAAAAAAAAGTATAAGCAATACTCTTTAACAAGACAGATCCTGTGTTTCTGTTGATCATCTTGTTGACTTGAGATCATTTAAAATGACTCAGACTTTTTCTTTCTCCATTAGAAAGAAGGTGACTTGATAAATCTGACAGGTACAAGATCATACATAACTGTCATTCAATTTTTCATTTCGGTTACATATTTACTTGTGAAGCTTATCATACTCTTGCCAAGGATACTATTCATACAAGCCCACAGGACTCATTCGTGCTTAGCTGTAGTCTTGCAGGAGTCAGAGGCATTATGCGGGACCGGAACAGGAGCCCATTTTCCTGATGACCAGCCCCCAGCCCCCCGTCCCCAAGCACATGCACACACATACACATAAATACACACATACACACACACCCCTTTGTTCAGGTTACAGAGAGCTCTTAAGGAGGAGAAACTGAAGGATCTTTCCCTGTAGCTGGAAAATAGCCATGTTTTAAGGCTAAGTCAGGTTCTGCTGAGCACCGTATTTGGTTCTGAAGAAGGCTGTTTGAGTTCTTTGCTGGCAGAAGCAATCCCAATTGACTCAGCAATAACAGGTTCCAGGGTGGGAATTATGAAGATAAGCCATTTCTTTCATATCAGGATAAATATCACATTTCCCTTATAATTTTTAAGTCTACTTGAAACATAGTACATATGTGAGTGTAATCAGTTACAGAAGGAAGAGCTGGCAAAGTTTGGCTGAAATAAATGTATCTCTGTCCAGAATGAGAGTGTTGATGAACTTCCTTTAAGCCAAAGAGAACTAGATAGAAGAACAATACAGAACATCACAGAGGACTTCCTACTGGCTTAACTTATTAACTGATAATTTATTCACAATCAGTGGAGAAGTCCAAAATAGATTAAAGGATAATTCATATTCAGCTTGTATGCAAATATTTGATATAATTTATTTTTTCTCCTGTGGGTCTTTCACATCTCAGGTCAGAATCTATTTTCTTCTTGTGTCAAAAGACAAAAGAAAAAGAATAAGAAAGTAGAATAACCTATAGATGGCAACAGTGAGGAAGAACTATAGCTCAGTTACAAGGCAGCATTGCAATGGCGAGTGGAGTGGCACGTACTAATTACATGTAAATACACTGAGGCTAATATTTTCAAATAGGCCAGGAAAGCAATGTGCACCCAAGCTGAGATCTTATTGGTAGGGTATCTTTTAATGCTCTTTAAATGAAATTGAAGGTATATGGAGATACACCAATTAATCTGTCATCACTGTAAATCTCACTTTTACTTCTTCAGGCATCAAAGCAAATCAGAGTAAGGCATTTAGTATATGTAGAAAGCTCAGCTTTCCTTCTATTCTGGAAATGCTCACCACATGCAACTAGTATTTCACAAATTCATTCAGCCCCAAAAAGCCCAGACCACTTAACCCAGGGGAAAACAGGTGAAAACCTTCCTTCCCAGGCTGTTCTTTCTTGTCCTAGAGGCATCATCATTATTTATTTCTGGATCAAGTCCAGAACATCCATTGCTCCAGTCTGCACTGCAGGTATGAAAACTTATGAACGGCATGTCATTAAAAACCTAACCCCTTAGTCAGATAATAACAGAGATGTGCAACTATGCAGGAGTCCCACTAGGATTATGTCATTGTTCTGGAACTTCCCTGAAACAGAAAGTATTATTAGGTAATGCTGACAGTGGAATAAAATAAACAGAACATTTTAAATTTCTAGCCATGGGTTTAGTAAATTAAAAAATATTGGCAACTTCGTACATTAACTCATTTTGCGATCCAATGTTCATGTATATGCTGGGGGATTGTGTGGAAATACGTAGTCATATGCCAGACTGAAACATGAAATAAATTCATTTATTATTCATTTATGGCAGGAGACAAGCCAAATAATATACCTAGGGTGAGTTCACAGATCATATGCTTATGCTTTCACCAATAGCACTAGTTGTCACCCATTGCTAGAGTTCTTCATCTCTAGATGTAATGACATTTAAAAACAAAGGCAAGTGTCTTGGAAAATTGGATAGGAATGAAGCTAAGAACAAGGACTTGAAACAATGCAACATTTATGTAATATATGCCAGAAACTTTTTCTTTATTAAAAAATGCTTTCCATATAAATAAAAGGCACTCAAGATAGCCATTATTTTCCTCTGCAATCATCCTTTCATGTAATCTATACAAGTATTCTCACAGGAATAATTACAAAGTATTCTGATGACTACTATTAACAATCAACTGAATTGCATTTCAGAATAGTTCCTCTCAGATTGTGACCATTTAAAAAGTATTGTCAACATATGCCCAGAAGTTTGGAGAGAAAATAGTCTGACTCTGCAAGGGAGGCAATAAAAATGAAAGACTGAGCCAGATAATTAAAGACACAGATGCAGAAGCTACATGTATGAAAAGAGGATGAATACAATTATAGAAATCAGACTTATGAGGTAGAATTTAATTTTCCAAGCTTCACAAGAATAATCCTTCTGAAATCTTGTTAGAAACAAAAAATATGGTTCCCCCCTTTTGAGTCTACTTCCAAATTGTGGAAAAAATATTAGAACAGAACAATAGTTCAAAAGACCATGTTTGAGGTTAACAGCAAATTTTACTTCAGTTAGCATTACAAAGCACATTATATCAGATAGTTTTGTTAAATTCTGTCCTAGACTGTGAAGAGAGCTGGCACAAGAAATTGCAAAGCCAGCAATATGAATGTTTGGGGTGCCTTTTTTTGGTTGGTTAGTTGGTTTGGTTTGGTTTTCGTTTGTTTTCCTAAATCTTTTATTTCAGGAGTATTTTGATACCTTCAGAGCAGCAGCAAGTAGAAGTGTGGGAGTGAAGTCAGTGACTCAAGAAAATAAATATTTCTTACTTTGAGATCAATATTTTACAAAATCTTAGAAGCAATTTCAAAGAAAAGTAACACAGATACAGACATGGAGTCTAATGAGAAGCTGAATACCAAAGGTAGAGCTGTTACTCTACTCAAATACCTTTTTATTGACAACAGATTTTTCAGAGACAGCTAATGCAGTGCATTAATCCATTTGTACTCAAATAAAGTACTTTATCTGATGCTTATAGGAAATCGTTGGTGGCAATAAACGAGAATCCAAGGTAAACAGAGTTACTAAAGCAGAATTATCGAGATTAAAAAAAAAAAAAAAGTATTCCTTAGGGATCAGACTTGAACTTTTCCCTGCTGCAGATAGTAATATTGGACCTCTAGGTAGGACTTGGAAAAAGATAATGATAAAAATCACAGTATCACAGTATCACAGTATGTTTGGGATTGGAAGGGACCTCAAAAGATCACCTAGTCCAATCCCCCTGCTGGAGCAGGAACGCCTAGGTGAGGTCGCACAGGAACATGTCCAGGCGGGTTTTGAATGTCTCCAGAGAAGGAGACTCCACAACCTCCCTGGGCAGCCTGTTCCAGTGCTCTGTCACCCTTACCAAGAAGAAGTTTTTTCTCAAATTTAAGCGGAACCTCTTGTGTTCCAGCTTGATCCCATTACCCCTTGTCCTATCATTGTTTGCCACCGAGAAGAGCCTGGCTCCATCCTCATGGCACTCACCCTTTATATATTTATAAACATTAATGAGGTCCCCCCTTAGTCTCCTCTTCTTCAAACTAAAGAGACCCAGCTCCCTCAGCCTTTCTTCATAAGGGAGGTGCTCCACTCCCTTAATCATCTTCGTTGCCCAGACATGGAGAAGCACTGTTGAAGCTGAAGAAGAGCTGACAGGAAAAGTTGGACCATTTTATGAGCTGGTCTGACAGAGAGAGTATGAAATCTTTACAGAAGAAAATGCAGAGTCATGTATCTGGAGGCCAACAATAGGAACTCAGCTATTGCCCTGCCCTCACAGCTGCCACACCACTCACTCACTTGCCTGGGAAGACCCTGGGAACACCCATCTCCTGGTCACATGCTCTGGTGACTCCACCTCCTTTTGCCCCTGATGTCAGGACTATGTGATTCACCATAACCTACAGCTTCACAGCCAGCCCTGTGATTGGCTGACAGGTGCCAGTCCCGATGTACCCAAAAGGCCATCAGAGCCAGAAGGCATTTCCTACTCCATACATGAGGGTAGTGTTTTGTTTCAGACACTATTTTTAGAGCAGGGAGTCCCCAGTACTGTTTTAATATCTTCATCAATTATATAGACAGTAGATTTGCAGATGAGACTGAGCTGAGTGGTGTGGCTGACATGGCTGAAGGAAAGGATGCCATTGCTTGGATGGTCTTCAGTGAATTTAGAGTGGGTACTGGAAGAAAATATCTAATTAGCAATACTCTAGATCCACCTTCCAACAGTATAAAGGAGAAAATGCTTAATTTTAAGATGGATCACAACTGACTTCTGAGATTGATGAGGATGACATGGTTGATTGCAATAAATCTGATAATGATCAAGGTCTCTCCTGTGATGTATTCCAGGAAAGACAGTCTTCTGGCACATGTAAAAATGCTATAGCTTCTTAACCCATTGCTCCCATGCTAAGACATATTGATACACGGAATTGACAATTAACTAATTAACACTTAAAGAACTAACACTTGACACTTAGAGAGCTAACCCTTTAACCCACATCACTATTGCCTAGCCTGGCTTAGCTCTATGTAACTTACTGTACGAGAAACAGGACTTCATCCTTGGTGCATCCTTGGGTGAACTAGATAACAGAAACTTGGGTACAGGACAGGAGATATGCCAGTTTTAACCAACTCAGCAGTCTGAGACCTAACCAACTCATCACACTGGACCAAAGGTGACCGTGTACAGAGAAAGAGGACCCGGGTTCACGATCACTGCGCAGCTGCAACCAGGAGGAGCCAGAGGTGGACACTATGGAAATGGTCTCCCGGAACTCATTGTAATAAGAACCGCCTTCTCGGGGACAGGTTATGAATATGTATAGGCGTTCCTAAAAACTTTCATGAATATGTAACATTTTATTGTATTTACCCAAGCTCACAACTACTGTAAAATATACACATATTAGGTGAAATGATTCTCCGTGTGTCCAGCATTGTAAATAAATAGGTAAAATACATACCTTCATTATAACCTCAAGGGTTGTAAGGTCAGTTCCGTGCCTCATTATAAAGATTACATTAGCCTTTTGACCACATTTCAGTAGGTAAGTAGGCAATTTTGATCTCTGAGCCATCAACAAGAAACCTTGCAACAGCACTACAGGCAGTTTAAGATGAAGTATGGAAGAGGAAATGCATTAATAGAAAACGGTTCATTAATAAATAGTTCTGACACACTAAGGCTAACGTCTCAGAACAACAACTTACAATGTTACTCAAATTTACATCACAATAAATGTTCAGAATTCAGCTTGTCTAAGAAGCTGGACTGATATTTTTATAGGTGTTTCTTTGGTATTAATCTCCATGGTATCCAAGTACTTCAGAGGAAGAAGTGCATGTGCTGTGAGATTGTTTGAAGTGTGTCTCAGGATATTTGCAGTGTATTTATTCATTTCCGCACCACACAGTATAGGACATTTTTGTTTAAATGAATGACAGAACAAAACCCATGAAGCTCCAGTCTAAATAACTGTCTACCAATTCCCCTATATAAATGGCTTTTTGCAAATAAATGTTACTATGTTCACAGATTGTTTAGGCCTAAAGAAACGGTGATAGATTTAATTCTTATTTAAGATTTCACCACCACCTTTTTTTTTGCACTCTGTGGTTAACATGATGAAAGAAGCACTGTGTGATGTTATCGACTTCTTTAGCACCCAGAAGGAATAAAAGCAGGTTGAAGCACATTGTTACTATGTTTCCTCAAACATTTTATTTTACTGTTTCTCACAGTGCTTCTGAGTTAAGGAAACAGCATTATTTTCATTTCACAGATGAAGGTCTAAGGCAGTTTGCTAAATACACAGGTTTGCAACCTGATGGCCCCAATTCCCCACATAATTGAATAATACATCTAAAAGCTGGGTTCTGGAATTTCTATTCACATAGTGACGTGGGTGACAAGGTCTTTATTTGATAAAAAAATAAGTATTTTTGTACTTGAACTGGTCTTCAGGACAGTGTGGGCTAGTCTATAAGAAAAGTGCAAGAAAAGCCTATACCATATACTCTGTCCTTCAAGGGCAGAAGCTGCCTTGTGAAGCTGGAACTCTGAAGTGCAACCCTTTTATGTGCCCAAATTAGTGGCTTCTCTTGGTAGTCTTAGTCAAGTGCCCTAAGCAGATCTTTCCTGTGGTACAGGAGATGCCACAGAATAACATGGGTCATTGCAGCTTTTCCTTCAGTGAATACAGGAATGCCTTGTGTCCTGTGTCTTGACTGTCATTGACATGAGTTTTCCTGGTGCTGAATCTAAGTCTAGTTCTCTTGATTCCATTTATACAAGGTGAGAGAAGAAGGTATTTCTAGAGTATTTCAAAGGTGAAAACCTAGGGCTTGATTCAGTTGCTCGTACTTACATATCTAACATCATTTGAGACTCCCTGGGTTATCAAGGGTTTTCTTTGGTCTGTCAGATATGACGCAGGTCCTACTGTAGCCCTGTGCCCATCTGGAAGGCAGGTGGAGGCAAGTTTGGACATCCTACTGTGCACACATTGGTACAGGGTGCTTGTGTGTGAGTGAAGGATTTGTATACTATGCCAGAGCAAAAGGGTAAAATCCCTAAAAGAGGGTTATTCTTACTTATTTTCATTATTTACAAAGGGAGTTAGATATCTAGCTTGGATTTATCCACCTGAAACTGAGATCAATCCCACTCTGGGTATGAGTGTTTTTATTGTGGGGTTAGGTTAACAGTAACAATTTTTTAAAAATATCAGATAACTCCATCTGCACATGTTTCCCGTTCTGGGAATACTGAAGCACATAAATACTATATAAATCAAGCTCAGTATTAAGTGCTATGAAAACCCCAAATGTTTAAAATGAATAAAAACCTTTTGGGGCTTACCAGCAAGCAATATGTATAATATTGCTGTATCATTAGCTGTGATGTGCTACTAAATGTAATACACATCTTTGTTGCATATATTTTTCTTTGTTTATATATTAAAACAACATGAGTATAAAGTGTATGACTAAATCTGTAACAATTTATGTAGCATTGAAAAAGTTAATACTTATTAATCTGCAAAATACTTCAATAATTTAAATGTTCTGTGGGATTGGTGACAGGGCTAGAATAAATTTTTCTAGTCTTAATGCATAATTTAAAAACCCCATAGTCTCAGAACGTGGATCTTACAATAGGAAGGAAAAACACCTTTCAGTATAACATTTCATCTGAAAAATTGGTCCAATACTTTACAGAAAAATGAAATTACACTATTGACTGACAAATCTGAAATTATCGGAGAACCGAGAAGCGCTTTCAACACAGAACACTTGACTTCCAGGAACATTCTCACTGAAATGCAAATGTGTTTTGAAAAATATTCCTAAGTGCTGAAGTACTTAGACTTTTTGTAGGGTTTGTGCAGAAAGTACCCACTGTGTCTTTGAGTATATTCTTTTCAAATGAATTTTGGTATTACTAGAAGTGTTGATTTATATTTACTTAGCCATTAAAGGCTATGAGCTGAAGAACAACAGTGAAAATGCTCCATGTGGCTCTAACCATGTGGCTCTAACCATGTGTCTCAAGTTTGAGTTGAAGTACCTAAGCTGAAGATTCAGAGCCCTGTGTTTCTCTGTTGACTCAGCCCAGCAACATTTGATGAGTGCTGGTACCTATCTGTTAGCTGGCACAAACAAGTACTTACACTCCCTCACCTTCATCTATCACATTGATTTCATGTGGACAGTGGGTAAATAGCAATGAGAAGAGAAATCAAATTCACTCCCCCAGGGAAAGGCATGAATATTATTTTTATTAATCCTTGAGGAGCAGTACTTAAACAAGCAGTGTTACTGTGTCATGGAGGCAACCCAAAGTCGGTTTAGGCAGACAACAAGTTCCAAAACAGGCTTTATTCTGGCTGGAAAAGTGCAGCCAATAAACCAACCAAAACAGGGTTTATGCAATTAGTTAGAACTCCAGCAACATAAAATACAGGTTCGGATATCAGTTGAGGAGATTATTGGGGTGCAGCAAAATGAGAATAATGAGGATCCACAGTGTGCATGCACATACTCACAAGAAACACACCAGAGCCCTCTGACTCCAGGGTACTCACTCACCTGGGTTAGGCAAGGACTTATTCAAGTATATATTCAGTAAATTATCACTCACCCAAACGAGGAGGTGAGGCGCTCCCAATCCCGGGAACTTTTCTTAGACGGTGTTTCAGTCTAAGGGGAGGGCTCTACCTCAGCAGAACTGCTGCTCCGAGAAGACCACACAAAGGGAATCTTTGGCATGAACCCTGTTTTTTAGTCTGATCAGATCTGGTTGTGGGCATTCCAGAAGCTTCTCAGCTTCTCTGGGCCCCTCCTTTGCTAACAACCCTGTCAACCGACTCCAAGTCCCACAAAAAGAGCCATTAACTGCCCCATTGAAGGCTCCAGTTCTCAGGGGGGGAAGTGCAGCTGCCACATACTGTTTTCCAAAAAGAGGGACATAACTCCTGTTTACTCCAGAGGACTTCAAAAGTAAGTGCCTTGGTATCCTCACATAATGAAAAGGGGGGGAACGAAAGTAGAAGATGGCCCTACTGCAGCTGGATGGGGCAGCAGTTACACTGGAGCTGGAGAGCAGGCATGGCAGGGCTACCCTTTTGGCAGACAAGCTCTAGTAGGAAAAATTAAAGCAGCCAGTTGCCTCTGGCGAGTCACACTGAACCAGCATTTAAGCAGTAACAGCCATTGTCTGTCTCATACAATTTCTGTATCAATTATGGCCAGACAGAAGTGCAGCCCCATTCCCTGTTATGCTGATAACAATGGCCACATCACCACTTGTGAATGGAGGCCAGTCTCTGTCAAAAGGCTCTTGGATGGTGTGTGAGAGAACTATGAAAAAACATTCCAACTAGGATTCACATTCATGTGGTTCTGCCAGCTCTGAGTTATTCTTCACACCGTGCCAAGTACAGAATGAAGTGCAAGTCGAAAAGGGAGGATAGCTTACCTCTTGTCACAGACCATATGGATGTGAGAGTCTGCATGCTTCATGGCTGTGCATGCTGATTGCTTTGCCTTCATACTTCACTAGCAAGTGTTTTTCATATGTGACAATATATTCACAGCACACAGGCATACCCTGATATCCATTGAGAATGTGTTCCTGGAAAGTGTGATGGTTAGTTATATAATAGGATGGGAGACACTATGCAGGAATTTGAGAAATACACACAATTTAAACACATCAGGACAGTAACACACAGGGACAAGTATGTTGGTATGTTGTGGCAATTAGTTCTTTCCCCTCATTCCAGTAATACTATTAAAAAAATGACACAAGTGAAGAAAAAAGACAAGAGGGATGCTGCTGCATAACCACACACAAGATTCTCAGCATATTTTTGCTAATGTTTGTGTGTTATGAGAACAGTATATTAGTGAAATATTTAAAATACTGTATTGTAGCCTACTGTCCTGGTTTTGTTAAAAAACAAGTTTCTCTCTCAGTGAATTTGCCTGTCAGCTAAAGCCTTCATATTAACTGCATTTTCCTGGAGCACCAGACACATGTTTTGGTAAAGCTAGCAGTGGAATGCAAACTTATTGATAAGCACGGATGGACATCTCGCGAGAGGGGCGACAAGAAGCAAGAGAGCAAGAAACTGACCAACTGTGTATAACATACCATTCACGTGAATACTTCATATAAAAGTGGGAGATCACGAGGATCTCGTTTCGCTTTTCCCTTTTTGCCCCTTTGCCTTTTTCCCTTCTGCTTATGGCCGACATTAGAAGAGGATCTTGCTAGTCGTCCCTGCGAACTGAGGCCTAGTGAGAGACTGAATCCAGCTCCGATTGGCTGCAGAGTCTAATCCAGGACTTTGGTTGCCGGCTCTGCAGTTGCTGAGACTTTCAAGATTGGTTTTGTATATTTTGTATTATTTTCTCTATTCTTATTAGTAGCATTAGTAAAACATCTTTAATTTTTTCCAACTCTCTTCACTCTGTGCTTCTTTTCCTCCCAATCGCCTCTCCTTAGTGAAAAGGGGGGAGAAGGAGGGGGAAGTGTGTGGGGGGGAGAGGGGGTTAACAATACATCTGCCAGGGTTTTATTGTCACCCCGCAATCTTAACCCTTTACACCTACTATGTCTATATTCTCAGCAGTTATTTTAACAGAAGCAGGGGTTTGGCAGGAATGCTTCAGTATGACTGGATACCTAAGAGTAATGTTGACGGAAGGAAAAACAATTAAAACATTTATCAGAGCACAATATGAAATGATGGATGACAGACCTCCAAAATGCCAACAGAAAACTGACAGAAACTGTGGAGTTGTTCCCCTGATATGTACTTAAGTGTGCTGCGTAGTACCTCAACCTGCTTGAGTGTTCCTCAGGTAAAAGAGCTTATTTCAAGGCCAATAACATTAAAAGCACAAGACTGTGCATTTTCTTCAGAATAAGATTATTTCCTGTTCCATGTAATCTTATTTTTGTACTTGTTATTGTCTTTTGACCCTCACCCTCTTTCGAAAGATCTGAGATAATTTAGAACCTAAGTGAGTTGGGACACTTAGTTGCTGTGTTACAGAGAACTGACCATGACTTTTCTAGACCACTGTGTTATATATTTCTTTATATAGGTAGTTTTGGGTATGAAACTGTTTCACGTTGTGGTGAAATCTATAAATATTTGAGCTGATTTTCTTCAGATGGCTTGAATTTGAAAAATAGTCCAAACCCTTTAGCCCAGAGCTCCCTGCACAGTACAGTGAGTGATCTCATGCACAGCTCCATGCTACCAGAGCAAAATGGCTCCTTGCACTTGTGCTAATGCAAGCAGCCTGTGCTCTGATACTGCAGGCAGACTGTGCACAATATAATATAGAAGATACATATGTAGACATTTTTGCATTGATGTTTTCCTTTAGTCCTAGAAAGATCAGGGAAATCCCCACATCCAGCTTTGTTCCACATAGCTGCACTATTGCTTACATGTCTTTATTATGCTATGATTGTTCTTCATTTCCCAGTGCAGCATCCCTGTTTCTGCTGTTTAAGAGATATTGTGGGTGGGATTTATCTACTGTGATTGCAAATGTTTATGGCTGGGTCAGACTAACTTTAGACTCCCTTTATGGATGATGAAAAATAAATGAACTGTTTTAGAGTATGATTTCTGTTACTCCAATTTCAGATGTCTTCTATGAGATGAATTGTGTTCCAGAAGTGTCTGTGCCTCTCCATCAGCTGTAAAGGAAATTGATATTGCTAACTCCAGTGACAGTGTCTACAATATTTATATCTATATTTGGTCAGATTAACTTTGCTTTATGTGTACTGCTGTGTTGCGTTTGTTTTGTTTTCTTGTTCTTGTTTTGTTTGGTTGGGTTTTGTTTGTTTTGCTTGGTTTGTTTTATTTTAGAGAGATTTGATTTGACTGGACTTTTGCAGTGTAGAAATAGGGATAGCCACATTCAGTAAGAGCAACAGATTGGTTGGAAGGGTATTTTCTTTTCCTGTTCTCATCGATCTACTCTCACACCATGGAAGGAGTCGTGAGATTTCAGTTTTTGATGGAGGAGGGCTGAAGTAGTAGTGATACCTGTGAGCCTATAGAATGGGGAGCAAAGCCTGTGAATATGCAGATTATCTCCCAGGGTTATCAATGTCTTGGATATTCAACACTTCTAAACCTGAAAGCTCCCCTTTCTGTCTGGGGTGCATTGCTTTCTATCACCTGGGACTTGGGGTGGTGGGAGAATTGCAGCCCCAGTTGCCTACATGAAGCTGTAGCAGGCAGCTCTCTCCTGCCCTGCATGCTGAGATTAAAAGGCTGGTGGCACTTCATAGATCACCCACGTGCCCACAACCTACAATTTAAGCTCTTCCTGGCTTTTGCGTTTCTGGGAGTATTGTCCATGTGCTGGACTCCACTCTATGACTCTCAGCTGCATTTCGGTAGCTTACATAGATGCAAGGTACATGAGCTTATGCTGTGAATTCAGCTTTGCTTAGGATATATTCTGCACCATCTTATTTGTGCAGATGCTGCCCTTCATTGACTCACCTGAGACTCAGTGCCATGTGATGAGGACATTGGACAGTCCTACTGCCAAAAGCACCTGGATATTTCCAGTACCTCTTCTGTGGAATGAACTATGCAGACCATCCCCTTCCTAGAATCAGATACTACTGTGATTTGATTGGGACAAAGGTGTGATTGTCTTATTGGGTACGTTTCTTCATAGATATACAAAATTAATTCTGGTAGTGGAAAGATCTTTGTATGATCATCAGTTTCAATCTAGCTTTGTTCCATGCGTGCAGAACTAATGAGTTCAGCACATCTATTAAGCAAATGAGTGTGTGCATATAACACAGATACAGTAGCAACCTTTGGGCCAAAGATACTAGCTCAAAATATGCTCACTACCTCAAATCTTTAACCTTTCTCTGAGCTTTCTGTGTCATCTATTCATACAGTCTCTATTTGTGAATTGTTGGCATTGTACATGGCGAAAGGGGAGGAAACTTGAGATAAGAACCGTGTAGAGATACCATTTTTTCACTCTTTTGCGTATAACTGCACTCTGCACATTAGCTGCAAAATAGAAGCAGATGGAGGTTATTTTATTTGTATACATAACACACAGAAAGAAGTTAAAATATATATCTGTTGTCCACCAGTTGCTGAAATGGCTGCAGTTATGCCTTTGGAAGATCTAGTATACATTACATTACAATAAGGGCTGGAAATGTCATTAATTTGTTAGGGTGTTTTTTTTTTTCTCTTTGTTTTTGTTCATACATGAAGGTATCTTCTACATTCATACAGTTGAACCACACCAAAGATAGTTTGTAACAGTGAACCTGTTACTCAATTACATATTTCAATATTCGAAGTTAATACTTTTGCCTCTTGCAGCCTGGATTTGTGTAGAAATGTAGAATGTAAGTTATGCACTAGAAGCAGCTAGGGATTTTCATTCATGTAATGTAATATGTAAACAGTATAATTTACCAGTTTGCAAGGGGAAAATTTGGATGGTATCAGATGCTTCTTTTAAGAAGTCACATAATAAACAGATCTGTTTTATTTGACAAAACTGGGCTAGCAGTTTACATTTTTAAAAAGTCGTTGACATAAATGACATGTTCAAACTGGGACTTGGCATAGTCATAAAAAAATCCATTTGTCCAGATGGCATTAAGACTTCTCACTAGGAAAGCATGATATGATTCCTGACATGGCTTATATGCTCCATAAAAAGATAAATTGTTCGGAGAATGAACAACAGCGGCAATGCCAAAGCAGATATCTTACATGTTGGTTTTACTTATGTCATTTTCACTATGTATCTAGTAGACTATTTATTTTGGAGGTCACAAAGCTCAGTTTCCTGCACGAAGGCTGACACTAGGTCAGGCTCTGTCCAGCCAGGTGTTGAAAGCCTCTGTGCAAGGAGGTCTCACAGCCGCTCCACAAAGCCCCTTCCTTGCAGTACTGCATTGTGGAAAAGCTGTTCTTCATCTCCAGCCTGAGCCTCCCAAGATGAAAACCTGTGCCCCTTGCTATGTTGTAGCAGTACTGAGAAGAGATTGAGAGTTTGGCTCCTATGTCTTTGTAACTGACCTTCGAGTAGTTGTAGTCTGCATCTGTAACATCCCCTAGTCTGCCTTTTATCAGTCCAGATGAGCTCAGTTCCCTCAGTGTCTCACAGAGCTCTGGGCTCTTGACCATCTTAGCAGCTGCCTAACAGGTCCCCTCTAGTTTCTCAGTATCCCCCTTGACCATGAGGGTAGGGGACATGCCAAAACCAGGCACAGTGTGTCATGTGTGGCCTCACTGGTGCTGAGTACAGAGCAGGATTAAATTCCTTTGATGCCATAGCACAGCACATTACAGAGTTGGATGTGCCATGTCAAGAGTACACTGTTACTCAACATTTGACCTGGCAATGGCAGCATCTTCACTGCCTCCTCATGCTGTTCACCTGGCTGGTTACCAGCCTCTATTGATGCGTATCGATGTTTTCCCTCCTGGTTGTTACACAGGCAGGCTTGTGGTCCCTGGGCTGGCACAGGCTGCAGTGCCCTCACTGCTGGGAAGAGACTTAGCAACAATGCTCTGCCCTATCTGACTCAAGCAGTGCTGTTTAGTCATGGAGCGGGGGGAAATGCACGTTAGAGGTGAAAAAAACATACAGGATGGCAAGAACTCCTTTACCTCCTTTACCCAGGAAGGGTGAGAGTTTGTTTTTTTTCTTGTTTTATCTTATTTTTGTTATTTGGTGGACCTTTGGCTCCTGTCTGACAACTACAAGACCTCAGAAAAGTTAGCTGCACTTTAGCAAAGGGTACTTCTTCAGATCTGTCCTACTGTGATCCATGACGCTGTTAGACTAAGACTTGCACTATAAGAAGCAATCTGAATTCTGACAACCTAGAAGGTGAAGCTGCTACAGTAGGTAAAAATGTGTGTCTATGATGTGCATTAGTTGCACAAAACTAGGGGATGGGCTAATGAAAATCCCATATGCTCAGATTTTTCTTACCTGAAAAGTTCTTTCTTTTAAGGCCAGTTCTGTGGCAGTCTGGAGGAATATATAATAAATGATAATAAAAATAAGTAAACATGAAAACTAACACATAAAACAACAACTGGAACCTGTTGCTATATATTACACTTTAGCATATATCAGTTTTTTTGCACTGCTAATGAAGATGCCTTCCATTTCTAAACCCACTTTAAAAATGTGAAGATTTTTTTCTATAGTGACTGTGGTCTTCTAAGATCTCTCAGTAGGAAAACCTCTATTCCATTTATCCCTTACTTTCTGGATAGCTCCCTGATGTTCAGCTTTGCTCATTTTCCATTTCACAGACTGAATTTACTTTAACTGGAACTGCCAAGCAGTAATTCAGTCCTTAACTGGATTTGTGGTGGTGAGACAGAGGGTGACATAAAAAGGCAGAACTTATTGGCACAATTCATCATCATACTTTATTGCACACTCAAGCCTACTGGGCAGGAAATGTTATTAAATTGGTAGATGTATCAGAGCCTTCTGAATATGACAGGATGAGCACCTTAAATCTCTAGAAGGACTGATGTGCTCAATTCACATCCAGTCTGCCTGAATGGCTGCAGGCATATATGTGGTGATCCACGTTAAGCTCTGCAAGAGAGAAGAGCTGGCACTGTCGTCACACTGTGACAATGGTATGCATTAGGGACAAATAGTCATGGCAACAATTATGCTTACCTGTTATTCTGGAGAGTGGGGCAAAACCACATATGTATGGTTACTACATGTCAAGCACTGGTATAATAAATGTCAGATGCTGTTAGGGGAAGGGAAGTCCAGAGTCCATGTTTATTTTTTTAGTAGACAGGTCAGTACTAGTAACTATTTTATCAAAACACAAATGGAGATAAACTGTGAATTACATGCCAAACTAAGAAGTGAAGGGAAAAGAATTTCTTGGTGAAAACTTAATGAAAGAGTATGGAAGAACTGGGTATGGTTGTTTGTGAAATAAAACATCTTTTGGAAAAAAATGCCGCAGTGGTAAGAACATAGAGAGAGTATAAATGTAACAAGCTCAGATGGAGAAATCTCACTGTGGGATCATAAGAAACCTGCGAAGTTTCTGCATTATCTGTGGCCCAGCTGTCATCTCCAGTGTTACTATGATCTGGAATTCTGAAAAGGAGTAAGGATTTCACAGTCAGTGTGGCTCCAGACTGGCGATGAATGTACAGAGGTGGGAATTAAATTGCATTAGAAGAGGATAAACCAAGAAGACACTCTTACTTAACAATAAGTGGCTGCCAAAGAAATAATATTTATAAAAATGCAGAGTATAGTTTTACCAGTAAATTTCATTGTTCAAGTAGATGCACAGAACTAGCTTTCAGTGTACTGAAAAAGCTGGGATTGGGAAAGTTTTGAAGTGAAGTTTGATTGCAGTCTTTAAATTATGAAGTCTTTACATTCAAGCAGTTTATTCAAAAGACATAGCTTATTTTTTTATTTCTCTTTGAATTTTGTAGAATATTCTTCCCAGTTTATATTAGCCCCACGGATAAACCTCAGTCTCAAATCTCTTAGTTTACTGGCTGCTCATGCTGACTACCGAGAATATTTTTAAAGACTCCTCTGAAATTCCTTTCAGAAACACCCAATCAGAAAGATAACACACTGTTCTGCTTCTCTTGGGCAGATTTTAAGACTATTGTTTCTATTTAGCTAAGCTCTCAACTTCCATAAGAAAATAAAACCAATATATGCACGCAATATTTGCATTTTTTGATAATGTGTATTTATTTGTATCCAGAAATACAAATGTTGGGATCAAAATACGAATATAAATAGTATTCTAGACGCACAGCCCTACTCCTTAACACAAAATAAACTGGAATGGATGTGGTAGATAAGGGAAAGACATCTGAGAACTTGAGGAGGTGAAGCACACAGGTGTTTGATTTTTATGGTTAGGTCAGTCTGGGAGATCACTAGGATGGCTATCTAACTTAGAATGACATACTGGTACTAGTGCTACCTGTATTATTCAAGGCACATTGGGCACATAATTGTACTTTCATTTCACTATGACATCACAAGCTGCACTGCTAGCAAAGAAATCAGACGTCCCTAAGAAAAAGTTAGGAAGGAAAGATAATTAAAAATCTAAAATTTTGTGTTCTATAAGAAAGTTCAATTTGGCACATAGTTGGCAGTTTTTATGTGATTCCTAAAATTGCACTCACTTAAAACAAATATCCACATGTTGGCATGTTGGGAAAAATGTTTTGAGAGGAGTATGCTGAGAATTTAAAACAGGGTTATTTGAGGTGATTGATGACTGCCTGTGACAGTCACACACTTGGCTCAGGTTCTTTCCAGCATGGTGTTTCTACCTGTGACAGCCACATGTTGGGACATGTTTTATGGTTGATATTGCACATGACCAGGGATGACAATAAAGTCACAGAACTCTTTATTAACTACAAAAGAGAATATGTAGGGCTGATACTGTAATCTCTCTGCACAAGGTTTCCACCTGTCATTCAGAGGAGCATTGTTTTGTGGAAGGTTATTTGAAATTTTGTTTCCTTTGGGACACTCTCTTTGGCAATAGCGTACTTCCCTGGTCTGCCTGTGTAATGCTGTCAGATGCAATTATTTTACCAGCTTTCCATGAGTTCAACAGCAGCTCACATTTTAAGGCTCCTGTGTGGTCTGTGAGTATGGAATGGACTCCAGCATGCTTTGTTTCACGTTCATTTGTCAGCAGTTTTTCTTCAAATATGTAATCAATATCGGTATTTTCATCAATTTTCTTTTAATGCACAGTTGAGAATTTTTGGCATTTCCCTAGTTTTCACCTCACTTTAAGTACATAAATTACAAATCTGCTTTCCACAAGCTTTGAAGACAGTCAATGGATAGTCATTCCCACCAGAACATGATCCAAAGGTCTTCTTGTTTGCTTGTGAAAGTATTTTAACTTAAACCCTTCTTCTGGTCAATGATCTTGACTGATGAGGAAGCTTTTGAGTCAGACCTAGAGGCCTTCTCCTTAGAACTTGTAATAATAGCAGTCTAAATAACAAGAAGTCACCAGATTTGCTGTAGATATTTCATTCTTTTTGTTTTAGAATATATTGTGTCGGTACAGCTTCACCTCTCCCAAGCACTGTCATAGGCTGCGAGAAGGTAAAGAGAGGTTAGGAGAGTATTAAGCACTGTATGAAGCACTAAAGGGAGCACCTGGGTTCCTGTATAAGAAGTTCTGCAGGCTGGCTTAGTCCTCAAAGTTATGTGAATGCTTCCATGACACTAAACAGGTTGTTGCGGCTCCTCTGGCTAGTGTCATTCATTACCTAGGTAAAAGAATATCTGGCAAATAACTGACTGTATCAGTGCCTGGTTTGCCTGGTTCAGTCCTTGAGAAGGCCTACCTCCAGGCATATGAATAAACATAACCACATGTCTTCTGCTGTGTTTATCCTTCATAAATAGCAAATGATTACAAGATCAAAATGCAAGTTTTTGATAGAAAGTAGGGAATTCTCAGGTGTCCATCTCTGAGGCACTGAACTTCATGATGAATTTTATTGTCTAATTTCACATGTATTCTAGGAAAACCCTTGAGGACTCTAGGTGCATACAGACACTGACTTGAGAACCCACAACAGAAGAGAAAAAATAAAGTTTGTAGAAAGGAATACATCAGCACAGATCGTATATATCTCCCTAGAGGAAGATTGTCAGACACTAACCAATTGCTCGAAATGTGTCACAATCCAAAGTAATTTAAAGAAACAGCTGCTAGGTAAGTTGGATGATTAGAATAATACTTAGCCCTGTTTCAGGACTTAATCCTAAACAGGATTATAGGGTAGCATATCTCTTTGAGTTATCCATCATAGATAGAATGTACAAAAATATACTATTTAACTTGTCAAAGCAATGCAGTTCAAGCAGAGATTATTTTTTTCTGTTAAATCATTTCACTTTAGATATAAAACATAGTTATGTTTTTAGTATCTAAAATACTGGCTTAAATGATGAGGAAAGTAGATTTTCTTTTTGTTTGTGTTGTTCAGACAAAACATGGATCCCAGGAGAAAAGGGAAAACCATTAAGGCCACTGAGTCTTGAAGGAAGGCCTTCATTTTTCATATATATACTAGGTCCTTCAAGAAGACAATGTCATGAATGATAAGAAGCTTGCAGACATATAAATATAGTATAAGAATAAAGACATTATGCTTACACGTAAGTGTAGGTTTCAGTGGAAGTTTTCAGTATGTGAATGTGAGTTGAGCTCATTTTGTTCTTGCCAATTGTATAGGTGAAGGGAAGGATGGAGGTAGGATATAAAATGAACTCAGAAATAAAAAAAAAAAAAAAAGAAAAACAAAAAAACAAACCACCAACCTCTAAAGGAGAAAAAACCTTACTTTTCAGCTTTGAAACACATTCCCAATGCATAGTTTGTTTTTTACCTTTTTTAAACAGTCTTCTGGGAAGTGACCTGGATGAGGTAAATATCAGCCTTGAGTTTATGCTCTGTATCTCCTGGTGGAATGAATTTGCTGAGTAAAGATGGAAAGATTCTGCTATGAATTCCCACTGCAGTTTTCTTGCTACTTAGAAATTAAGACACCTACAGACTGCTTAAAAAATAAAGAAAAATCAGACAAAGGTAGGCATCTAGAAATTGGTCACACAAGGTGATTCTCAGGAAGAATTCCAGCAAGGTCATTGGCCCTCTTTCAAACTCTCGGGACAGGAATAGCATATCCTCCAATATCGAGAAATGCTAAAGGCACTGATGTAAGTGGCACAACAATTTCACTGTAAGCAAGAAGAATGTAGCTTGAAAAAAATCATCTAGATGTGTAGGCAGACAAGATTATGGGATATGTCTTGCCTTTTCTTAGTGCTTTATGGAAGCTATGAAAGAGCGGCCAATGGGAAAAGTCAAGTCTGTTATGGACAGCCTTTACAAGTTGCAGTGGACACTTTGTTTTATGGCTTAGAAGGTAACACCAACCTTCTAGATTGCAAGGTTAATAAAATCTGTCTTAAAATATTGGCAGTCTCCCTTCCCACAAAGCCATCAGTACAGCAACTACGGTCTTTCCAGAGCAGCCTTGCATCTAGTCACTTGGAGCATGGGCAAGGCAGAGTCATTTTTCTAGATGTATGGTGACATTTCATGTAAAAAGAAGATAAGCATCTTTCCCTTCATGGGAATGGCCGAGTAGGGTGAGTTGTGATAAATTCATGCAGCAACATGAGGTGCTAGACTCTGAGAAGCATTAAGGCCGCAAAAGTGTTTGAGATAGCTATCTATCTGAGTTATTTGGCTGGATGCCTCCAGTTCCAGAAATATCATTTCCTATCAGCTAAAGGTTCATATGACACTGCTGTTTCAGCTGATGAATGTGGATGATTTGGAATTAGCTGTGGGTAGGTGGTGGGAAGAACTGAATAAGAGGAGTGGGACTGATAAGAACTGCACAGCGATAAAAAATAATTTCTTACTCCTCTTTTAGCTTCACTACTCATTTCAGTGTCTGTGAAGACAATTCTGGCTTTTATGATTCTTCCTGCTGTAATTTTTATTATTTTTATTGATATGTTCAATATACCAATGTACAGTTGAGAGCTGATAAAAGAGCACCTAAAAGAGAAGAAAGGTGCCTGGGGTGTTTAATCTACAGCTGTACTTCTTGATTAGAAAGTTACATTAAAATTGTCTGGCACACTTCAGTTCCACATTACTGCTGGACAGGGAGGCAGCATAAACTGGCTGCAAGTCTTTATACACTTATTCTTGGAAGAATGGCTGTAAAAGAAGGAGCTGTCAGTCTGTTAGGCATCGGGGTCAGAAGACCAAAGAAGACTGAATTAAGCAGAACAGAATCTTTATGCATTCTTAATTGTCTTGAAAGTGCAGCCCCCAATGCACGAAAACACTGTCCCTCTTCTTTTAACTGAAGAAGGAGAATAAGAAGTTTGACTTTAGATCCTCCTGGGAAAAAGCTGGTTGTCTAGACAAACCCTCACAATATTTTCTGTAACTTCAAAAAGGAAAGAATGTGATGTGAAAATATTTGATTTTGTGGTTTTACATGCCTGCCCACTATGTTCATTTCACTAGTTATTTGGTTTCGCCTGCTTCCCTTCCCTTCCTTGAAAGGGTAAAAAGAAGTATAAATGCAAGTCTTGACTATGAAATTATTCAATAGAAAATGTTCTAAAATGCTAAAAGGTGGTTATTATATTTCTCATGGGACAGTGCACAGAAGTGTTATTATTTTTTTCAATTTGTGAAAGAAGCAAAAGAATATCTGAAGGTTAATGAGGATATTCTTAATCCTACAGGAGGATATGGCACATAGATATATACAGAACACATTATCTAGGTGTCTGGAATAATTGCATTTTGAATGACGCAGAACACAGAAAACTTCCCTGATCTCTACAGTTTTTCAGTGGCTGCCAAAGCACAGAGCATTGAAGCAAAGACAGTAAACCAAGCAATCACGAATAAGCACAGGAATGCATTCTGGGACATGCCAACCTGTGGCTGCTCCCCTTGCATACAAATACATTTTTTGAACATAACCCCAGAATAGAATGTATTACAAAGTAGAATATGTCCTCTGCTGTCAGTATAAGAGTGGAAGCCAGTAGTGGTTGCAGGTGCTTTCTTGGTTAGGACTGTGGAAAACATGTAGAATTTTATGCTTCCAGCTTGTGTTTATGGAAGCACTCAGAAAACAGAGGCAATATGAATGGACTTAGCAGTATCAGTCTTTTAAGGAAGTATCTGACAGGATTGTGTTCTTTTCAGAGGAATAGGTAGCTGTGATCAGAAGTGTAAGAAAACTATATGCTCATCATCTAAAATGGGAACATTCTGCTTCCACACTTACTCCCCAGGCATTCACTCAAGTATGCAATTGGCAAATAAACCTCACTTTGCCTGTTCAAGATATAATGGTGGAAGAAACCTTCTTGTGTTTCATCTGTGTCACTAGTCCCACCAAAATCAATTGATTGTGCAGAGGGTTTGCAGAATCAGGCCCCTAAAGGATAACTGTTTCCATTCTTTTATTTAAGCTTGAAATGTTTTTAGCATTCTTGCAAAAATATGGCTGAAGGTGGCTGGTTGGCTAATTTGTAATTAGAGACTATGATATTCAACTTCAGTTCAATCACCTTCTTGCACTGCTGAAAATATAACTCTCATCCTTAAATAAAATCCATACTTCCAAGTGCAGGACACAGCAGTTTACAGAGTAATAGATTTTACATAGTCATTCGGTACTGAGAGTTAGCAAAAACTTCAACATGTATTTTGAAATCAGGAGGTTATAATTGGTTTAGAAGACATCAGATTGAGCATATTCTGCTAAAAAGAAGGTTTTGATCCTGCCACAAAATATTTATTCTCTGTGCTTCTAATTTGAAATTTTGTCAGTCCTTGGAGAGTTGATTCTTCTCCCCCATGTAAACCCAGCTCTGCCTCTGATATTTTACACAAGTGAAAAACTGAGGAAAGTATTTTGAATAGCTACAGTTAACTTTTGAGTTAGTAAGTTTTGCAATGAAAAACTCACAGGAAGCACAGAGAAACAGCAATGACAGACAGTGATATTTCAAAGAACACAACAGCATTTCTGTTTCTTCAGAATTACCAAGTTTTTGCTTGTTTGCAGGGTTTTCCTTCTGAGGAGAAAAGGAACTCTTTTTCAATCACATCTACTACTCAGTTTTATCAAATACTGTGTGGAAGAGGTACACGCTTTTGGAGCTAATAAAAAAAATAATCAGGTCCTCCAGAAGAGAAAAAAACCCAGGATTTTTGGTTTTAGGGATGTTTTAACTTTAATCATTTGGAACTACTTGTCATCCAAAGGGTAGTGAAAAGCCATTACTGTTTAGTTTTTAATCTGTTTTGTTTGCTTAATAACAAGTATTGAGACAGTCTGTAAAATATGTAATCCAGTTTAACACCATAAAACTAGTTTTTTGAAAAATGGGTATTTTAAGAATTTAATAGTCCAAAGCTTGAAAAATACAAAATAGCTTCTTAGGGTAAAATATATTTGGTAGTTTTGGAAAAAAATGAAAGCAACCTTTTTCTACATGTGGCAACTATTTCATGTTTGATCCAAGTGTCACAATTGAGTTCCTGTAATGCACTATTCAAGTAAAAAGTATTCAGTCTTCAGCTCATAAGGAAGTGAACAACTGTCATGAGAAAGGACTACAATATTTAACTTCAAAGAAGGAACAAGAAATGTCCTTTGGCACATATTTCTCAATTTTGTAAAATAACTTTTGAGAGAAAAAAACACGAGTGCATGAGAGCACTTTTTACTAAATTGCAATCTGAAGAAAGTCACATATTCCTAGTGCTATTATATAGTGATTTTTACTCATGGCCTATCAACTATCATCCGCTACAATGACACAAACAAGCAGGAATCTTGTCCTGCGTCAAGCAGAGTACTTTAGAAATCCGTGACCATCCTGTGTTTAACCAGTCATACAAAAGACAGTCAAAAGCTTGAAAAAATGTAGAAGTTAAGTCTACAGCTGCCTCAGAGATAGGCAAGTCTTTTATTTATATCAAAATAATAGCTTTCTTATAACTCTGCTTTTTAACCTTGTTAAAACTGATATGTGTAGATAAGTGGCTAATTCCATGACTCCCAGACCTGTGTGGAAAGTAATGTCTGTTTTGATCCCACCAGAGACATTTCTTATTGTCTTTTGGTGGTTTCTCTATAGCAAGGAAATCACCAGTTAAATATTTCCCAAACCCTATGGAACATAGCTCAAGCAAGTTTAACTACAAATGAGTGGTTTTGTTGGCTTTGGCTTATTTGCCAGTGCCCGTATCTTGCTCTGAGTCTCAGGGATATGGCAGCATTTTGAATAAAGTATGGAAAGGAAGAACAAAAATGACATATTTAACCTTTGCCTGAATTATGAATAGCTTCTATGCCAAGGGAGATAGTAGAGATTCTAATATACAATAATTATTCATAAACATTGTTTACACTACAAATTCAGCTGAATTTTGTAAGAATTTTTTCCTTAAAATGAATAGCAGTAAGGAGAGAATTCTTCCGTGTTTTTCTTTATCAGGCAATTTCATATTAAAATTCTTCCTCAGGCTCTGTCATGGTGAAGGTTAATGTGGCCTTTATAATTTGAGATGAAACTGATCGTGTCCTTCACTTTTTCTGCACTCTCACCATCCCTCCACAGTGTGAAAACATAGCAGTCTTCACCACTACAGGCAACATTTAAAGATAGAGGTATCCAACCCAGTAGACCAGGTTAAACAGCAGGAAGGATGTAGGAAAAAAGACTCTGGAGTAAGAGTCCAGTTCTAAGATGTCTATGTGAATCCGTCCTCTCCTCCAGGAGCCTGATTTACACTCTTCATAACAACAGAAAAAACTCTGGCAGTCTTTCCCATCCAGACATTCATAGACGCACGCATCTTCAAATTCTTGCCAATACATGGCATTGTTCAATGTGATGACTGTAGTTGGTGGTCTCATATCAAGTACAGAATAATTCTGAGGAGAGAAAAAAGAAACCAACAGTTTGATATGCTTTCATGGGAAAAAAAATCACAGGAGCTGGGAATAAGAGGTTGACACTATAGGAATTCTAGATTTAGGGATCATCTTTCTTTCCCTCTAAAGTTGACTTCTCAGATGAATTTCCATAGAGAGATTGTGGAGTGGCAAGTTAAATAATTCTAGGTGTATTTTCTGCTTGGGTAACTCGAGCATGTATTTCCTAGTAATCATTTTTTTTGCACTTAGGAGTTCAGTTGCCTGTCAGACTATTATTTGCAAGTTACTTTAAACACTTGCAGCTACTACATTTAAGAATGTATTCTGAAAAAAAAAAAAAAAAGGAAGATGTCCCACCTCCCCATTTAATTACAGAAAAATCTCCACTTAGTATAGCTGCCTTCACTGCCACTTCACCTTACAATGATTTATGAAAACAGATATAGTCAGCAACAGATAGTGATGATTTCAGTACAGGATTTCAAAATGCCATCCCTAATCATGTCCCCTTAATGCTTATCACACTAACCATGCTCAGAAATAGGGCACTTTGATATCACCCTGTCAGCACAGCTTTCGCCACCTGAGCGGCTCTTTCCCTGTGCTTGCGCTGAGCATTGCCTTTGCCTGTGGGAGCTGCAGGCTGTGCAGCAACAAGCTGGTCTTGCCTCTGCATCACACGTGCCTGCATTCTGGAGGGTGCCTTGGGCACCTGCTTCCACACTTGCTGTACAAAATATGCAACATTTCCTATTGAAGGTGTTGGAGCATACCTGAAAACTTTCAGTCTGTATGTGAAACTCATCAGTGATATGACAGGTGTACCTCATGGGAAAATTTCCTTTTTTCTATTGACTTTGTTTTCTTTCTACAAATCCTTTGGTTTGGCTGATGATAATACTACCCATCTCATGAAAAATGACAATCCCTGAGCAAAGAACTTGATGTGGCATCCCTCTGCTTAGATGTTGGCATGTCCAACACAGATAACTACGTCTGAACGACTGCCTTATATAATCCAGCCAATTACTTCTAAGACACAATTCATCTCATCATAAGTAGATGGCTAAAATTGCTCAGATGCATTGTGCTGTGGACTATAAACAGATTCCAGTTTAGAAGCAGATTATTGCAAATCTATTTGTTGTGAATGACTTCAACTCTGAGATTAGATTACTTGAATTCCACCCTCATGGTCTTCTCTCTCATTTGTAAAGTTTCAAGTGGCTGGTATCGGAGTGTTGCCACGTGGAGAAGGTCTAAAATTATTTTACGAACAATCATTTTTTGGACTGCAGCACTTTGGACAGAAAAAATAGCTATGATTAAAGTATACAAGGAATTCTACTATACCACTGTGTCACATATTGTTCATTTCTTGCAGGCTTTTATGAAATATTTCTACTCAGGGACTGAATTTTTCTGTACCTGGCTACAATATTTATGCTAAAAAGAAGAAAGGATAATTTATATCTCTCCAGACGATTTTGGTAAGTGAAGAGAAATGAGAGCCCTGGTTCTGCAAAGGAAACTTTCTCATGTATCAATAGCCTGGGGTTTTTGTTGTTTTGTTATATCAACTATCTGCTCAGGACAGAAAATAAAATAAAAGCCCTAATAATACAGAGAGATTGATGTGGTTGCTTTGATGTCTGTCATCTAGGAGGGTGTCCTTAAGTGACTAGATACCAGGTGAAGGTGGATGGTACCCAGTGTGTCCTGTGAGTCCTGCTAAGCAGGTGTTGGGAGGAGAGGGATGCACGCACCATGGGCACCAGCCTAGTACTGCCTGAGTGGTCTGACAGGGCAAGGCACTGCTCAGGTGCCTTGGACAAAACAGTTCAGATGCAATGTTAAACACACTTACAAAAATTATTTCAGGCAAGGTATATGTGTGTTTTCTAGGAGAAAAAACAAGAGGTGGGATTACCTGAACATGGATTTACTAAGATTAATAATTTTCACGTTTTAGGTGGCATCACTACAAGGTTGGAAAAGACAAGGTGATATATTGAGAGTCAGGGACACCACTTATTTTATTCAGTTTATGCTACAATTCAGACATGGAACTTGTTTATGGATAGAACAAGAGCCTGCTCCCTGTGTTTCTTATAGGGAAAACAGAAAATAAGAGAATGGAAGGAGAAAGAACAGAAGGAAAGGGAAAAGGAAAAGGAAAAGGAAAAGGAAAAGGAAAAGGAAAAGGAAAAGGAAAAGGAAAAGGAAAAGGAAAAGGAAAAGGAAAAGGAAAAGGAAAAGGAAAAGGAAAAGGAAAAGGAAAAGGAAAAGGAAAAGGGGGGAAGGTGGGGGAAGGGAGAGGGAGAGGGAGAGGGAGAGGGAGAGGGAGAGGGAGAGGGAGAGGGAGAGGGAGAGGGAGAGGGAGAGGGAAGGGAAGGGAAGGGAAGGGAAGGGAAGGGAAGGGAAGGGAAGGGAAGGGAAGGGAAGGGAAGGGAAGGGAAGGGAAGGGAAGGGAAGGGAAGGGAAGGGAAGGGAAGGGAAGGGAAGGGAAGGGAAGGGAAGGGAAGGGAAGGGAAAAGAACCCGAAAAAGGCTGCAGACACTTTCCACACAGATGAGACTGATTATAATAGATCTAGACAAAGACTGAGAGTGTTAAACCCTACTGTCATTTTAATTGTTGTATCTTGTTCCTTTTTTTAATTGGAAAAAGGAAAGTGCTGCTACTCATTCAATGTGCATTATAAACTTCATCTTTCATCTTTCAGAAAAGTCTGTCCAAGGAGTGACAGCAGGAGCAACTGTATAAATGCAATGCTTGCTGTAAACCATTCATTGTCAATAAGCAGACTTTGGGTGCTTTATGTCCTCTCCAAATATGAAAAAAGGAAAAAAGGAAAGAAAAAAAATATTAGGAAGAATAAAACATTATTTGCAAAAAGTAAGCTAGTAACATGGAGCTAGCAGCTGCAAATTATAAACTTCATTATATCCAAAGCAACAAATGCAAAAGCAATGGTTTAGTTGTGTCCCTGTTCCTATTTTGGATCTGATATCTGGGAAGCAGGCTATCCAACCAGATGATTAACTGGCCAACTGTATGCTTTGTATTTATATACATGTATGTATTCCAGTTTCAGATTTCATAAAAATTAGAGAAACAATTTTGTGCTCAGTTTCAACTGTATTACTGCTATACATATATAAATAGTTATCTAGAGCTTTGGGGAATAGAATTTATTCCTTTTGTAGACATAGTACAACTAATTGTGTTAAACTCGTGTACTGAAATTATTTGAAAATCCATCTGAAAGCTTGCTAAAGATTTTACAGATATGCATAAATGAATTATTTTCTATGAAACTCAGTTAAAACTCCATATAAGTTTATGACATAACTTGTGCTTATAACTTTTTTAGAAAATGTAATGAGAAACTGCAGCATTATGTAAAGCAGACACACAAAACTTCTGAGTAAAAATAACACACAGTTTTCTACACTTGACCCTTCTCCTTCCCAAATAATTTCATAAGTCCTTATAGAAGGAGGCAGCTATGTTCCTCTGCCACAGCCAAAACCAAACTGACCTTTTAACAAAAAAGCAAAACAATATTTATATTGAAGTCAGAGTGAAGCATAACATAGCATTACGGTTTTCTCAGGAATTATTGCAAGTAAATGCCAACCATACATTCATGCCTCCATTGCTTTCACTGAATAAAATAGTTTACTTACCATCACATGACCAAAACTGACATCAGGCAGCTTAAATAAAGATAACAAAAGGATATTCAGAAGAAAACATACTTATTGCTTCATAGGCATCTGAAGTTCAATAGCGTTTCTTGAAACAAACCTTTAAAACGCATTTGTTCATAAAACATTCTGAGTATTCTACATATTCGTCGTAATATTCTGTACCCTTTAAAAATGCAGAATGCACATCTAGTTTCAATCCATCCATTACTTTTATTTACCAAATAGCTAAGCTAGCATTTGTTCTACTGTTAACTCAAATCTCATCAGTGTTGCATGATTTCCTTCATCTTCATTCCCATGTCTGGAAATACATCCTATTCACAAAGAAACTAATGACTTTTCCATTCAGTCTTTCTATAGGACGGCATTTTTTTAAACGTTGGCAAATTCATTTTGATTGTCTCATACATTTATTTTGCTAAGACACTTTTGCCGTTTGTATGCAATGCGTTTTTACAAGAAGCTATTAGAGGTTTAATGGAGTTTACATTGACTAAGTCTGTGGCTTTCTGCACTTCCTCTAATCCATACTCTTTTCAGCTTTTTCCTTTATTATTTCTTCATTCAACATTTTCTGCAGCTTTTCAATTCAATCCCTTGTTACCTCATGACCTATTATTCCTTGAATTTAGCCTTCTTTCTCTTCAGTTTCCTCCTTCACATTTTTCGTATTTGGCGTTGTATTTCTCATTTCAAAGGTCCTTATTTCCTCCACTGCACAAAATGGCATCCAACATCTCCAGCCACCAATCTCAAATACATAAGATTTTCCACTTATCATGAGTGGACAACCATTCCCTATGTTTACACTGAGATTTTTTTCTCCATTATACTTCCCCCTCTCATTCTCTCAATTATGAACTACATCAGACTATTCTTCCTGCATGACTGTCTTAATTTATTTTAAATAAACAGCTTTTGTCTGTGTCTGGGTGTTACTTCTGGAAGTGTCTTTTTGGCCAAAAATGCAGCCATGTATCAAACCTTTGCAAGTTACCTCCTCTGTTTTTGTACTTTTTTTAAAAAAACAGCCCTTTGTGCATAGGGCTAAAACCAAGTGCTGGTTCCCAGAGGAGACACTGAAATCCTGTTTGTAAGGTACATAAATATTTCTAGATCTGTTAAGCCATGAAACAGCAGGTGAATTTGAATACACATTTATATGCATGTATTTGTGTAACAAGCTATGCAATCTGTTTCAGTGGGAGTCCTTTATGACTACCAGCATAGTAACTGGAGGATGAAAGACATGTAGGCAGGATTGCTGCTTCATGGCCAGCAGGCTGCTTCTGCTACGAACAGACCTTACTCCACAGGCACATAACTAGTTCTTCTCTTACTATGGGTAACTATTTTCCATCAGCTTTCAGGGCAGATCACACCACAAAATGGGAAGAGCTTCAAGGAGCAAAGTATCACAGGATTATAGGCTGTCATTGAATGATTCTCTGCTCTGTGAGCCAGGCACATGCTAGAACAGAAATTAAATGCTCCCAACGTACCGACTTTTTTTTCTTAGTACAATTTGGTTTCCTGCAGCTTGAGTAGTAGTTGAGGGTTGCATACTCCATCAGAGCAGCGAAGACAAATAGAAAGCATACAGTCACAAACAAATCCATCGCGGTGACGTAGGAGACCCGGGGTAATGACTTTCTCGCAATGGTACTCAAAGTTGTCATGGTCAATACTGTGGTGATACCTGTAGAGAGAAACTTGATTTAATTGTATGCAATATAATTTCTTCATGTCACAGAAGAATCTCTGGAAGCAAAATTACAAAACAGAAATCCAAAGTGTACCCAAATAATTCATTAATTTCATTTGGTAGTATAAAAATAATGAGAAATAACATCAGTAGAGCCAAGGGTGTTTTGTAAACAGACTTCCTCAGCTGCTTATATTCATCTTTACAAAAGTGACATTCCTGTGCCTTTCAACATGCTTTTCCTCATCTCTTCCTTTTTCTGGTCCCAGTTAGGCTGAAGATGGGGATGTGGGAGACTGAGACAATGAAGAAATTTTTGACTGAACGTCAAATATTAAATCCAGAAATAAAATCAAACCAAACCAAACCAAAACAAAACAACCCCAACAACCTAGAAAACAATCAAGAAAACATGGTCTTTTTCACAGCAGCACTGCTCTCATGAAAAATCTTGTGCTCAAAAAAAGAGAAAAAAAGGAGGGGAAGGAGAGGGTGAAAAAAATAGATGCTGCTGCAAAGTTCTGACCATGAATTTTGAAACTACATTTTCACACTGCTGCTTCCTTGAGAGTCCTCCACTGCTATTTCCCTTCTAATTAAGGGAAAACAGACTCTCATACAAACTTCATATGTAGCCTTGATAGAAATAGCATTTTTAATTCATACAAAGCATCACATCTTAGATTGATTTTGTAGTAATGAATATAATGGGAATTACTTAGTGTGAAATATCCTGAAACAATAAAACCAGTCCTAGAATGAAATCTATTGAGAGTCAGGTATTTGGCTGCTGGTAATTCATATAATTTCATTCCTGAGGAACAGAGGTCTTTTCATTCCCACTTTGAACTGATGTTTTTAATCATTTGTTAAGCACTGCAAGCCTTCTGAAAGAAAAAAATAAAACCCCTCAATGGCTTGGGAAGAAAAATAAAGCTCTCACTCAAATAAGCCTCAAGAGAGAACCTGCTCTAAAAACCCCCATAAACATAGGGTAATCTTTCTTTTTATAGTTAAAGTGATATTTTGCAATGGTACACAATCTTTGAAATGGCAGGGGATGACTGAAATTATGCCTTATAGTCAAATTACTTCCCACAAATGGCACTCTGGAGGGAAGTATCTGTGGTTTACTTTCTTACTGCTTTCTGTTTATGAAGGAATGCCCACCTCATATTTGTAGCATTTGATAGAAACTGCAGTGATTCACAGGGATAACCCTCCCAATTCAAGCTGTCAGAAAGTTACTGGAAGAGCCAGAGGCAGATTATTGCCTGGCTCTCGACCTTCTTCTACAATTAATAATAACTACTTGCATTCGTTAAATATCCATAACCCAGGAACAATTAAAAAAAAAAAAAAAGTTGCTGGAAAAACACAACCCAATAATCAAGATGAAAGCAATGCTGACAGGAAGTGGGAAGTGTGGACTTTGTATGTATCTTGAACATCTAAAAGCTGTTTGGAAAAGTTTTCTGTTTCCTGTCAAGTGTGCCACATCCCAATATAAGCACATATGGCTGACATGATCCAGTAACTTCTCCAGACCCTTCAACAACAGTTCCGTAGCTAGCTGATGCTTCAAAAACTCTTCAGAGACAAACCTCATGCTTAGCCATTCATCACGACAGTCAACTGCAAAGATGTCCAGCTGCAAGAGGTGTTGACTCTCTAGCCTTGATTTGGCCCTCACAAACTATTGGTTAATTAGTCTTTCTTCATGACCATGACTCAGGCCTTGGAAGTCACTAACTTCAGAAGAACTGCATCCAGATGATGACATACTCTACAATATGAAATACAGTTCTTTAACACTTTCTAACTCATGTTTGGATTCTAACAGAAATCTGTCTTTTTCAGAGCCATATCTGCATATACTTGCTCAGATATTTTACTATCTTTAAAAAGTTCCTCAAAACCTGTGTTCTGCTTCCAGCACAATATACAGTGTTCTTTTTACCTGAACTCAAGGACAAGTTTTTGTTTCCCACAGGTCCTGTGATAGGACACATTTTTATTAAAGGGTAAAAAAGAAATAGCAGAACAAAAAAGCTTGCAGTGCTCAAAACAATTTTTTTGCAAAGGTCTGCAATTTTTCTACTGAATGCTATATGGACAATGTACTGGTTTTCCTCTATTTTTAATGAAATGGATGTATAACTTTTTATTATTTGTGACAAGAAGTATTGTGTATGTATCTGTAATGGCAACCAGCTGCCAAAATGACTATAGACTCTGTACTTAAGTAAAAAAGTCATCAACTTGGCCTGAGTCCTGTATCCATGCCTTAAGCCTGAATGTGAAATACATGCCTGAATCATGCATGAGTCTCTGAAAACCCTGAAGCTTTAGGTAAGAACTAAGCAAAACCAGCCCAGTAAATCATGTTGTAAGTGTCTCACCACTGACAGAATATGGGAGTTTTGGGTGGCTCTGGACTGATTTTAGCTGATTGAAACAAAGTAGGTTCCACTAAATTTATAGACACAGCAACGGTGTAAGATTTATTTTTGTTTTAAGATACTAGTAGTGTCTATACTCAGTTTCTTTGACAACAAATCATATTTTGTAACCAGAATTTAAAACCCTGTGGAAAGGAAAGTTTAGCATTATCACAAGCCATCACAGTTTCTGGGTTATATGTCACACTTCAGATTATGTCAAGGGCATGAAACAAGGTTGCTGAGCACATAGACAGAAACATCCAAAAGTAAAACAAACATATTTTTACTCCTATTATTTATGCAAAATATTTTTATGATATGAAATCCAATACAAAAGCATCATTCTTAATTTAAGCTGAGGCTTGAACTTGGATGCGAGCTCACACCACAAACAAGCAAGGACTTTTTAAAATAACAAAAATTCTATCCAGTGTATCAATTTTACATTTGACACATAAATACAAGTTTTAAAATATTAAAATGAGTCCTATGGGAATACATACAGAGAGCAAAGAGAAAGAAGGTGCACCAGATGAGACAGTTTTGTATTCCTACACATTTACAAGTCAGAATATACAGTTATGCATATATGAATAAAATGCAGCTCCCATTATTTCCAAAGATAATATCTAGAATCCATATCCTTACTTCATTTTATCTCTCATGCTAAGAAAATTCAGTTTGTTGACTGGTTTCAAATGCAATAAACCTTGTAAGACGAAATCGTTAAGTCTCTCACTTTGGGGAGACCTGCATGGTAATGTGAGTTTTGGATTTGTTATTGAAAATCACAGTACTCTTAAACTGTTTGTTTCGATAGGATTTTAATACCAGCCAAGGACATCTTTGAAGTAACCTGGCTTCAAAATTTTCAGGTAGACAGGTGTTAGTGGGAGCTTACAAGTTTGTGTGTAAATACCGTTTTGTGACATTTATATTCTCTGAGTAAATTCCATACCAAAGGTGCTGTCTGATAAATCAAAGAGGACTGTTTGAGGGATCAAGTGATGCAGGGATACATAATGCATGAGAACACTTTAACCTTTAGATCATTGTTCTAAACAGTTATTTGCAATTATTACTGTTTGAAAGCTCCTTACTGGACAACAGTATGCAAAGTGAGGTTGTTAGAAAGTGTTGGTGAAAGCTTCAGTGTTAGAAAGTCTTTGGTCAGTGAGGCTCATTTTTTCTTATTTTCTTAAGTGTATGTTGGGACACTGGAGGAAAGGTGTACTGCTTTCACCCAGGTGATCACTTGTTTATAAACTAAATTTTTCCATCTCTTGTTATGGCATCTGTTTTGATCACTTGCTTGTTTTTCTAGTGAATGAACTTAAGATGGAATGACAAGGAGAGTAATGCTCATTTTTTATTAACCGTCATTAGTATCTTCTTTTACATCAACACGTTGCTGGCCTTGATACCCACTGTGTTTCTTTAAACTGTGGTTTGAAGTTGCTCTTGTAGTTACTGTCTAGTCCTGTTACATATTATACCCATTTTGAAAAAGCAGGGGGAAACTGGGATGAAAGCTTCAGTTTAACTTAATTCTTTTCATCTTCAAGGAAAACAACCTATTCTTTTCCAGATGATAGATTTTCCTCAGATGCTTGCTGGCTGCTCTTAACTGTGATCACTGGGAGAAGATCATTTTGATTACTAGAGACAAGCAGAAACAGCCGAGAGACTTTATTTTTCTCTCTGGATGCAGGGCAGAATAACCTGAGATCACAAACCACAGTTCTCATCCAACACTCAAATTCTACTTCCAATTTCTCACTGACTCTTAGGGTGGCCTAGAGTGAGTCATGTTGCCACTCTGAGCTTCAGTCCCTCAAAGAGCATGTGAAAAAGAGACTACAATGCCAAGTTTTTCAAGAGCACTTTGATGCCTCTGGACAGTCCTGCTGAAAGGATACTTATGATCTCACTTTTCCCCTCACAGCCAAATGCCCCGATTGCATTTACTTTTTCCAGCACAGAAATAGCTTATTACTTAGTGTTATTCAGAAAGAGGTAAAACGTGTCCTTCATGTAACTGTGAGTAGGTGCCAGCAGTTTAGGAAATTGCTCATTAGTTTTAGGGAGTGAAATATTTCCCTGATGCTAGCCCTTTACATTAATGCAGCTATACTCAGAGCAGGCTTGGTGCACTGAGTCTACAATTCATTTAGACTAATTAGCAGGACGATTTCAGTGGTTTGCCTTTGGCTGTATTACTCACAATTTCACCATGTGCCACTATCCAAATGTGGCTGTGTGCTGTTGCTGAGACAGATTTGTAAGTTGTGTTATACAAGCAGACCTACAGTAAAGTGGGAACATCTGTTTAGTGCATCCCAAGAGGCCACTGCTGATTTGGGAGGAACAGGACTCTGTGCACAAAAAGGTGACTTGTATGTATAGTTTTCTTTTCATTTGACTTTATTTATAAAAAATATTATACTTTAGCCTAGTAATTTAATTCTTCATCCATTTTAGGAGTTAGTCGTGATAGCCATTGAATAGAGCCTTGGTACATCTCATTTTTATGTTCTTCAAATTCATGACCACAGTATCTGAGTATATTTTTTGTCTGAAGTTCCCACTGGCTGAGGAGATGAGGCAGGGAGAGTCACACTGTTGTGACTAGTGATCTAATCTACTTCCATGTCTAATTAATTGAAAAACAGCAGTGTGGTGTTGGGAACTTTCCTCAGGGACAAGGTATGAACACTGCTTTCAGAAAATTACTAATGCAAACTGTTAGATGACTTTTCTACCCTTAAGCTTGATGAAGGATAACCTAAATGGATGCTGTGTGGCTCTCTGCACACACATGGTGCTTCAGATTCCCAGTTAAAAGAGTGTGGTAAATCTTTCCTTATCTCCACTGAGTCACCCAATTTAAGAAGAAAGGAGTTCAGCAGAGGAGTTCACTAAAGGTCTGTCGCTCAATTTTCTGGCCATCAGAGGCAAATCTACACAGCCTGGAACAGGCAGTCATACAGCTGCTCTATCTTCACCTTTGTATCATCTTCGCACTGTCCTGGAGTTGGAGGTCACAGAATAACTGTAAGTTTTAGGGTCTCTCATGTTGCTGGAGCTGCAGTGTAAAGGCCCTTTGGCATTCACATGAAGGGAGTGAGGACTAAGTATTCCTTTCTTGGAAAATAACCTCATATAACCAGACCCATGTGATGCCACATGAATTACAACAGTCAGAAGTGCTACATTTGTTAATATTTCAAATTTCTGAAGAAAATACAGCAGGTTATGGTCTTGTGCTGACCTCACACAAAATAGGGTTTAATACAGAATTATCTGTAAAGTATGAACCGGTGTTGGCTGCTTGCAGTTGTCTTATTACAGGTCGTCTGGGACTTTTCTTTCTACTAACCCTATTGCATGTCACTGAGCTGCTCTTACTTTGACAGGATGCCCCTCACCACTCGCTAGGAATTAAAGCTGATACATCTTCCTCATAGGAAGATGCCTAACGACTGATAGCAGGAATGGCTGGCATATAGCATCATTGCTTAAATAAAGCTGTGGATGGTGAGAGAGTTGCACTTAGAGAATATTTTTGTTAATGTATTTCTTCTGTCATTCAGCTGAAAGTTACAAAGCTATTGAAGCATAAGAAGTTTTGGAGGAAAAAGTTTTGTGACCCAAACCTTCTGCACACTGAATAGATGACCATAAGTTTTTTGTGTAAGTGAAGGATTTAGAAAGGGAGATCAGATTCCTGGACAAGTTCAAGAGGCTTAGCAGCTAAAATCTTGTCCAGAGTGAATGGGCTTCAGAGTCTCTTTAACACTTCATTTTTATTTTCCCTTTCGGGGCTTTTATGCTAGAAACCACAGACCTCTCAAAATTGCTCAGATTTATTAGTGTGGGAGAGAGGTGGGCTGAAACAAAACAAGTCATTTTGAATAACCGTAAAAAGGCTGCTTTGTCAAACAAGGTGTCTTCCTCCTGAGATGAAGTAGAACCCATCTACACGGTGTTTGAGAGAGCTAGTAGAAATGGATTCACATATAAGTAAACACCATTTTTGGTCAACATTTAGTTACAGCAGCACTCAAGAACACTGTGCCTTGCTCCAGGGTGCCTTCATATGTCCTCCAAGTTGGTGCAGCCTGTTCACAGCCCTTGTCCTTCAGTCTTTCCTTCCAACGGTATCACCCTCTCAAGTTTGGGGACTCAGTTGCTCCTACAAATGTTTCCCATCAGATTTCAGTCCAAAAAGTCAGGCTGGTCAGTTTTTAATAATTTGTTCTTCAAATTGAAATGATGTGGGGAGTCCAACTGGTTAAATGGAGAGGGTAACAAACTCCAGCAGAAGGAAGCAAAGAATAGCTGGGAATGGTAACCCCCAAGCTTGAAAACAGACATGCAAACATTGACACAGCCTCCCCTTTTTTCCTAGACTTGTAGATTTCTAAATCATTTAATATTGGTAGCCCTGCTAACCATAGTCTGGACCAAGATATTGTTTTTCCTTCAATTCTAATATATGTCTATAATTGGCTGTTATACAGCTCTATGCCCTTGACGCTGGCAAAACCTGCAGGTTTTCCAATATATTTAATAATCAATGGTCAGCATTTATAAGTGTATCCCAAAGCATGATGCCAAAATGCACACACTGGTCCTGATATAAATGAGCTGCTAGAAAATCTATACCAGCATAAATCTCCACAATCTATGAGAAATATCTCTACACCTAGTGTGGAGCTTAACTTCAAGCACTCAAGCTAAAACACTTTACTTGAGTTAATATTATTATATCCCACAGTTTTCTGTATATGTAAGACATAATGCCCTGTAGGGGAGAGTTTCAGAAGGGAAGGAAGCCAGCAGTGCAATTAATTTATTCTTCAAAAATGTCACTAAAATGTCATACTGAGAACAAGGAGACAGGCATTAATTCTAAGATATTATGTGAAATAGGTGGCAGTGTCATTACAAAGGGTCAGGGTAGTTTACTTTTAATTACCCTGTTAGGGAAGGCAGAAAACAAGAGGCTTCCGTGATAAGTAGATCTGAGTCTGCAAGAAGTGGTAGCAATAATCCAAAGCATATAGCTAGTGGTCCCTTTGAAAGGAAGCTGACATTTTCAAATGATAGTGTAGAAACTCCACAAAGAAAGCAGAAAAAGGAATTATTAACAACTTACCTAATGCTGTTCTTGCTGGTGTGGCATCTTTTTTAATCCAAAAGGATACCCAGGAAAGAACAACTGTTAATATACAGGGAATGTAAGTTTGAATAGTAAAGTATCCCATTCTTCTACTTAAGTCGAAGTATATAGTCATGACTACATAATCACCTGCAATAATAACATAGAAAATAAATTGGCATTGTGGTGAGATACAGATCATTGTTCATTGAGATGCTAATTTTTAAACTTCATTAAAACACTGCATATGAAATATATCTCAGTGGTTTGAGAACATCTGGGCAGCGATGCTCATGTGAAATAGAATTCAAATAAACCTTTCAACCCTAATTTCCTTCAGTTCTAGGTCTCTGTGGAAATGTTGACCTATTTGGACAGGCAGAGGCTTTCAGCAATCATTCTGGATGAGCAAATATTTTAAAGGCGTCTTGGTTTTCCAGACTTGATAACTCTGGATCCTCCATGATCAGAAACATGAAGAATCACTAGAATCTATAACCAAGCCACACAAAATCTCTCCTTCTGCAGGCTGTGTCTTCCCTGCCTTAATTTCGGGTTTGAGTGACTTGTTATCTTCTTTTGAGATATGAATCAGGCAGTAGGGGTCTTTATGGCAAATGTAGCATGCACATGAGTGTGTCTTTACAAAAGAAGTAATTTAGAGAAACTAGAGCCTCAATGCTGGCAAGAGAGGTCAGAATGCATACTTTTAAAGGACTCATCATTAAAAATCAAGAGTCTCTTTTTGCCAGCATTCCTGCATTTCAAAGCAGTTGTAGTCACTTGAAGTATTCATGAACCTTCAGAAGGTGAGCCTGGACATAAAGTTTATTATTCTGCTCTGATTCATAAAATCAAGAGCTCAGTAAGAAGGCTAGTTTATCTCACATTATATAATTTTATTCACAGCATCTCTTCTGCTAACCCTTGTGACTCTACAGGGGATAATAATCTGTCACTCTTTCTCTACCCAGCAGAGACTACTGACCTTATCACCTCTCTCCTTACTAACATCTCCTGCTGCTTCACAGATGTTAACTATCCTTTTCTCTCAGGAAGTCACAGTGATTAACAATAATGCAACTGAACTGAGACCAATTTCTGTACTTCACTTGTATATGTTGCTTCCATTTCAGATGTGAAGAGTTTATACGCCTGAGAACTTTTATGGGGTTTTTGTCTGACTATATCAGACTTGACCTAATAAATTATATTGCTTCTTATTACAAACCTTGACATTCTATAATACAATATTTGGAGAAGGCATAATTTAAAATAGGTAGGTGGGTCTGTCCTGTTACTGCAAACCATCAGAAGACTGAAGAAATTGGTAGCACAGAAGGATTAATCCCCAAAGCAATGTACATACAGCTCACCCAAGTAGTGACATAATGGGTTCAACAGGAGTTGAGACAAATTAAATCTTAATCTTCTAGTAACAGCATATGAACAAAATAATTTAATACAGTGGGTATTTCGACTATAGCTAAATATGACATAGAAAAGAAATTAATTCAGTAAAAAAAAACTTCCACCCAAAGAATCTCTGAAGGCCACTGTAAAATGAGTGAACTACGATAAGCTACAAAACCAAAGGTAAATAAAAATCCGAGGGTGGGATTTCGGGAGAGAAACTTACAACAATGAGTCAAAAGGAAAGGTTTCTATGTGTTAAGTACACCATTTTGAGATAGATATATTTGGAAGAGGTTGATAAGCCTGTGGGTGCTTTCATCATGCTTCTGTTAGATGAACACATACATTTTCATGAGTACTGTGCCTGTGAAAAGCATGTGACCTCAAGAAGCTGGACAATTATTTCAGAAGCCTTGTGTATTTGGCATAATGGGACAAAGTTTTAATGAAATGAGCTCACTGCTGTTACAAGCCGAAACTATTGCAGTACATCATGACATAGTGAGCCTTGTGGGCTGTTCAAAGCCTAAGGATTATTTCATTCCACTAATCTCTAGCACTTTTCTTTCTACAGGGAATGGCACCAGGGAACTGGTTTGGATTAGTAACTGTTGGTTCTGCTGGTTTAGTTATAAACTACATCAGATCGCTAATTTGGTTTCCCTCACCAAAGAAAGATTTACGCCACAGCAACTGAGGTAATTTCACAGAAATGGGAGTAAGGAGTTAGAGGCTTTGGAAACCAGTGCTTCTACTGACAGAAACCAACCCAGCAACCACAGAAAAAACATCATTACATTTCAAACATTGTGAGTCAAGGCAGAAGGATGAGCAAAAAAGGGAAATCAAAGACTCTATAGGAATACTTCCAGGCCTTTACATTTCCCTTACTCAGTTACCATATCTGGAACTGGACTCAGTTGCCTGAGCACTACAGAAAGCAAAACAATCTGCATACTTCTCATTTTTTACAACAGTAGATGGTGTGTGCAATTCACGATTCACAATTCACACACACAAGTCACTGTTCCTCTGAATACTATCACCATGAAACCCAGAACAGCAGATGAGAGTTGGGCTAAATAGTGAGTAGAAATGTACTGGCTAGTAAGGCAGATTCCCTGCTTCCAATGTCTTCTACTGAAGTATTAATAAAACTGGTAAACTGAGAGTGGGAGAAAATTATGGAGCACTTCCATTGTTTTGCAGACAGGAACTGAGGCAGAGATTAAATGACGTAAAGAGTCCATCATTCCGTTTAGGCACAAACTGATTCAGTATCTTTCAGGCAGTATTCGTTTCACTTATCTTAGTTATCCAGAAGGTAGATTCTACAGGTGACCTGCATGCTGTGGCCTCCTTTCTATACTTAATGAAGAGAAATTGGTACTTTTAGTATATGGTTTTATAATCTGTTTTAGAGGTTTGTTTTAGATGGAGATGAATGTGCTCAAAGCATTTGTTTCTCTCTAGTGACTAGAAAAGGAGAGTGATTGGCTAAAATGTGGACAAACACATTGTAGGCACGTAGACATGATCGAAGGATTGAATCACACCCCTTGATTCCATGGTGAAATCTACATCAGGCTACTTCTGTGAGGGTGTTAAGGTTATTTTACTTAAATATAATAACCTTCTTAACCTTTTAAAGGGTGTTTTAGTTACTTTCCTCTTTTGTTTTGTAGTTAAACTTGATGCCTTTACCTTGAGGACATGCACAACTCCTTCTCTGCTTGCTCCTCCTCTGCTGGCTGCCTTGCTTGTTTGCATGCTTCCTTCCTTCCCCTGCTCTTTATTACAACAGAACTATTCAACTTGTCTTTATCCCAGTTAAAAACCTGTTAGAATACCCCTTCTCTGCAGAACATCCTTCCAGAAAGCTAAATAAAGGAACTGTGACTCAGTCAAATTTTACAAGGAGCTGCAAATTCCCAAGTATCCAACAAAGACTCATAGACATCTAACACGTACCCAAAGAAAATGAAATCCTATGGTGATCACATGATTGGCTACATTTATTTATCCAATAACCTGTTTTGTCTTCTGAAATCCATACAAAAAATCTCACAATGAAGAAGGCAGAAACAGCCAGATATGCAGCAGCTGTGCATATGGACTTACACACTGTACCTTCTGTGCTATACTCTTATGGGGACACACTGACAGATAATAGCAACAGAGTGGGAGAACAACTTCGCTCAGTTGAACTAGTGATGCAAAGCAGAAGAGGAGAATTTGCTGGTTCTCCTACAATATTCTAGCCATGCTTAGAGAGGGTACAGCTTAGAGATGGTAAATAATGATGACAACACCTCATGAAATGCCACTGCTGAAATGCAGAGCATCAACTGGAAGCACCAATGTTGTGACTGCTGTCAAAGGCAAGCATATTTCTGTACAGCATGTACGGGATACAGTTGTTTGTTTTTGGTTTTGTTTTGTTTTTTTTTTTTTTTCTTAATAAGTACAGTAAATTACGATTTCCAACTAAGTTTATATTTCAGTTCTTTTATCCTCAGCCAAGTCAACTTCTTTTGAGACTCTTGAATTGCCTGTTTGCAAACAGAAGAGCCAGCATGTGCATGCTATAGCTACTTTCCTCAATGCACTACTCCTAATTGCATTATTATTGTTATTGTCCAAATTACTCCTTCCAGAAGTAATTATTCTCTATGTATCTAAAAGCACTTCTCTGCAGCTTAAAGGAAAGTAGCCATTGTACGTTCATTTCTGACTTTTTCTATCCACAAAAAAGAATGTGTACAAAGAAACTCTCCTCTCTTCTAAAAAAAAAAAAAAAATTACCTATGATTCATTCTGTATGCCCTGTAGGCATGAGCAACTCAAAAGGGACAAAAAGCTTTCAAACACTCTGCATAGTGCCCCCTTGCTTCTTCAGCAGCCTTTGGAGCTCCACCTGCCATTACTGCCACTGCTACAAGAGGAGCTGCCCAGCAACGCAGACAAGATGGGAAAAACCTGCTTCCAAACTCCGTATCATTAAATCAGTGTACTTGGTTTAAATGTAATCACACAGTGATTGCATAGCTAGGGACCACTGGAATAGCTAATACCAAAAAAACCCCCACTTTGCGTTGAAACTCAGAGAGTAATTCCACTTTAACAGCTGAAATAACTTCCCAGGAAGGCAAACTAACTTTTAGCTGAACCATCACCTCACAGTGATAATGAAAATTACGTTGAGACAAAGTAGCACCCAACCAGTTTTCTGTAATGAGAGCAAAGGGTGCATCTCGAGGCAGCAAATCTGGAGTAATAAGAAGAGTGTAACAATCCTTCCCATGAAACCAAGATGACTGCTGTCTGTGACCCATAGGACTTATATTAGTTTAACTTTCTAGTTTGAAAGTAGGACACTATTTAGAACAAAAAAGATTTTTAAAGGAACAACTGCTGTGGATTTTAATGAACAATGCTAAACTATAGCCTATTTCCTTTGTCTTTTGAAGACTAATGACATGGTTGGCTGAATTGCCAGAAGTTTGCTTACACTTCACCAAGAACATATCCTTTAAAGGTGAAATGATTGAGGAGAATGCAATTTTTTATTTTAAGAAAATATTTTTAAATATTAAATTGTATACTGTAAATCATTTATTTACTCAAACCATACTATACCATCTTATCACACATTTTAATTTATCCTCCCATTTTATTCTTAGTTTAACAAGTACTAAAACCCCAATTATTTTAGTTAAACAAAGAATGACTTTACAAGGACTGCAATATGAAACTACAATGCACACACAGAGTGATTTCGGCATGTGAGTGAACATTGCATGCTAACTGTCCATCACTAGAACTGCAGAATAATGAGGAGTGGCAGTGTTTATCCACATTCTTACAAGAGCTTGATTACAGGAAAAAAGTCCTATGAATTAGAATGAGGATTCACACAGTGTGTCACGGATATTTCTTTGTTGATCAGCAAGACCACTAAGACATCTTCCTTATTAACTTAAAAAATCAAATTTACTTAATGGTGTGTAAATGAAGTTTCTAATCTTTGGTGGTTTGGTTTGGTTTGAGTTTTTGTGGTTTTTAATTTTTTTTTTAATTTTCGTTTGGAAGCCAAGAGAAGACCCTATTTAGTCCCGTCATTCACTCTTCATTTTCCCCCAACCTGTTTTCTGATCTTTGCTTCCCAAAGCTCCATTTTTTCTTTCCTGAACTAGGCTTCTTTGCTTTCTTAGTAAGCTGAAAATTTTCTGCTGGTCTGGCCTCTGGCTATCAGTCATCCAGGATGGTGTTCTTGTATCATAAATGCCTTCATTTACAATTCTTCTCCATGATACCAAGGTAGAACTATAATATTTGAACACAATTAGGTCAAGCAGGAGACCACTGCTGTTATTGAATACATTGGTCAGACTTCTGACAAATAAAACCATTAAAAAAAAATCATCAAAGTCAGTATGTACAGAATTTTTTGCAAAATGTTCAGTAGAGAGGTTTTTTAGAAGGGATGCGTGGTAGTTCTGGTGTTAACTGAGGATTTGCAAGTTTCAGGTTCAAGAGATGTTTTCAGGTTCCAGATTTTGCACTATCTGGAAAGAATACCTCAGTTCAGAATCAGGCAGAACAGAGACTGTGGTATAAAACCCAACCCTACCTAATTCAGAGTAGAAATCTGACAGAATTGTCATGTCAACTAGGCTTTTTTACATCCCAGGCCATTATCTCAACTCCTTAGACACATGCCCAGTGGAAGTTCGAGCTATTTTCTTATTAGTGTTACTAAAATGAAAACAGATGGATGGAGATTTCCTAAAGTACACTGCATATTACTAACTCTTCAGCCGCTGGTCTGTCTGCAGAGCTGGTATCCCATCCTAACACAAGTTTCCTAGATACTTGATCTTCAACCAGTCCACGTATGGAGAAGGTTTGAACTTTCGAAGTCCTAAAAGCTAAGCAAAATGGTAGAAGAAATAGCTGAATGCCCTCACAGGTGGTTGTGACTCCAGAAGGAGCTATTATTAAAACTGAAATGACAAGGTTGAAAACAGGATTTTGCACTTCCCTTGAAGAGAAATGTAGAAGGAATAAGAGTCATGAAAGCATCATCCAAAATGCCTTTATCTTCTCCACCATCTCTATTAACAATGAAGAAATGCTTAGGACTCATCACAGACTTATTCTCAGTCCTCCAAAATGTGTCAATCAGTACGCAGTACAATAGTTTTCATTTCAGGAGCAATCTTTGCTCCATAGCACTCTATGACTAATGCTTCCAAGCCAAAAAGAAGAATAAAATGATTGAGGCCATGCTGTCACTTAAGGGCTTGTCTTAGATTCCCCTATGTGCTCTGACATTTAGGTATCTTCGTGGTGATATCTAGATAACCAAGGTTGCGTGCTTGGATGGGAGCAGGTGTACATGTACAGAGAAACATGTTTGCACCTCATCCCGAATAAATTGAGCTTTCTCAGAATGGTAACAGGCACTCATTAAATACATAATTTGTGCATTAGGTGCATGTTTATCCACACAAGTAATGCATACGGGACTTCAGAAGCATCATTTTTATATGTATTGCCACAGTAGCTATACGAGATCCAGGCACAGGCAAGGATCTTAAATAATAGCTATTCAACAAACAGAGAACAAAACAAGCTTTCTGTGCCCCAGAAATCTCTGTTTTCCAATTCATAATTTCCTTTGGTATTATCAGGGTGTGTCTGTGCGTGCATATGTGTGTGTATACAAGTACAGTGTAGCCCAGATCTGGCTTTCAGCACTTGAAAAGCCAATTTTCCAGAAATGTATACACACCATGAGAGCCAAATAATTGCTAAAGTTTCCCATTATCATAAACAAATAAATATACTAGTATACTGTGAAAAAAAGAAACCAAATGCCAACAGCATTGTTTGTGTTTATAGAAATCATGTTCAATTATAAGTATATACATATTCATCAGCATGCATAACACAAATCAAATATTGACAGATTAGAGTGTGAAAAGCAAAGACTAGATCCCAGGCTGTCTGAAGGCAACAGGTATTTTAGAGTCAAGTAAGACCAAGACTTTGTCCTAATTTATCAGAACTTAAAGACATTAAGTTTTGGGTTTGTTGCTGTTGTTGTTGTTGTAATAACAAGGGGAATATGACACTGAAGATAGTATTTTTACTTCAAGTTATCAGGTTTTTTTCATCACCATAGAAAAATTTGCCTTTATTCTGTTTATTCTTCCTCAGATAGTGAACTTCATTTTTCTTTGATGTAATCAGCATTTTCAAAAGATTTTTGTAAAAGGAAAGTTTTGTTAAATGAACTGGTGCCTGCCATTAAACATTAATGACTACGTTTCCAGCACACAAGGTTGTTTCATCCTCTGATTTAAGCATTTAGTATTAAATCTGGAAAACCAATTAATTTGTTCAGAGATCTAATTTCTGTGTATTGTGGTGTTTTGTTTGTTTTGTTTTTCAGAATAACTGGCATATATAGGTTGTATACTAGAACTTTTCACGAAGAACTGAAATAAAATAATAAATAAAAGATCCATTTTTTCAACATTTGAATTCTTTGTGTATCCCATAGTCATTTGAAACATACTGGTCAATATTTCTTGTGCCCTAACCAATTCATTAGATGCCATGCTGGCAGTTTCAAAATGAGTTACTTTAGAACTAGCTGTAATAATTTAATTGTCTGTAGCTGTAGCCCATACCTTCTGTTATGCGTCTGGAGTGATTTGAATGTACTCAGGAGATGGATCAACATCCATGAACACAATTAACCTTCAAAATTAATTCTGAAAATATAAGCTTTGAAAAAAAAATAATAAAAAGAAAATATATAGTGCTTGTTGGCATGATCAATAATTTTTTTTTTATTTGAACACTTATGTATTTACATACTTATACAAGCTGTCCTGTCAAATACACCTATTCTTTCTTCCCAATCCTACTACTGTATATCATGCTCTCCTCCAACAAATGCTACGTGAGGTTATAGTATCTTCTTCATCTATGTGGTAATATGAGCATCAGAATTGCTCTTGGGCTGCTCAGGCCTGTTAACTTTAGGTATAATGACACTTTCATTTTACAACATGAAGGATCATTTAATATTTTTTTTTTTCGAATGGGCCACTAATGAAAACAATGGATTTTTAATGTGGTTCTTGTAAGGTACAAGTAATATTGGAAAATCCTGCAAAAAATGCAGTTTCATCAAGCCACATAATGGGAATAAAAATGCGTAATACCATAATCAAGACTTCAATCCAGGATTACCAGGCCAGTTCGATTTCTGCCTTAACAGTAGGAAAGTTACTCACATAATCTCTGCTTGTATCCATGCATCAATTGGAGAGAAAATCAATATACAAATATGGTGTGGTATGCATGATCCATTATTCACTATTCCTCAGAAATGTTGCTATTTACCATACATATGTTTTATTTTGTGCTTGAAGAATAACAGTGAACAATAGTAGATAAAGTGAAAACAATAATAAATTACCATAGCTGCCTATGTCAGTGAAAGTAGATGGAGGATCAGAGTGCAAATGAGTGTCATTTACGTGTGAATCTTTTTTTGAGAGGTTTTATTGATGGAGAGCTGTGCAATGTTTTTCAAACAGAACATTCTTCATGCTCCACAGAGCACCAAATACTGTAGGAGGTCTGAGAATATACAACACTAATGACTTTTGCATTCAATTTGCTTCTAATAAGTACCAAAACATGCCTGGGAACCCCCAGGTTTATGTCATCTGTCCATGCTGATCACTTCTCATTTATTTCTAGGGCTGGATTTCTTACTCACAAGAGCTTCTGTTTGTGGGAGAAGACCCCTTTGTACTTTGAAGTTTGCTACAAAGTCCCACAGGACAGGATTGGGTGGGTTTGTAATTCCAGAACCAGTTGAAATACTTTTAAAATCGCTATCAAAAAATCCTGTTTCAGTATTTTCAAATAAAATGCCCTCTTTTTCTTTATTGGAATTCTATTTTACACATTAATAATAATAATAATAATAATAATAATAATAATAATAATAATAATAATAATAATAATAATAATAATAATAATAATGCTGCAACATTTTGCTTGACCTGATATCCTTTTCATTCAATTAAAATGTTCATGAGTTTGGCTTTACCATTGTGACTGTACTGTGACACCTTTTATATAATCGTGGAATGGGGTAACCTGTTTCTTCCTATCTATACTGACATCTAGTCCACCTCAACTGTCCCTAACATACACTCTTGTGGCCAAATTTCCCTTATAATCTTTTGAAAGCTTTAAATAGTATTTCACTGTTGGAAGCTCATCTCCACTGATCATGTTGCATTCTGGAAAAGACTACGGTGATTACTTGGTCTCACTTTATGCATGGTATGAGATATTTCTAAAGTAATCACTGCTGCAAACCCAAAAGCTGTGGATAAACTATAACATCTTTTAGAAAAGCATTCTACCATCATTTAACAATTTCCAGCAATAGAGTTGCATTGTAACCCTTGGAGTCCTCTCAATGCTTAGTTATTCTCACTCTGAGAAACAGGTGGATTTTTCATAGTCTGCAGTCATCTGTAATAGCATCAACTCAGACCTTGAGTCTTAACACATCTTTGCTAGACTGAATAACCTGTGTTAGTCAGTTTTCTTTATCTCATACAAGTATTTAGAGATAGTAATCAACTACCCTTTATCCTTCGAGATAAACACTTATTTTCGCTTCACACAAGGAATTATTTCCAGTATCTAAGAAATCTTCTGGCTCCTTTGTGCACTCCACAACTTTTCAAAATAACTCTTGTAGTGCAACTATCAAAATTAGGTCTTATTTTAATGGTGTTGCATCAGCATAACATAGAGATAATAAAAATACCCTTGTTCTAGGGAATAATCTTTCTCTGAGTACATATCCAAAATCTGTATTTTGGCCATGCCTTCAAACAAGGAGTATTTTTAAAAATTACTATTACTTGACAAGAAATGTCCCAAAACCTTTAAACCTGCAGGGAGCACTGGGAAAGGAATGTCCCCGTATCTGGGAAAGCAAAATCCACAGACGTCAACCCTAAATATATGCCTCAATCCTGAATACATTTTCTGAAGTGCAGGAATGCTTATTTGCACTTAAATCCAGGCTACAAAGCTATCTGCCCTGTGTTTTAGCCCCTCCATGTATATCTATCACTGACCTCCCACTCAGTCTTTGTGTGACCTATAAACTTAATGAGTCTTAATGTTATGATTGCTTTTCCATCATTAACAGAAAGTATTAAATAGCACCAAGCCAGATGACATAGCATCTCAACAGAAGGTCCTGATGAATAATGTTTTTCCTAGCTCTGTTTTGAGTCTTACTAGGTACTCAAAATTTAATCATTTGGTAGGTTCCACAATGATTTTGTTATCACTGTAGCTTCTTAATCAAAATGTCATATTGCATCAAGTGAGACGTCTTACAAATGTACATTATATCACCACGAACATATAAGCTCAGAAGATGATTTTGAGCTAGTCTGACAGGAGTTAGTTTCTATGAATGAATGTTTATTGGAGTTAATTATATTATCATATATAATTGTATTGATCTATTCCAGGATCTGCTGTTCCATAACTTTGTTTGAGACCAATGCCAAGATGAAAATCCTGTAATTATTTGGTCAGGTTATTTACAGTTTTTTGAAACTGAGGGGAGAAAAAAAAAGTGTTTTATTTCACCTCAAGCCTTCCTTGTTACAAATGTGTGGTAGTGATCCCTGGTCAGCTCTTTAAACTACTGCTATCAAGTTATCGAAAGGTATGTTAAGTACAAAAGGGGTTGTGCTGGGGAACTGGCTAGTAACTTATAGCATAGCATAGCATAGCACAGAATAATTTCAGCTTGAAGGGACCTATAACGAACTTCTTGACCACTTCGGGGCTGACCAAAAGTTGCAGCTTGTTATTAAGGGCATTGTCCAAATGCCTCTTAAACACTGACAGACTTGGGGCATTGACCACCTCTCTGGGAAGCCTGGTCCAGTGATTGACCATCTTCTTGGTAAATAAATGTTTCCTAATATCCAGTTTAAACATCCCCTGATGCAGCCATTCCCACGGGTCCTGTCACTGGATCCCAAGGGGCAGAGCTCAGCACCTCCCTGTCCCCTTCCCCTCTTGAGTTCACCTCCTGCTCTCCACACTAGACAAGCTCAGAGTCTTCAGCTGCTCCTCCCAGAACTTGCATTCCAGCCCCTGTCACCAGCTTTGTTGCCTTTCTCTGGAGGCATTCAAGGGCCTTCACATCCTTCTTGAATTGTCTTCTCTGTTTTATACACATAAAACCAGTAAGCGATTTCTTGCACTCAAAAAACCTGTAATAATAATTTTATCGTTCACGCTCTAACTTTCGATCTCACACCAAATCCTAGTGTGCCACAGCTAAGAAATTGTAAAAAGTAGGTTGAGAAATTCCAAGCAATACTAATATTTGCAGAAGTTTTCTAGCATAGTCTTTCAGATTAAAGCCATCTGGTGCAGCTGTTTCTCACTTCACATTACAGGTAGATATGTTTTGGTTTCCTGCAGAGCTATTTAGTAGTCTCTAATGGAAGCAAGCTTGCATTCTATTTGCTGTTTTATCTGGTAGAATACAGGAAAATATTGATCCATATGCATTCATATTTATTTACTTCCAAGACTTTTGACAGCTGGAAAAAGGTAATGCCACTTCTGATTGAGCATTATTTTGGCTCCTTCTTTGCCTACTGAAGCCATTCTTACTGGATTATTATCAGTCTTTCTTACATTCCCAATTATGACTGTTTCATCTCTCCAAATTTCATTGATATCACCTTTTCAAATATATATTCATAAACAACTATGACTATTGCTATTATTAATTGCTATTATTAATTTCCCTAGCTTGTACCTCTGGTATTCATGTAATGTTTTTTCTTTCACATCCTGTAGTGTCTTTGTTGCAATGTGCTGTGACTACATTGATTTTGTGCTAAATAAATGTTCCCTCTTTTCCTGTCCTTACTAACACTTTTTGTCTAGTATACTGCCCTCCTGGATTACCTAGTCAGTCTCTTCAGTACTTCCCATTTCCTCTGTGACAAATGAAAAAGGCAGCCCAAATCTCATTCAAATCCAGCTACTTCTCACCTGTTCATCTCCATATAGGAGTAATATTTTTTGTTTCTGAACTCCATGCTCAAACTTTCACTTGTTTTCATCAGACGTGTTTTGTTATTTTACTTCAACTGGCAATAAACTTGGCTTTAACCTCCCAATAGTGTTAGCTTAAAATTGTTAAAGACATAAAACCAGAGATTTAGCCCAAGTCTGTTTATATGACTTTCCTTGCTGTATCTAGGGAATTGCTTTTGCTTATTGATGAATTCTCTTTATCTGACATTCTGCAGTGTGAAATATTTAAATTACAGAAGAAAAACATGCACAGAATTTTTAAGGGTCTCCTGCCTGATTACACACTGTCAGAAAAAATGGCTAATCCTATCCCTGTTGCAAATGAAAAAAATGAGTTCTTTTTCCTGAATACCTTTCAGTAAAACCTTTTAATCATTCTCTTCCACCCTGGGCAAGAGCCTATATGTCTTTCTATATCTTCCCTGCGTGATCTTGAAAAGGAAGAGTGACCACAAAGAACTTCAAAGAGAAGAAAGGACTCCTGTGAAATTCTGAAGAAAAGGATGAGCAAGATAGTGCTTCAGTGACACAAAGGTGATGTTTCATTCACAATTCATAGTTAATTGTAGAACGGAGCAACTATAGTGCAGGAAGATATTGACAGCAACTGATGCCAAAGGTTAATTAGTTTTTGGCAAACAAAAAGCAGTTCTGTGCAATGGAGCCAGACCAAACTATGGATTTATTTTTCAACTCTACTAACTTTCTGAAGAGCATATGGTAATGTCTTTGATTATTACTTTATAGGTTCCAGTTTTCCTCAACTACAAATACCCATGCATTTAACTAAAAATGTATGAGTTTTGGGGGGAATGGAGTGGCCTGCTGTGCTTCAATCCATGAATCACCATTAATTGCTTATTCACACGGATCTGTGAGAAGAGAACGTTATGTCAGATACGTGCAAATTAAAAGGGAACACGAGAAGTATTCTAACTGACTGTAACACTATAAAGTCTTTGAAAATTCAACAACTTCAAGCAACTATTTATAAGTGGAGAACAATTTGGGAATGGCTAAATATGTGAGACTCTATTAGGTTTTTTAACTATTTGACGACCGTGCTGCTGTGAAGGCTGAAGCTTTAATCCACACAGAATAGAATCAAAGAGCAGAGCTTGTGATTTAAAGGTATTTTCCATAAAGTTTCTGCATTAAGTTTTCATGCTTGTTTGATTGAAAGTGCAAAGTCTGTTTGATTCATGTGAAAGGACCCAGTTAAAAATTTCAAGAGCTACACCAGTGGACCAGAATACCTATGGAAAGGCTGGAGGCTGGCAGTTCATCATTCTTGTGCACCCAGGGTCACACTGCTTGTTTTCTGCATGAACAGCCTTCATTGCTGGGCCATGCAGGCAGGGGACTTGTAACCATGCCCTGTTTTCATTAAACAACTGGGTGTGAACTCTAGCCCAGTGGGCATGTTCTGCTGACTGCAGCCTAAGTATCAGTGATAGCACTTTGAAAAACACCTCACTCTATTGCAAATCAATGAGGTAGAGGTTTCTAAGTCATTTATGACACGTATTTACAAAATAATTGGATGAACATGAGGGAGGCTTTATGCACAGCATGCTCTGACACCAGCCCATGTTGCAACCATATGAATGCCTTGCTAATACTGCTGTATTGCCAGTCCTAGTGGGATCGCTTTGGAACCACTGCTATGAGGAATCTGCAGCATTCAATGTCCTTCATGACTATGCACTTTGCAGATTGACCAACAGGCAATTTTGAGAGTTTTCTTCATTGTACATTAGTTTTACGTATGCAAACAGAATCTGCCAGTACTGGTCATTTTAGGCCACTCTCCAGCATGTTTGTTAAGTCATAGGAAAAAGGAGAGGTGCATGAGAACTGGAGGAAAGCAAATGTCACTCCAGTCTTCAAAAAGGGTGAGAAGGAGGACCCAGGTAACTATAGACCAGCCAGCGTCACCTCCATCTCTGGAAAGGTGATGGAACAATTTATCCTTGGTGCAATCTCAAGTCATATCAAGGATAAGAGGGTCATTAGGGGCAGTCAACATGGCTTCACCAGGGGGAAGTCATGCTTAACCAACCTCATGGCCTTTTATGAGGACATAACCAGCTGGATAGATGATGGCAAAGCAGTAGATGTGGTCTACCTCAATTTCAGTAAGGCATTTAACACAGTCTCCCACAGCATCTTTGCAGCTAAACTGAGGAAGTGTGGTGTGGACAAGCAGGTAGTGAGGTGGACTGCGAACTGGCTGAAGGAAAGAAGCCAGAGAGTTGTGGTCAATGGGCCAGAGTCTACTTGGAGGCCAAAAAGTTTCACTGGCAGTCTTAAATTAAGCCTCTGTTTCTTTTCATGTTTTTTTTTGCTTGGTTGGTTGGTTGTTTTTTTTTTTTTTTTCTCAGCCAGCAGTCTCCTTGCCCTGTGCTTTGCTTCCACAGATGAATCTGAATGCAACATGGGAAGAAAATACCAGATCCAAAAAATTGTAACAGGTTAGAAATAACCAGTTGGGAAGATAAGATTCAACCCTGTGAGAAGGAAACTCAGGAAATTTATAAATAGTGTCCCATTTAGACATCATATGCGCCTTTGCAACCTAACCACATACAGAACAGGCATCACATTTGAGACCTACTTCATCTAAGAGCTACCTGAGCAACATTCTAGTTTGGGAAAGAAACATAAACAAGTATTTCGTATTTCTCCCCAATAACATTACTGATTTTAGAAACCACCACACAGATCTGAGAATGAAGTACATTATTTACACAGGTTGGTGACAGGTCTCAGCAAGACATTTGATCTTCATGGTGCATGTAGGCATCAACCTGAAGGGAAGAGTTGGCTCAAGGAAGTAGACTAGTCTTAAGTTTCACTCCATGGAAGGTGCAGTAACCAAGGAAAACAGCTGGATTTGTGCTGACAGCACCCACTTACTTAAAGCTGTCTTTTGACAGTTCAGTGATCTGCAACTTATACAATATTTAAGAAGGGCATTAGGTTAGCCCAACTTAGAAGTTAGCACTGTATAAACAGGTGCTTGAGGAGTTCCTGTCAACAAGGAGTAAAATTTACTTTGTACATTTGTTCCAACCAAAAAAGTGCTTTTCAAAACAAAAACTGGGGAAGGACCAAAACATTGTGGCTACCCCTTTTTCTCCTTTCCTTGTGTGTGTGTGTGTGTGTGTTACTGATCTTTACGAAGAAAGCCTGTTCCTGTGTGCAGATTATACCTTATAGAATGAGAAGTGCCTTCTGGAACTGAGTTACCACTAATCCATTACTGTTGCATTTATTGATGAGCCTGATTATGACAAGGTGCTCCACATGAGACTTAACACTTCAGGCAAACAGCTTGAGTATTTGGATATTAAGATTAGTTTTCCTTCAATGTGTTCTTTCATTGACTACATAATTTGAGCCTTGACTACTGGTAATTTTATTCTACATCTAGATCTCTGCTGGGTATTATGTCCAGTTTGTACCAGTCTGTGCAGTAGGTTTGCAATAAGAATAATGGGAATAAGCACACTTGCGCCCTGCTTGGGTAAAAGGCTCTTGTGCTAAGCCCCTACATGGTTTAACATCTGGAATAACGTTTCTATGGCACTGCCAATCAGTTGTGTCAAACTTTGGGTCTTTGTACATAAATAAAACGTTAATAAGATGCTAATGTCAGGTGTAACCTCCTTAAACTGTCAGAAAATGGATAGGACAGACTGTTAAAACTGAAGTGCTTGGAAGAGCCTGAAGAATCACTTGTGACCAAAGTAGGTTGCTTTTCCATTAATATTTAAGTGTATTTTTAGGACAAGTATGACAACACTGATACATACCAAATTGAAAATGACAGATTACCTGTGAGTACTGCCTTGAGTTTTTATTTGTTTTTATGTGTAGCTGCATTTGGTCAGCATTTCCCAAAATTTTTAGAGATGCATGAGCCATCTGTGAAAATGTATTTAGAACTGAATTTTGGCAAACAATACTGCAGCCATGGAGCTTTTTACTTCCAGAACTTTCCAAAAGATTACCCCTCAAAAAAAGAAAGTCATCCTACTGGCTAAAGATTTCTTAGTACAATTTGTAACCTGGTTTGATTTAAACAGTTATTTTTGATGAGTACTGTAATTGATGATTGACATAAACTAATTGCTTTGGCTGTTTTGGAAACAGCACATTAAATAACCACATTACTGAAAAAAACCCCAAACCAACTCCACTCTCATTCTGACAATATCCTCAAATAAATTCAATTAGGAAATCTCTAACCACTTCTTTGTTTTTCTCTTTGAATCAAACTTCTTTTACATGATTAATTTCAGCTGGGGCTACCTATCCTCAGGGAGCCTTCATTTTTGTTTCATTATTTACTTATTATGATTATTTTTTACTTTAAGCAAAGAGATATATGCAATTTTGCTCCACCTCAACCTGTCACATATTTTTGTTTTGTTTTGTTTTGTTTTGTTTAGCATACTCCTTCTTAGCCTACAAATTGCTTTGGAAATTATCACTACAAGAGTTTTCTATACATTGAATTTTAATGTAAAAAAATGAAATTTGTTTTTTTAAAAAAATCATTGAAGACAACTTTTTGATGAAGCCAATGGGACTGATGAATAGTGCTGTTGTCTAAATACCACCCAGAGTGACCTCTACTCTTGCAAGGTGACACAAAAGTCTCCATCAGAAATGGCAAACAGAATTCGTTCCCATAAGCAGTCAGAAATGTCTTCCTATTCTCATTATATCTTTTATGATACTATCCATGAATTATTAATTTTAAGTAGTTTTAATAAAAGTCTGCATGTTTTAATATAGTAGAGAATATTATGAAAACATGTCTGATACAGTTCTGTAGATGAGAAAATATATAAGTATTAATGATAACTCTAAGGACTGAAGCAATATATGAAGTAGCAGCTCAAGCATATAAGATTATGATTTGGTTAAACTTGGTTTATATATTGTTTCTTGCCATCCCACTCTCTCAGCTTTGCAGTACTGAGCTTCAGTAATAACTGATATTCTTACACCTACTCCATTCTTGAATGAATTTCTATACATCTTCATAATAATTTAGATTTTAGAAGAAAAAAGATCAGGTGGAGGCTGAGACAGTACTTCTTATTACAGACAGGCAGTCCAGGATCTGCAGTTTATAATCTACTTATGATACTTCTAATGTAGTAAAAGACTTGGATGGATATAAGCAAGAACAGCTCTAAATCCAAATCTAAAACTAAATCTAAAGCTCTAAATTTGGCATGTTGTCTTTTCAGTTGTTTGCTAAATCTTTCTCATCGTAATACTTTTCTTGAAGAAAAGTGCCATTCTCTTATGTTAGCCTGTACGGCTAAATGTAATTCTTCACGTTCTCTTGCAGTGATTGTATAAGGTAGATCTTTAAACAGGTTCATGTCAAAACCAGCAGATTAAAATGTTAAAAGCCAAAACCGTCCTTTTTACACCCTGTGTTCTGCAAGGGTCTGTCAGTACAGAGCAGTGCCTTGTTAATACAGATTGCCTTGATTTTTCTTGCAGGAGCCTAACGAGTCTTACAAAGCCTGAAGCCCTGCCAACAGGGAATATTACATTTCTGGCAATTCTTTCCAGATAGCAATGACTGACAAGAGCCAAAAGAGTCAAAGCTTTGTGGTTCTTGCATTTAGGAAATTGTTTGGTTGGTTTTTTGTTTGTTTGCTTGTGATAAAATAAGCAGCCTCATTTCTTGATTTTCATCCTAAGTTTTGCTAGATTCAACGGCCTTTATTGAATCCATCCACTTCCTGACTGAAAAAAGGTTCATCTGAACATTTCCTTGCTTTATTTGCAGGCGATCCTGCAACCCTATGGATAACTGAGCTCAGTGACTGACTATGACAATTTAGCACCAATTCCAGAAAAGGCCAAAACGCTGACATTTTGTTATGGGTTCATAAGGATTCTGTTGACAGTGGAATATTGGTGAGATCTGAGGGTCTTGGACTTCCTTCCAGGCTCTGAACAGCAATGTAGTCTTCTCACCAAGCTTAATGTAGACTGACTCTGTACAAAGCCTTTTCTCATTGACAGGTCTGACTTTCTAGCTGTTTTATTCAATAAGCTCCAGCACAAGTTCACCAGCTTCTCATTCCAGTCCCAGATTCCTCATCCCTGACATCCCCCTTCTCCCACTGCCCCATATGCTGCATGGTTCCATTTCCAGGCATGGAAGTTTTCTTGTCCAGCCTCCCACAAATTCCTTCTCTGTTTATCATTTTCCTCCTCTCATAGGTTTCTAGTCCTGTCTTTTCCACTTCGCCTCTCTCTGGATGTTAGTATCCTCATCTGATGAGTCCCAGGCCCTTGATCTGAGCTTCCAGTTTCTCATCATTTCCCAGCTCTGTGCTGTCTTCAAACCTTTTTAGATTGTTTAATGAAATTATTAATGAACTATGAGCATCAATGAGACAAAATCACCAAATGATACATGCTTTTAGATTAAGATTGGAGAAAAATATGACCTGGAAGAGAGGATATATTTCCTCCTGGAACTACAGGACATTTTAAAGCTTCTCCTGGAACTACAGGACATTTTAAAGCTTCTCCTTTAGTATGATCTCTTGTCCAGAGGGAGCCTGGATTGGGTCCTCAAACTCTTCAAACACAAAATGAGGCAATGTAATTTCCCTGGAAAGCTGTCAAGCTGGATTTATTAACTCTAAGGTACAAGCTCTTCCTTGCATGCTTTAATTCACAGGGTCACCTCACATAAGTGGAGTGATAATGTTTTAAACTTAATTAGCCCTCTTCCTCAACAGGATTTATTTCAATAACAATCTATTTCCACAATTTTGTATTATTTCAACTCCTTCTTGGTTTACTTATGGATTTAAATATTTTGGAAAAAAAGGCATTAAACAGAACATTTAACTGACCAAAACTGCTTACAATTTCCATACTTAAATGGACAGGCAGCACAATGGACCATAGTCTCATTTTATGAAAGTCAGGGCAGACCTGTATACGATTTACATTGATGGATTACATATTTGAAGAAAAGGAGAGCAGAGGGCTAGATATCTTCTCAACATTTCACTTACCACTAAGTCAATATTTCATGAAGATATTTCCAGGTGCTTAAGCATTTGCACTTTAAGATTATATCAAGTTTTAATTATGTTTGGGTGGCTGAACATGTTTGATTAATAAAACTGCCACTTTTCATTATTAATGCTAAGGTTGTCAACTCAGTAAAAACTCTGAGGTGAAAAATCAAAGCTGGAAATCATCAGAGATCCTGTAAGACTAATGCCTGAGGTTGCATTTACATGGAATTGCAGAGGGAGAAAACTGTGTTTGCATCAATAAAAAGAGTAGATGCTTAATTCTTTAGACACTGTTATGAAGAGGTTTTCCTGAGGTTTGGGCTTCTTTAAGCATATTTAACTGGAACTAGATGCAAATCTTAAAGTCTATGTATTGCACCTGAACAAGTAAATTTTCTCCTTGTTTCTTCTTTCAGTATCCAATTACGTAGGTCATTTCATGTTCAGTTTTTGCAGTAAAAAACTGGCATAAATGCATCTATAGTAGGAAATCTGTACATTTAAATCATATATAGTTAGAATGTTCCCTTGCCTTCTTATGAAACCACATAAACTTCGGTAAAATAACTTAAAATATTACATACTGATTGGCTGTTATCTTTACATTCCCCTTAAACTGACGTAAGTTACCACACTAGATGCAAGTGAAGAGACAACTTGTTCCAAATCTCCTCCATTTCTTCTTGTTTTCCTGATGTTAGCGATCTTCCTCTAGCATATCCATATATGATCCATAGATCACATTCCAGGAAGGTCTCTAGAAACAGTGTGAACATACAAGACAATCTACCTCTTAAGCAGTTTGCCAAATTGATTTTACAGAAAAGCTGTGGGTGTCAGAAGTCTTTTATTATTATTTTTTTTTTAAGGGAAGAAAACCTTTAAAAAATTACTTTCTGATGCAACTTTTAAAAGAGGTTTACTTTTCTTTTTTTGATAGAAAGTGATATAAATATCCAGTGTTGATAACTGGATGTCTCATAATGTGAAGTGGAGGGAATAGGACAGGCAAAGGGAAGTACTCTGAAGAAAGTGAATTAGGTTGAAATATTGCTATTTTTATCTGTTGTCAAATTGTGAGTAGTTTGAGTCAGTTCTGATTCAGAACAACAGTAACTCCATGATCACAGTCTCCCAGCAGAAGAGGAATGGGGACAGGAAAGGCAAATAAGAATTTCTGCATTGGAAGTGGGAAAGCCTTTCATGATGTGTAATACCAAACAGAATCTTAACTCCTCACTAGGATGTCTTCTGATTGCTTTCAGAAGAAGCTTGGTAGACAAATAGGGATCACTAAAGCTAAAGTCAGTTTCTGGATTTGTTGACTACTTGCATTTAAGTGCAACTCATTTAACCTTTGCTTTTCACTTTGGTTAACTTTTCATGATCTTCTGCAAAATTTCCTTTTTTTGCTTCTACCTTTTTCTTCTGCAGCAGAAACTCTCTCTAAAGTAGATGGAATCAGACTTACTAAATTTCTTTGTCCATGTTCATGAATCCTTTCAGAGTAAACAAAATCCTGTAATTTTGCATAGCCTCTAGTGAAAAAAACACTGAGCTGGTTTTCTTAAGTTAAAAATTCACTACAAATCAAAATTGGGTCTAAGATATTCCATGTGCTGTGGTTTGCTAAATCATTAAAATGTTGCCTTTTTGCACTGTGGAATCAACCTAAGGTGGATGGAGAAACACAGAAGATAGACAGCCTTGAGGTGTGACTTCAAAACAGCCTTGAGGTTGTAGCAACAAACATGCTGTACGCCATGCCACTACCAGGTGAAGCTGCCACTGCAGGAGTAACACCTGTTATTTCCTGCACTGCACATACAGATCCTGCAACCATACAGCAACATTATTCATGTTTGCAGTTGAAGTGATGACAGAAAAAATTCGAGTTTCTGTATGGCCCACATACAGCACAAGAGAGCAAGCACATGGTGATCCAACACACCATGGATATTGCATAGGGCAGAGGATCCAGTGCAGGTGAGAGTCAGTCTACAGGGAAATGAAATGAACTGCTATCCTGCAATGTGTAGGAGAAACAGCCACCAGAGCAGAAGGAAATTCAGGCAGGAAAAGGCAACATTCATGAAGATCCATGCTGACTTTAACCATTATTTGATGTAGCAGGTGGCCAAGGGGAATATACTACCAAGTATGGAGAGAGAACTGCATTGCTGAGTTTGAAGCTGGCAACGCTTGACTACCATCACTCTGCTGACTGCAGAGTGCAAGCCAACTGTATCTGGAAAGACAACAGCCACATATGTAAATCAAAAGGTGACAACTCTTATTCCTGAGGTTCTTGGTTGACATTGCCATATGGATGATGGACATAAAGGAGAGGGCAGTCTGTTGATCTCACTGTTCTGGAAATATTGGAATGAGCTGATCTTTACAGGCACCTGATTCCTGAGAATTTATTCTATCTCTATAATTGTCCCTGCAGTCACAAAGATCTGCTAATGATCTGTGAATCCCTCTTCATCCTTAGAATAACAAAATTAGGTTTTTACAAAAGGGAATATTAGATGCTCTGTTGATGTATTTCTGATGCCTTGCAGAATTATTTTCTCATCCTCATGTGATTCGTCATTCCAAACAGTGATGTTGGAAATCTTTCATTAAGAGTTCATTAATGAGCTTTCTTTGAGACCTTCCTCATTGCTTGAGACCTGGTCCTGCATTGCCCCAGCTCTCTGGATCTTCATGTTCATTTAGTTGTATAGAAAAGTTGCAAGAAGCCATATTGATGTGTTGCCAGTGAGGGATACTGAGCAATCAGAAGCCCTATTAAACCCATTGCTTGCGTCCATGTTTGGTTTGGACGGTGGCATATAGAACCAGGAGAATGTGCGTGTCTCTCATGTGGCATGACCCTTGTTAGGTGATGGTGTCATGCCTCTAGGTAGGGAAAGAACAGCAAAGTCTGAGCTAAAAAAAGAAAAAAATAGCCAAGAGCAAGGTGAGAGGTCTGTGGCAAATGGTCAAAGAATAATAAAGCCCTTATTCCAGCATCTGTTCAAATGAAAGTAAAAGTAAAGCCCCAAACCTGTATTAAAGGAAGGACAGCAGTACTGAGAGAAAAATGGTCTTTGGGGCAAGGGAGTGGGAAGGGAAAAAAAGAAACAAGCAAAGAGGCCTGAAGGCTAGGTGTGGAAAGGCAAGCTGTCTTCTACATGTTGGAGTGAAATTGGCATAGAATTGGACAAAGCAGGGATAACCCAACATTTTTGACCGCAGCTAAACCAGCACAGTGAGATTATAAGTGATAGCTACTATTTACAGTGCACCTGTGGTAGTTTTGATCCAATACCAAGAGCCATAAACTGTACTTCTGTTGAACAATATCCTATTGTTTTAATTAAGAAATGTGATGAGCTAAAGAAGAATTCATCCCCTTATTGGTTAATGTATGATTCTCAAACTGACCTTGCGTAGTGCCAAATTGATTTGTTGTTGTTTGTTTAGTATTTGTCAAATAGCTTCAATAAATAATTTAACAATACAATTATAAAAAAACACTTTATGATATATTGACCAAAACCTCATTGTCTGTGCTTTGTCTGGATGACAGCTTTCCTTAATGGGAGAATAAAAAATGACTTCAAGAACAAAGCAAAACCAAAGTAACAAAAATGACAAAACCAGGTGTTAAAGTACTTAAGGATTTATGACCTACATGAATCAAAAACATGAATACAATGAAAAAATCTTCAACATTATTCTTTTCGTTTTCTTACTCAATTCTACTTTGGAATGACTTATGGCCATCTTTACTTACAGAAATTCAGATGAGATAATATGAGATGAAGGTGTTTCTGAAATACATAATGCTAAACTTACTTTATTGTCACTGCCTTTCAGAGTAGCTTTCTGAATAAAAGCTGAAAAGGATAACAGCATCTTACATCTCTTTTATGAGATCACCTTAAAGCTTACAATAAGCAGACAATAAATTATTTTCTGTCTGTTTTTTTCTGAGACAGTATCACTGCTAAAAACCCACTTCCAAATACTAATTATAGGGTTGTTCAAAAATTTTGCCATCAAAGAGAGATTACTTCAAGAAAATATGGACTGCAGTTTTCATTTTTTTTTCAACAGTAGAAACACTGATTTTTCTTAAGTAGGCAAAATTATGTTTACAATATTCTTCAATAAATTATTACCTCCAGAAGTTGTAATGCTTGAGATGTTATTATTTTTCTTGTCAATTTGTTAAACACTTTGGAAAGCAGTGGAGGAAAATGGGCATTTGTGTATGAATTTGGGAACTGAAAAAAAATGTTCACAAGCTACCTTATAATGCAATGCTTTAATATGACTTTAGTAGGATTGAAACTGTTTCAGGATGTTCTTGTTGTTGCAGTCTCAGATAACACTACAAGAGCAAATTCTTCTTTCCTCAGGATGACTGAGACTGGATGTAGAATAACTGCTGGCAATGCTCATATTTTAGATATGGTTTTGAGTATAGGGAAAAAAAAGAGGTATTTTGGCAGCTCAATATTAAAGGCAATAAGAAGTTAATGAAAATAGGAGCAATGAATAATGTATTATTTTCTATAATTTCTGAACTTGTCTGGAGTTCCCCTGTCCTAAAAAATTATTTTGCCATAAAATTGTCAGGTTTTGCACAAAACAATTCAATCGTTTTAAGGAACAGTTTTACTGTAAGATTATGACAATGGGAAACCTTTGTACTATGTTTTAAGAAATCTTGCTTTCCTAGATGATAGGGTATTTATTAGTATTCTGTAATCTTGTTCCCTAAACATCTCACCTTGGATCTGATTTTTAAACACATGATATTAGAGAATGGGATTGAGCACCATTTGCAATGAGCCTTGGCCTGAAATGAGTTATGAGCCAGGTGACATGGCTTAAGCACAAGTTTTTACACCTATAAGTCACAGTGTAGAATGTCAAGACCAACACAGCTTCCAGATGCTCCGTTTGCTACTAGAGCAAGCTAAATATCAGCTCTGCACCTTTGCTAGTGTTCCCTGAGGGTAACAGAGGAAGCTTTTGTTAGCCCAGTGTAAGAGTACCCTTCAAGTACTCTTATTGAAAAGGGAATGGTCCCACCACACCATGCAGCTTTCCTGCTTCAGTGTTTCTGGTGACTTCAAGTAGCAAAGATATCCCAGGATTGCTCCTCTAAGGTTTCTTAAGATGCCTGTCCCAAGAGCAGACACAGCCTGGAGGCAGCTTAAATTAAGAAAAAAAAAAAATATATATATAATAATAATAATAATAATAATAATTACAGGTGTGTAAGCCAGGGGTGACCTGAGGTTCAGAGTTTGCCGAGGGGATCCTTGCAGGCACTGTGGAAAGCTGCTCACGCACTCAGTTTTTTAAGACGTGATGCTCAAGATGTGTCCTTAGTAATTAATGTCTCTATTTATATCAATAAGAATAAGCTGTAACAAGGTTTTCTTCACATTTGAATGTGCTTATCTCTTTATCTTCTGTGTTAACACAGGCAACATTTACCAAGTTTTCCTCCTCTCAAATGAAGCATTTAGAAAAACAGAAAGGCGTGCACTCTCTCAGTGGAAGAACAGAAGAATAACAATAAAACAGAGAATTTGGAAGGGGAGTGTGTAAATTGGTATTGCTACAACAGCCATTGAAGTCAATGTTTTATATTAATAGACATATTATTAACCGTTATTTTTTTTTTCCCTGGGAGGTACCCTTATAAAAATTGACTAGGTGGAGAGAAATTTAAAACAAAATGGACCAAAACATATTAAAACTATAATCTGCAAGTATGGCTTCAGCTTTGCCTAAAGATCTGCATTATTTTGACAGGTGTCCAACTACAGTAAGAAGTATGACAATTTCAATCTATTTTAAACATCTTTATGTGCTTCATAGCAACCTGTATTTAGTGAACAATGTATAAGATGTATATAATTTTTTCTATTCCAGCTGCTTTATAGTTCTATGATTTTCCTACTTCATTATTCTGAGAAAATTTCTGTTTTGAACCAACAGTACTGAAGGAATAATTTGGTGCACTGTTTATAGTGTGCAAAAGACATGCCTGAAGCTGTGGACATGAAGAGCAGAAAACTCTTCAGATGTTTTTTCACTCCTGCTCTTACTTCTAGGAGGTCTGCAATTAACTTTGATACTGACTTGAATTAGAATGTGGGTGGTAGTTCTGTACTTCTCAGATGAAAATCTGTATTTTATACTTATCTAAAAATAAGCTGTTCTCCTTTGGTACAACACTATACATCATTTTGTATCTGGGGCAGGGGAGGCGAAGGAGTGCTGGAGGCAGGGTGTCCCCAGGTCCTAGACAGACTTGAAAGACTTATACAAGCTAAAGGGAACTTACTGCAGTTGCAGACACTTAAAAGAACCAGAACAGGAGTAGCTGTGGATTGTTTCTGTTAAAGATAATGTATTGTGAAAGCCTTGCATTAGGGAGCAACCTAGATCTTCAACATAGCTAAATGTGGTCTTCCAAATGTCACTCTTTATGGGTCATGTCAGAATCAAAATTTTAATTTTCCTCTCCACTGAGGATAAATACAAGATTACGAATTCTGAGAAACAGCAAAAGGTTTTGAAAGAGAGTTTAACAAGAAAATGCTCCAATACCACGCAGAATTATCCTGTATAAGGGTATTGTCTACTATTGTTGTTCTACCACTGTTTTATATAACAAGGTCTAAAAGACTAAACAGACTCACTTTCAAGGCTCATTCTGGAAGATGATGTATTCAAGAGAATTAATCTCTTCAGAAGCACAAGGACACTGGGAGAACTAAGTAAAAGTCACTTGAGTGTTTCGAGATCCTTGTCCTAATGCCACCTTTCTGTACTGTTGAAGTTATATACTTCTATGAAGCAATGAAACTCTGATCCACAACTTGAGTTTGTCTCAAGTTGACTATGCTTAATTTTCTCCTGTGTAATGAGCAATCAACTATTTGGTGTCTCCCGCCATTTTGTGAACACTCCAATGCATCATGACTGCTGCCAGCCCAGATTTCTCTCACTGCCAGACTGCTGCACCCAAGTGCCAAGGGTCCATCTCTGGTTCTCTGTGGGATGCTGTGGTAGCCCTGATCACAGCAGGCTTCCCTACATTTCAGGAATGTTCTCTCACATTAGTGCATATCATTACTTTGGTTGCGCTTCTTGAAAGGTTTGGAAACTTGCTAAACACTTAGTCTTGTACTGCATCATTTCCTTAGCTATGTGATAGCATAACTCATAGCTGCCAGACTGTCTGGCAGGTAATGATAAGACGCATATCGGCTTCAGTAGGTGGTGGGTAAGCCCAGCATCAGTTCTTGCCAGAGTAACCAGGAAGCAGAAGTCATTGCCTGAAATTGAGTTGTTATTATTATGAAAGAGACAAGAATGTTGTGAATATTAGCTGCAGAAAAGAGCCCTAGAGGCAAAAAGCCTCCACGACTGTGTGGAAGAAATCTGGAAATGTGACGCCAATCTGAAAGAGTAAAGGCTAAATTTAGAGAGATCTTGCTAGCACCTAACTATTCTGTGCTGCACTTCTTCTAAGGTAGGCAAATTAAAATCTGAAAAGACAGTTAGTGCCTTTCTGCAACATGTGAATAGTTGCCCCATTCTGTGTCTTGAAATTCTCATCAAGATTGTAGATTCAGCAGTGAACAAAATATAAGATATCCTGTGCAATACTGTGAGTTTTAAATTAAGTACAATTGCTGATTGTGAAAGACTTTTAGATAACATTGTAGCAACCCTGGACAAAGGCCAAATATTCACCGTCTGTGTTAATATAAAACTATTGGTTGAGCCAAACATAAATCACCAATACTGTGGTGTAATGACACAGAGTAAGAATAAAAGCCAGAGGTGCTGGAATAACAAGAGTCTATAAAGTTGTCCTCAGTTGCATAAATATGAAGAGGCTCACAATTCTTAAGTAATGTGTCTTTCCACCGCCATTATGGTGATATGAATACCAGAAATGGTATAATCAGTCTGTATTTTTTAGGCCAGAAGATCTCAAGATGTGTTTCACGATTCTGTGTACCTTTTTAGAAGTAAATACACCTTATCAACCCAATTCCGCTTTGTATTTTGTGTAGTAAACACAATTGTAAAGCCATTCTGAATGCATTCATGGTGTTTCTTCTATGGAAATACTTCCCTCTCTCCCTGCTGCTTTTCCCACCACAGACATCATGTCACTGCCTTTATAAATGTAGCCCAGCAGACCAAGGCTTGTACCTTTAAGGGTCTGGGTATGATGGACACAGCAGTGCAACTTCTCACTTGGCAATGCATGGCCACACAATTGTCCTCACAGGCCCAATCCTGCCATGGGTCTCTACAGAAAGTGGGGAAGCAGAGTGAACCCACAAAAGCCAGCAGCTTACTGTGGTGTCATCTGAGCTAGGCAGGAAAAAGTGCAGCTGAGGAGAAGTGTCTGGTACGAAGACCCCTGTTGCTATGAAGAATTCACAACTCTGTTCTTTTGAAGTAAGGAACCAAAATATTTTTCCTGGCAAAACATGGAAACAATCAAGCTTTCTCCTTTTTGTCTTGTGGCCTACTAGTTAAAGCACTGGGACAACTGAGAACAAAGTCCCTACCTCTCAAGTGAGTGATCTGGCTAACCTTCATGCTAAATTCTGAGATGGGTTCACCTAGTTCTTGGTATTTCTATTAAGAGTTCAATCACTCTTTCAAGCTCAGAGGTGAGCTCAGGTCAACAACACCAAATTCCAGATTATGGAGAACACTTGAGAATAGAGTCAACCTCGTTGTCCTCATGGCCCGGTGAATTATGCTGAAATGGAAAATTATGTACCTCCAGCAGAAGGGAACAGGAGATCAGGACTCCATGTACAAAGAGAAGCGACAAATACAACATTGCCAATGGATGAATGAATGAGGAGATTAATTCAAGAACCTGTTATAGTTAGACACATACAAAACTTCCAAAATATGAAACTATTCAATAAAAAGCTCAGCTGAAGAAAAACCTAATGGAAAAACACTGTGTGTTTTTTTCCATGTAATATAAAAATATTTTATTTTAGAAGGACAACTTGAGGTCTTTTAATGAAGACAACTGGATATTCTTTAGGGAAAAATACCTCCTACTGAAATTTTCCCTTAAAAAAAGAATGCAGGTAAAGACCTGCCTCCGACATTTTTTTTTTTTTTTTGCTTTTACCGCAATGTAAAGTTACTTTATTTCTATTCTCACTTGGCATTTGCAGCAGTAAGGTTCTATATAAGACATGCTAAGCATTTGTCTCCCTAAGGCAAAGCAAAAGCATGAAACCAGTTACATATGCAGTTCAGCCCTCATATCCTCTCCACTCCTGTCATTCTTTTGTACTATTGGTAAACAGAAGAAGAAAGGTGTTTTTAGAGCATGTTATTCTTAGTCCACTGGTATATCATAGAGCTGAACTTTCTCTGGTTTCTAGTGACTGAAGAGATGCAATAAACAGCCAGTTTCAGGGTTATGCATTTCAGGATCTGATCCCAGGCTTGCATAAGGGAAAAGCTCCATTAACTGCAGTAGGCTGTCAATCAATTTATAAATCGCTCTCTTAAGAGTGATTTAAGAAGCTGTTTTACTATGAGCTTTGTGAGACATTTTTGTAATGAGACAGGTAAGTGCTGGGTTTGCAGGGCAATATAGAAGTTTTGATTCCCATAAGTGCCAGTCAAACTTGTAACCAACATAGAAAAACACTTTAATAGAAGTATTATTAGTAATCATCTATTTATTTAATTATTAGATTTCTAACCCGAGTGGCTAATAACAAAATTATTATATGAAGTTGACAGCATCAGTGCAAGATGAATTGCTGTTAAAAGTAATAATTGAAATTTATCTTAGAGAAACTATGGCTTATTCAAAATATTCATTCTGACCTATTATAATTTGACACATGCATGCCTTTTGAAAGTCAATACAGCCACTGTTGATTATGTGTGCTAAACTGAGATTTGATTTATTGCAAATACTGTATCAGAGAGAAATTCTCTTATCTCTTATCAGAGATAAAAACTCTGTCAACAAAAAGATGATTGCTAAATCTTCTTATAGTGAGGCTAGTTTTCTGTTTGAACATAAATCGGTGTTTACTGTCAGAAAATAATTCCTATGATATTCCCTCATTCCAGAGATGACTGTAGTGGCAAGGACTTTCCATGTTATTTTGTTCCTCTGAAAGGAGCCAAAGAATGATAGCCAATTCAAATCCATACAGTCTATTTGGTGCTGCACACAAAGTAATTTTAAGCTGCATAAACACAGTAGATTTAAAGGTGTTATTTGAGTCATATTTTGCAATGAATTATGAAAAATGAACAGGGTAAAAGAGAGTGAATTCATTATATATGCCATGGGTCAGTTCTGTGGGTCAGTACTAGGCATTATTTTCAGGTATTAACTAGTGTTTTCAGCCTATTTGAAGTCTTAAATGGGATTTTAGGTTCTTGCACCAGGTTTGATAGATTTTGTTAAGGACAAAGTTGTGAAGAAAGCCACAGATGAGAAAGAAAAGATGAGTTAAAATTAAGTTGCAAGTGCTAGTACATTGTGTACATCTGCCTGTGTCAATGCAGCAAGCAGAGGCATCTTCAACACTAGAGTTGGAAAGTTGGGAAAGAAGAGCTTCAAAAACTGAATTCCTGGTACCTGCTAGTTTGACAATGTTGGAGCTGCTGGGGATGAGGGCCCATTGGGGTAGAAGATGAACAAGGGCTTTGAAAAGTTGTGTGTGTTTGTGTACGTAGGGTGAGGAAGCAGAAAGGAGTGTGATGGGAGTAGTGGACCTCTGTTGAAGGGTGGCACCTCAGGCATCAACTGTCCCTATATGGTTCTTTCTACAACCTATACAAATGAATTTATACTCAATTTCAAGACTCAACACAGGATTTTAGCAACACAAGATTTTAGGATTTTAGCTTGATTCCTTATTTCTTAGGATTTCTTTCTAAATAACAGAAACAGATTTTTGAAAGCTCAAACCTGTTTTAATGAACCTTGGGAAAAATGCAGGCAGTTTGTAGGTTTGAAAGTCTAAAATTCATACCACAGATTTCAAGAACCCAAGGACATCTACAAGGATATTTACCTGATATAAAGGAAGACCCAACAACCATGAGAATGGATGGTATGAGGAAGTGTCTAAAAGCCAAGGGAGGTGTGTGGGAACTGAAGAGTAGGAGAGTAGAGTAACAGGGAATTCTCCCAGCAAACTTGTTTTCTGTTCTACCTTTTTAGGGAGTGTTAGACAGACTTTTTCTATACACAGATGCTTGATACACAGAAGATATTGTCTGGCATCAGGGGGAAGAAGGTTCTGAGATGCTGGAATTCAGCTGCCACTCCACTTGTGCCACATTAAAAAAAAACCAAAACAAAACAACAAAAACAACCAACCAACCATCCAACCAAAAAAAACATGGCAAATTCTATTTCCTCCCTGCTGCACCCACAGTAAAAGTCAGGCAGGACAGTCTAAGGGGAAAAGGGGACAGTATTTGGAAGAGGGACACTGTCTGAAATCCTGGGAATCCAAAGTAGCTGTCTCCTGTGGGTTGTAAACCAAAGCCTAACCATTAGAGCAATTGAGATTGTGTGATACCTTGGCTGAAAGAGACAAAGCTCTTGCAATGTGAGGTAGGTAAAAACAGGCACTGTTTTCAAACGATGCAGTGCATTTGTCTGAGTCTCCACTTATCTGCTTCAGGATGCCATCTGACTAAAGACAATCTGTGCAGCAGAGCAGGCTGAGGTAGTGTGTGCTGGATCACACTGAATTTGGTATTTGAAGAAAAAAAACCCCAAAAATTCACGCTTTTCCCGGGAAGAACACATAGATGACAAGCACTCTCTGGTGTGCTATCAGGACTTGGTGGGACATTAATAAACTTCAGTGACTTGAAAAACCAAAAGAGCTTCATGAATATTCATTAAATACATTTCTTCAGATCAGTTTGTTGATACAGGATAGGGTGTGGCTGAATCAGATAATTAAAAATAAACATGCACAGACACAACCATACTCTGCAACCATGGCAGCTTGTGCATCTTTTTCCACTCCTTGTCAGGGCCCTGCGTGCACCAACAGGCTCCGCTTGGCCTGATCAGCCAGTGACCACCTTTCTCCGTCACTCCCCTTGTAACCTCTTCCCCATGGTAAGGAGCTCAGCTGCCTGCTGCTGACCCCGGCCTTGCCTTGCCAACACGGTGTCTGGTGGTCCTGCCTCATCACCAGGGACATGTGGGGTGATGGCTGAACCCCATAGTGCCACTGGGCTGGTTGGCTTATCTTGTGTGGGTACCAGCTAAGCAGTCTGGGAGCACTTAACAGCAAAAAGTAAAGAGAAGTGCTGATTTGGAGATGATTTCTAAAGCCAGCTGTTCTTTGCTCACTTTGTAGAGTAGCTAGGCACATGAGCATCTTTTCCTCTGGATAAAACTCTAGGAGTGTGTTGGTCTTCTGACAATGCTAAGGAACATCAGCTAATGTCTGTCTCCATTTGATCTACTCCCTGACCTGATGGGGGCTCCTCAATTGAAATTTGGCCTCCCTATAAAAACATGTATATTCCTCCCTTCTTCTGCCACTAGCTATTTAAGTAGGTTTTTGCATTTTCTTAAAAGACAAGGTTTCTTATTTTTGTTCTAGGGTAGTTTTTTACTTGCTATTTACTGAGTCCCCTGCAACAGAGTATGTGCCCTAAATTGTGTTGTTGTTAGCATTGTTTCAAAGAACTTTGTCTGAATCTGTGACAAAAGATAATAACCTTGCTTTGCAGCCCTGTGATACAGGACTGAGAGCATCATGTAAACTGAGGTGCTTGATGAAAGAACAATTTCAAAATATAAAAGCACAATTATGACAGGTAGACTCCACTAATCATCACCCATCCACTGTATTTATACAAAGGTGTATATTTCTATGGTAGTAGTTATAGCTATTTATTGAATTTGGTATTGATGCTTGGAGGTTATTCAGACTGTATGAAATTATACTTTCTGTCTGGTTCTGTATATTTAATTTGTAACGATCAGCTATTGAAGTTTTAAATAGTGCACTTTTATGATGTTTTCTATTTTTGATGAATTATCTTGAACTTATTTATGCAAAGACTCCTTCGGACTGCAAAAATCTCTCAGGCTAAAAGGATCTGAGGAAGAACACAAAAAGGAGAACACAAATATGCTGCAAAGAATTTTTCAAGTAAATGAAAATTAGATTCAGTAGCTACAAGGTCTTTGAGTTTATTTAGCAGTGTAAAAAAACTGAGTGTTTTAAAAAGAATGAATAGACTTTCCCTGGGGAACATGTCAGCAGGAAAGTGCTGGGTTTGATGTGGGGTTTTTGTTGTTGTTGTTTGTGGGGGTTTTGTTTGTTTCTTTTGTTTGTGTTTGTTTGTTTGTTTTTTCCCAATGTGAAGTGTACCTGGAAAGGCTGTGACTCAGAAACCTGAAGTTTACAGTAAACACTCACAGAGTCCTTTTAAGGTTGATGTTCTCCCTCTTTCTCTCTCCTGTTTTCCTGGCCACCTTTCTTTGCTTTAAAATTGCAGCTTTAAAATTTGAGAATTTTCCCCTTCCACGCAGTTCCTCCTTTTTTCACAGCTCAATGCCAGGTGGCTTAGTATTCCCTCTACTTTAATTATCTTTGTCAGCCTTATTTGACATTGTAGCAAGAGAAGTGTTCTTGTTATAGAATGCAAGTATCTTGCCAGATGGCACCAGGGGAATTCTTCTATACTTGTGAATTAGTTTGATATCACCTGACAGTGAGAGCTTACTTAGGATGTAAGATAAAGGTTCATGATCACAGCACCAGCACAGTGATTTCTGCTGTGTATTCCATGTAATCACCATATACAGTAGGTATTTATCTAGTTGTGTTTGTAGCTTAGCATAAAATTCAAAAAACATGTTCAAGAAAAAGCTGAGCACCTCTTCCAAATGGCAATGAAAACTTTCTCTGGATGCCAGATTACTGTAAAATAGGGTAGTCTTCTTGCAAGAGTAAAGCACACCACTATGGCAATACTTTAAGCCGCTTTAAGCCGCTGCAGGTTCAAGACAAGAAATTAGATTTCTCATCTTGCTTAGGTTTCAGAAGCACAGTCTTTGTGACAGCTGGCTTCCTACTTGTGTACCTCTGAAATTGCTCTAGATTGACATAAAGGCTATTTAGATGTCTGAAAAAGGTTTGGAAAGACTGAAAGAATATCAAATAGCAGAACTCTGCTAAGTGCTAAATCTAGTCATTTTGTGATAAAAATGACTACCAAAAAAGAGCTCACGCAAATGCTGGAAGAACAGCAGCGTGTTATCGAGTGGTCAGTGTGACTTCTCTTCATTATAGCCCAAACACTGCTGAAAAATAGCTAAAAAAGTCACCCCTGAATTGAACACAGTTAGGTAATGCTGCGGCAGCTGTCATATCATAGAAGAATACACAATTTAGTGAGAATTAATAGTGTCATAAAACAGTGGAAAGGTGTAAGTCAGATGCAAAAAAAGTTGTTAGGCTTTTGAATACACCTCCTGCTAGTGGAGGACTTTTCCCCACAGTACATTTTCTCATACTTTGCCTAGTCTGCTTTTAAATACCCTGTATAATAGTAGTTCGCATAATTTCCTTTGGGAGGAAGAGATGATGTTTAGTACCTCTCTTTGTCAGGAAGATGCCGTTGGTATCCTGCCTTGCTTCCCTTTTCCTAACTCCATCGATTCCCTGTGCAACACTCTGAACAAGGCTGCTCTTCCTTTCTGAACTGAGTCTGCAAAGGGACAGCAGCTGGTGGGGCCTTTGTGGGCTCCTGCATGTCTCAAAGGGGCCACACACAGTCCCAGAGGCCAGTCGATGGGAAATGGTGTCTCTGGGAAGCAGTCCAAAATCAAAGGGGGTCCTACACCCATAGCATCCCAAGGGCAGCCCCAGCACAGTCTCTCTCTGGGTAGCTCTAGTACAAATATGCCGCAGATCTTCAGTGACAGAACCTGGCATCTCTTTTTTGACCACCTGTCGCCCCTGTGGCATGGCTGCAAAATTGTTGGGATAGGCAGCAGCTGCCATCTCTCTCCAGCAGAGACTGCCCATGTAGCAGGAAACAGCAGCCTTGGGGGTACCCTAATTCTCAGACTTTTTGTATAGGGCTACTTTTCTTCAGTAAGTAGGCATGTACCTACCATATCACAGGTGCCTCTTTATCCTACTCCTTCACATATACTTCTGTGCTCACAGCAGGCAGTCACAGAATTAGCTTAAATTTTGTCTCTGAGACACATTGCACAGTCACAGGTGGGTTATGTCCTGCCCCCCTCCCTCCAATTTGGGAATCCTTGCTCTATAGCATAGGGCATACTCAAGGTTTTCCAATGTACCAGTTCATTTTCCCCAAGCCCTAGCCCTGGGTTTGCTCCTCACTAATAAATACTGTTGATGTTCAGTAAATCTGGCCTTGAAAGTACTTTGAACTGTAGTGTAAATACAGCCAGAGAGTCTATTCTATGAAAAGTCAGGTCCATGTGCAAACTGAGGATTTTATTTTTCACATCTTTCATATATTTGTTGTGATAGCCCCTTCTCAGCCATTTGCTGTCCAGAATGTATGGGCTACATGCACAACTCATTTTTCTACCTAAAAACACAGTTGACAATCTGACCTATATATTTTATATTGTTTCTTTCAAGTTAATTTCCACAGCTTCCTGATAGGGTTGGGCCGGGGGTTTTTTTAGTGTTTGGATAAACTTCAATGTGCTACCGACTTTCTGTCACTGTGATGCCTTTGGGAGCATAGAAAAGTCAAGGCGGTTCCAGTAGGTTCAGTTCAACACTGTTATTGGGTTTTGCACTCATAAACATGGGTGGGCAGAAGCAGCAATAGCAATAATAGGAAAAATATACTGTGAGCTCACTCATCTTAATAACAACTGGGCATATGCTGAAAAGAGCATAGGAAATATATTTTTCTTTCCTCCACATTGATCATTTCCTCACATGAATGAGACCTCTATAAAAGTGGTTTTATCCTATGCAAAGGAAAAGCTTAATACATCTATTTATCAAGACACTTTAAATATCTTAATATGGCTGGCTCAGTAATTCTTTTTGGATGTGTATTTAACAATTCTTGATGCAAACTCAGGATGGCATCACTCCAGATGTGTGCAAAGCAGAGAGAGCAGGGCTTTGTCTCGTATTCATACCATACATACCATCCTTTCCAACGACCTTCATGCTTACATACATAGATACTTTGATGATTTGGTGTTTGGTACTTCACTGTTATCCATCAACTCCTGGTTCAACTTATGGCTGTCTCACCTGAGAAATTTGCATTTCTGAGAAACTCACAGACTACAAGGACTTTATGGGTAAGAATTAGAGACTGAGGCAACAAAGGGAATGTTTGGCATCACAGGAGGTATCACACTCGCTGGCTCTTAACCTGCTGGGGAACTTCAACCACCCCAACCTCTGTTGGAAAAGGAGCATTATGAGCTGTAGGCAATCCAATGAGCAAGACTGGTGAATTGATAACAGGTCAGGAGAAGGCTGAGGTACTCAACAACTTGTTTGCCTCAGTCTTCGCTGGCAAGCTCTCTTACCACATCTCTCAAGGGGATGGACCATAAGGCAGGGACTGGGGGAGCAAAGTGCTTCCCACTGTAAGAGAAGATCAGATTCATGATCACCTGAGGAACCTAAATAAACCTATGAAATCGGCTGGATGGTGAATTGCATTCAACAGCTTGATGTCCATCTGGAGACCAGTGATGAGTTGTGTTCCTCAGGGGCTGGTATTGGGACCAGCGGTGTTTAACATCTTTGTTGGTGACACAGACAATGAGATCGAGTGCACCCTCAACAAGACTGCCAACGACACGAAGCTGTGTGGTACGGTTGACACACTTGAAGGATGGGATGCCATGTAGAGAGACCTGTACAAGCTCAGGAACTGAGACCATGTGAGCCTTATGAAGTTCAACAAACCCAAGTGCAAGGTGCTGCACCTATGTCAGGGTAATCCATGATATTGATACAGGCTGGGGGATGAAGGGATTGAGAGCAGCCCTGTGGAGAAGGACTTGGTCATACCAGGGGATGAAAAGCTAGACATGAACTGTCAATGTGCACTCACAGCACAGAAAGCCAGCCACATCCTGGGCTGCATCAAAAGCAGCATGGCCACTCTGTTATCATGTCTCACTCTGGTGAGACCCCACCTGGAGTCCTGTGTCTGGCTCTGGAACCCTCAGTACAGGAAAGACTTGGTCCTGTTGGAGAGGGGCCAGAGGAGGCCACAGAAATGACCAAATGGCTGGAACAGCTCTGCTGTGAGGACAGGCTGAGAGCGTTGGAGTTGTTCAGCCTGTAGAAAAGAAGGCTCCAGGAAGATGTTATTGTGGCCTTTTAGTACTTAAAAGGGGGCTGTAAGAAAGATGGGGACAGACTTTTTAGCAAGGCCTGTTGCAATAGGACAGGGGGTGATGGTTTTAAACTAAAAGAGGTGAGATTCAAGCTAGACATGAGGAAGACATTATTTACACTGAGGGTGGTGAAAAACTGGCCCAGGTTGCCCAGAGAGGTGGTAGATGCCTCATCCCTGGAGACATTCCAGGCCAGGCTGGACGGGGCTCTGATCAACCTGATCTAGTTGAAGATGTCCCTGCTCATTGCAGAGGGGGTGGACTAGATAACCTATAGAGGTCCTTTCCAACTCAGGCTATTCCATGACTCTGATTTCCATCCATAACAGAAGTGAACTTTTACATGTGCACCGGTTGAAATATTTTGCTCTGCTAAACTACCAGCCCAAAATATTCATTAAAGTCTTAGTTGCTCTTCATTACTATCAAAATTGCTATCCAGTCCTGAAAACATATAATCGATGTTTGTGGGTGAGCCATGACCCAATAGCGGTAGTTTCACAGATCAATAAATTTTTATTATGACTATTATTGGCAGTATTTCCTAAAGAACACAATAGCTATGCTTACAGTTTAAAAATAAATGCAATAAAATTTAAAAAATTTCAAAAATCTACCACCTGTTAAGCAGAGGATTGCTTCTAGCAGGTTCCTTCTGCAACTGGGAGATGATTTAGCAAATAGTAATGACAGAGCTTACTCCAGTTATATATGAAGTTTAGACATCGTTTGAATTTTATGCTAATTTATCCATTTCAAATAATGTATATTATTTACACATCTTTTTTGCTTATATTGCTGTTATTATAAGAAATGTTAATATTTTTGAAGAAATGAAATAGGCATCATTAGATTTTAATTACAATCAATTAGTAAGGTCACTACCAAAGGAATTTATCGGCTGAGTAATAAATAGTGCCTTTGAAATATTGGGAAACATACTAACTTGTGGCTGAATGATTGACTATTAGTGAAAGTGTCTAATTTCACAAACGTTACCATTGTGCTCAAAATTTTCGTTTTTAATTTATGATGAAAAACTATGTCTCAATGCAGGAATGCATTGCAACTTAGGAATGCAACTTAGCTGAGGAGTGAAAATCATATAGTAGCTTCAAGAACGTAACAAATAGTTATGTCAAGTTAGTATTTATTCCTTGATTTTTGAAATCATTAAAAGACTAGAGAAAAAGAAAAGGAAGTTGTGAAAATCTAAACAAAGTCAATAGTTTTGAAGTCTGCACTTCAGACGTTTTCATCTGAATATTGGTACACATGAATATCAAATTGCACTTCAATGAAAGCAAACTTGGAACAAATATTTTGAAATTATTTGTTTTACAAAACCAGCATTGTTATTTATATTATTCTCACCTGCAGAGGTTTTCACAATTTCTGAAGTATTTCTCAAACCCATAAAGTCAAACTGATAGAGTCTCCAAGATTTCTGGTCAGCAGCCTCCACTGAGTTTTTTCTCCATCTGTAAATCATTTCCTCTTTAGGGTAGCCATCTAGAAATAAAAAAAAAAAAAAATAATATATATATATATATTTCATTTCATAAAAAAGGTACTGCAAAACAGTATCTGTTCACTGATTTAGAGGCAGTTTGGAATACCTACATTTCTGATCTGATGCCTTTCCAGTGAGTTTGGTGGTATAATTCAGCTAAAGAGTTATATGGCACATAAAATATACAGTAATAATACTGGTAAAATTATGATTTTTCACAATGATTATTATTTTCTAAAGGAGAAAAATTCGGATTGTTTCTATCAGAAGAAGATTTCTTCAGAAATATGGTTGATTATGCTTATTTGAGGTCCATACACAGAAGTATACTGCTTTACATATTCTCTGAATGAGATATGCAAATCAATAGAATGCACAAAAAAAAGGTAGGGATGTCAGTGTAAGATGTAAGCAATTGAAAAAGACAGATTGTTTTAACAGCGACAGTAGTTCTAATGTGGTGTGTGCTACTGTACTTCTGAAATGAGCTCAATACAGTGCAAAAAAGCCAATTTTTAATTAGTATGGAATTGATAAAGTGATTATGCCATATTACTTCTAAAGGCTGTGGTATTTAACGAGACATCACCTGATCTCTACAGCTGAAATAGCGTCTGAAAGTCTTCCTTTATCAATTTAGCACTTAGTAGTCATAATTAATCCTCATGCAAATGTTTCATTTCCTTTTTGTTAGAGAATGTCATTTTCCATTAGAAGTCCAAAAACAAATCATCAACCAGCCCAAACCATAATAATAGACAATCTAGAAAACAACAGAACACCCATGGTAGTTAAAACTAGATTGTTCTCTAATGCATAATACAATAAATGCCTATTCATCTAATAATTAATATAGTAGATGTAGATTACAAGGCAAATTAAAAGCCTAACAACAATAGCCAGCTAATGTAACTGTCTTGGCTGTATGTTTTTTCCCTATCGGATACTGATAAAGTTTTATATTTGCTTTACAAAAAAACTTTTCTGGTCACAGTCCTATTTTATTGATGTTTTCCTTGTATAATTGTCTTCTTCATCTTGTTCAAAGTTCCACCCTGCTGGGACACTCTGAAAGGTGTGCATGGCCTCATTTATCCCTCTTGCTAGCACAGCAGGAAAAGGACCCACCAATCCCTCAGTTCTAATCTGTAGAAAATGACTATGTGTTAATCCAAAATGCCACTTTCTTATATTTCACATCAATGTAAATACAGAAATAGCCTGTGAAGGACCCAACTGAGTAACAACCACAAGCCCTGCTGTTTTCCATGAGAACTCTTGCTGCCAAGCAGATTTCACTGCCAAATCTGCTGTGCCAGTATGTGAGACTGATCTAAAGGTTAATTTTTTTTGGCTGGCAGATTATCAGACGATGCAGAGGTATGGTGAAAGAAGTTAAGCTTTGCAGGGCCTCCAAGCCTTAGCCCTGCATCTGCTGAAACCTTCTCAAGCCTTGCTCCTATTTGACTGAACCCTCTGATCACATTTCTGACTAAATAGTGTTTCTCTCTAATGGCAAGCTCTGCATTTAATCATAGAATCACAGAACCACTTAGGTTGGGAAAGAATCTTAAGATTGTCACATTTAACTGTAAACATAACACTGCCAAGTTCACCATTCAACTATGTCCCTAAACACAACATGTACGCATCTTTTAAATACCATTTCCTCTCGTCCTATCACTTGTTGTGTGGGAGAAGAGACCAACCCCCTCCATGCTACAACCTCCTTTCAGGTGCTTGCAGACAGTGATAAGGTCTCCCCTCAGCCTCCTTTTCTCCAGGCTGAACAGCCCCAGTTCCCTCAGCCGCTCCTCAGCAGACTTGTGCTCCAGACCCCTCACCAGCTTTGTTGCCCTTCTCTGCACTCACTCCAGCACCTCAATATCTTACTTGTAGTGAGAGGCACAAAACTGAACACAGTATTCGACGTGGGGCCTCACCAGTGCTGAGTACAGGGGGATGATCACTGCCACAGTCCCGCTGGCCACACTATTCCTGATACAAGCCAGGATGCTGTTGACCTTTTTGGCCACCTGGGCACACTGCTGTCTCATATTCAGCCAGCTGTCAATCAACACCCCCAGGTCCTTTTCCTCCAGACAGCTTTCCAGCCCCTCTTCCTGAGCCTGTAGCACTGCCTGGGGTTGTTATGACACAAGTGCAGGACCCAGCACTTGGTCTTGTTAAACCTCATACAATTGGCTTCGGCCCAATGATCAAGCCAGTCCAGATCCCTCTGTATGGTATTCCAGCAAGTCAACACTCCCACCCAATTTGGTGTTGTCTGCAAACTTATAGAGCGTGCACTTGATCCCCTCATCCAGATCACTGATAAAGAGATTAAACAAAACTGGCCCCAACACTGAGCCCTGGGGAACACCACTTGTGACCAGTCACCAACTGGATTTAACTCCATTCACCACAACCCTTTGAGCCCAATCATACAGCCAGTTTTCTACTCAGTGAAGAAATTGGACTCACTGGTCCAAGCCATAAGCTATAAGCAGCCATAAGCAGCCAGTTTCTCTAGGAGAATGCTGTGGGAAACAGTGTCAAAGGCTTTGTTAAAGTCTAGGTAAACAACATCCACAGCCTTTCCCTCATCCACTACATGGTTCATCTTGTCACAGAAGGAGATCAGGTTAGCCACGCAGGACCTGGCTCTCAGGAGCCTTCTCAGATTGGCTTCATTCATGGAGACTGATCTATTTCCTGAAGTTCAGGAGGGAAGAAGCATTCAGATGGACTCCTTGTTGTGCTGTGGTTGCTGTGCCCTCATGCTGGGTGGAGATGGAAGCATTGCCCCTCCCCCACAAAGCAGTACCAGGAGTACAGGGAAGGCTGCCATGCAATCTGGGTCCTAATCCTGCCTCTTGATCTGCATCCTGATGCGGAGGAAAGGAAACGCTCATCCTGTTGTACTCCCTACCCCAGCTCCTGCTGCAGAACTTGTGGCCCCAAGTGCTACTTAGCATATTTTGTATCAGGTAGTAACGGGGGTTCCTTTTCTCAAGTAAATTTCATCATAATCATTCCAAGTAAAATTGTTTCAAATAGCCTGGAAGTAACAAAGATTTTTCTTTTATAATACATTATTTAGTTGATCCAAAATGAACTTTTAACATTTTTTTTCCAAATTCTACTTAAAAAGTTCTGTCAAATAGTTTTGAATTCAATTTCTTCCTGATTTTTGGCTCTATTTTTCACCCAATGGCCATTCTACCAAAAATCCATTACACTGTTAGTAAGCTTGAAAGTTTGGTAACATGTTACCCATCTCAAAGTTGTTTATTCTGGTATGAGCAGCATGTAGCCAGGAAGAAGTTCATGAGACTCTCATCCTTCAAGATTTTTCCTATATTTTTGACTAAGAAGAGACAGATTTAATCTCAGAATAACTACTTCCAGTATTATTCATTGTCCTTAAATGGTAAACAACTGACTTCAGGAGACCATCATGTCCTTTCAGTAGCAGTCCCCTTAATCCACAGTTGCTGACATCTGCTCTTACAGTAGTTGAGTTACTTAACATCAAAGGAGATCAAGTACTAGTGATTCAACAGAAGTTGTTTCCACCTGTTAAATAACTGCTAGAATGTTTTGCTCCAGTGCCACGTGACTTCACTTTTCAATTCATTTAAAAGATCTAATATTTCTTATGGAATAACGACACATCTACTTGGACACTATATCACTCCTAGGATTCATTTAACTGAAAGAATGGACTATTCATGATGGTTCTTCTTTCAGTGAAATCCAATATTTCTTGTACAGAGTCTAATTGCTTCTAGCCCTCTAAATGCTTCATTTTAGAAAAAAATCAGAATGAGACTTCAATACTTTCACAAGAAGATGCAAGCTCTGCTGTTCCGCCCACAACATAACTAAGAGTATATTATCAATAGAAATATCTGGTTTTTTTCACTTCCTCAGCATGACAAATAGCAGTAACTTACCTTAAATTCTTGACCATGCGGCTTTAAGCCGTTCATACCGAACAAATTGCTATCCAGTGTATTTACCCTGTCAGATTGCTTTAGGTTTTGTAAGAATATCCATACTACAACAGGGCAAGGCTCCAGGAGGTCCTGGAGGCTTTCCACTGAGTGCCAGTAAGACACTGTGTTACAGCTATCCAAGTTCTGGCAACCTGCAACTCAGGAGCTTCTCAACCGAAGATAACACCTTCTTTTTCCCTCCCATGCATTTATGCGATTACCTTAAAATTCTCCTTTTTTTTTTTTTCTTTTTCTTCATCATTATTCTTTAGGCTGTGCTGTAGCTATTTGCATCTTCAGAATGTTTTAGATTTATATACTACCATGTCAAAGACTTTTAGAGAATACCTTGGCCATTTGGCATTTTGTAAGATGGGTGCTATGTGCCTTTGTAAAATTAAGTCAAGAAAAAAATTTGTTGAAGTTATTTCTTTAAGAGCCCAGTAGAAAGTATCCATGTAATAAGTCCCATTTACTTTTGCCAAAAATACTTAACGACTTTTCCAGTTAACACAAATGATTGGTACCTTTGTTGCTTCACTCATAGGCTTAAACATAGAAATTTTTTAAAGTGTACTACTGACCTTCACTCCAATAATGCAAGCAAGGATAAATAATAGATGCACTTTTTACCATTTTGGAGGTGAACATATTATATCAGAAAATCAAATTTTCATGAAAACCTGTGAGGTTCTGTGGATTTTATTTTATTTCCTTATTATTACTGGAATAATTCAACTAATGTTACCACATCTTCTCACAGCATCACCATACAATTCATAACTGACAAGTTAAAAATATTTAAACTGCATTCTTCATGTCCATACTGCTTCACTTTCTATGGAGAATGATTTGTGCAGAAGACTCTACCAAACTGCTGGAAAAATAGTCAAGGCCAGAAACATCTCCAGGCTGGATGAGAGACATATGCATTTGAAAGATAGCTGTGACAATTAGTGTCAAGTGGCCCTGAAGCATGTCTGCTACAGAGGTTTAACACCAATGGAAAATCAGCAACTTTCATACTACAATCATTTATGTATCCATGCCTGTTAGTGCATACTGCCTCTAACCTTGATTTTACCAATACTGTTGTTGATCTGGGAATCTTACTTAGATCAACCCTTGATTCTTTGTTCCACCTTCTTTTCTGTGAAAAGGGGTCTATTTAGGAAGCGAGTAGAGATGGGATGAAGATGGCAGGATGGGGGTCATGTCAAAAAGGACATAGACTACTTAAAGAATAATTTCTGTCTAAAAAACTTTACTTAGAAATGTATCTAAGACATAGAAAGACAGATAAGCATGGGAAAAAGCACCCAACCTTTTTGATCTCTTCAGATGTGTTTTCCCCAGTTTGTGAAATCAGTTTATTATAGTGCTGTTTCCCCACACTTTATATTCCAGCATAACACAGTCAGACCCAGCTTGTAGCAGAAGAAATACTGCAACAAGGAAGCTCATCTCTCCTTTCTAGCCTTGGAAAAAATTGTATTCTTAGAGCATGCAATAAGGAGTTAATGAAAGCAGCAGCAAAGCTGAGAATGTCGGGGAAGCAGGCAAGAAAGGATTGGTTCAGTTAAATGTCTGTCAGGAGGCTGATGCATATGACAGGAGTCATATTTGAAAGCTGTAGCTGGATTCTGGGGAGGTTCTGCTTTTCCAGGAGTGTTAGATATGGAAAGTCAGGAGAAAGCATGATCTGAAAGACAAGCTGTCATCATCAGCTAGTGATCCAAGGCATGGACCCTTCACAGGCGTGGAAGGAGTGTGGTAGATTTGACTGCTGCCAATGAAGGTAGTCAGGAGAGGAAGGATGCCCCAATGCAATTAGAGGAAAAATATGGTCACCCCTTCACACCTTGCAGCCAGCTGCTTCCAGACACGCTTTACTACCTAGTGAACTCTTTTCAGGCTAATCAGGAGACCTCTGTCAACACAACCCCCACCGTACAAGGATAATGAAGTCCAGAAATGCACCTTTCTCTGCTACTGTGTTGTGGATGACAAATTATATACTTCCACAGAAGCTGTCTGGGCTCTGTTTCTTGTTAGCAGTCTTTATAAATTTATTTGTTTGTTTTTGTTTTGTTCATTTGTGGGGGTTTTGTTTGTTTGTCTGTTTACTGTCTGCATGTTTAATCCAAATTCCTCGACATTTTGGATGAACAGGTTTCTCAGTGATCTGTTCCTGTGTCTCAGAGGTGTGCATTTAGCTAGGATAATCCTGGATGTTCCTATATTGAAAGTGATACTACCTTCGATTTCATGATTGTATGCACTTATTAAGCATAATTAGACTGCAGAAAGAGAAAAGTTTCAACTCAACTAGTTTAAAATAAAACAAAATAAAAATTAGATAATATAGAAAATTCATTATGTCTTTTCAGGAGGAATCTATCAGGGTAGACTAAAGCAAAAGCAGGCAAAGAGAATGGAGACATTTAATTGTTTACTGAAGACGTATGGAAAACAATACTTGTAACTAGATGCATATTGAGTTCTCTCTGTTCACCAATGAAGGTTTGCTAGATGTTTTCTCACTCATTGGTCATCAAAACAAAACAAAACAAAACCAAAGCAAACAAAACAAAATTAACAAGAAAAAACTATAAGGTATTTTAAAAGGCAGCTATAATAAAACCAGATAAATGTGAATGCTGTAAAGATAGCTTTTAAAACCTGAAGTGATTTACTTCAGCAGTTGTAGATAATTGCACCTAGGTGGTAACTACAGCAATTATAAATGTTATTCTTTGCCCTGTTTGTTTGCATTGGTAATTGACATTAACGGTACATTCGCTCATGAAAAAACCAACCAACATAACCATTACTGCAGAATAATGGATTTAATACTGCCCTGAAGTTAAAATATACATCTTCCAAAGAAGAGAATAAAGTTTTTCTACCTAAAAGTGTGCTTTAATATGATTATTATATCACTTTGGCTAACAACTAGTGGAGCCAGTCACCATCATCAACAATAATGCTTAATTACCCTTTTACCTGGGACTAATTCTGTTTTTTTGTGGGTTTTGTTTTTTGTTTTTTGTTTTGGTTTGGTTTTTTTGGGGTTTTTTTTGTGGTTTTTTTTTTTTTTTTGTTCTTGTTTTTGTTTTTTTTTTTCCTTTTGATAGAAGTGCTGATGTAATTTACTGATACATTATACGGTAGTGCAGGTTTTGGGAGGAACTTGCAGAATCAATGCATGTTTTCAGCCTTCAAAATAGAAAGGATGAAAAGAGAAGTCTTGCTGTCAGAGAAACAAGTTCCCAAAGAAGGATTTTCTGTTAACTAGCTCTTGTAGGAGGTAAACATTTTCCTCTTTTTTTTTGGTACTCATAGACAAATCATAATCTTAGCTTAGAGTAAACAGAGAAGAGAATATAAAGTTGAAAATGAGAAGGGAAAGAAGGAAGATGAAGAACGATCAGGACTGGACTGAAGTGAGAGACAGAAGTTTTCCCTTCAAGATGTTTTGAGATGTGGCTTTTTGTGTGCTCACTTCCTGAAGTCTGTCAGATATTTCTCATATAGGGGTGCAATGATTTTATCATAAGCAGCCCTATTAGTGAAAAATTCCTGTTCCAAGAATCAGATTTTAAAGGATAAGTGAAACAGCTTGAAATTACTTTAAGAAACCAAGGCAATTCTGTTTTGTCATCATACCTTTGTGGTCTGTCTTTATGCTTACCAAACAATTTTCCTTTTGATTCATTTGCAATTGTAAGCAAGAGTGACCATTTTGTTTGGTTTTGTTTTTTTTTTAAATGGATAGTTTTATCATACATATATTGTCCCTATAATTACACTTTTCTATTATCTTGTAAATGCCTCCACCTTTTCTGGAAAAAAAACAAACCAAACCAAAAAAATCTCAGATTATGGCCTGCCTTAAAGTTTTGCTGTGCATTTTGATTTATATGCTTATGTTTACTGCTTGCTAACAGTTTTGTTTGGAAGCCAATTTTCAGAAGTTTTGCATGCAGGAATTGCTTTTCCCTATCTGTTTGCGTTGTCCTGGCCAGCAGATTATCTCACAATTATTCCACTATAATTAGAACACCTGGTAAATGTTCAGATTCCTCTGCATCCCTGTTCCTAACACCCTTAGAGGTAAATGGACTCATCCAATTCCTAGTTTACCGGATATAAATTGTATCTTCTTTGAGGAGCATTCTTGCATAGATCAGTGCACTCAGGACATATGTAACCTTCTCTAGGTGCATGTGGCCTACAACAGTGATTGAATGATGGTGTGTATTACTTATGAGATCAGCCTAATTATTGATCTGCTAAATATGTGCATTGAGTTGTGTAATAGAAAACAAACAGCACAAAATAAACATTTTAGCAGGTAAAATTTTGCGTTTGGCTGACCGCATGAACTCAAGTGAGAAGAGAAAAATCACTTTTCTTTACAGTTTGTAACTGACTGTTGAAGAATATTAAGCTGCTTGCAAGATTTTCTCATGTCTAGTTAAACACGAATTTTGTGCTAAATGTGCTGAGGGCAAATTTTGAGGTGCTTCCCAGGATTTTTGCTGAGATGTGCAAAATCTGAGTGGCTGCATACTCAAGTAGTATCTCAGACAGATATAGGTGATGACAATCACTCACAATTTTCTGTGTTGAAGTTAATTCAACCTTCTGAAAAAAGGAAGCCAACATCATAACAATAGAGCAGATTAAAAATACATGGATAAATGAGAACAAGTCTAAGCTCCTGGCATTAGAATTTAAAACTAAACCTAGTAGGGTTGCTTTGGATAGATTAGAAAACAAAGTTATAAAATAGTCTCTCAGTTTTTTAAAGGAATATCTTTCAAATCTGCAATTCTTCAGTCTGCTGACACTCTATAGCCTTCTTTCATTAATTTAGATTGTACTTATATTGAAGATGCTTAGTGACATAGCCTTTCTAAAGTAAGTGCTTAAATTCCTTGTAACTAGGATGGACAACAATGCCACCAAAAGATGCTGGCCAACTGAATTCAAACACCCCAGAGGGAGTGGAATAGCACTCTCTTGAGGACTTTAAAAATTCCTTGTTTTAAGGGGTTTTTTTTGTGTTTGTTTGTTTGTTTGTTTTCCTACTAACTACATAAGGCACGTCAAATTTGGGGCAGAATAGCTGTGTAAATTCTATCAAAGATCTATCCAATTTCAATTATAAAAGTCACTATAGTTATATATTCTTCTTACATAATCAATAGGGTTTGTGACTAGCCTAACCTGTACATTTTCAGAACCATGAAAATGAAAATTTAGGTATCAACAATGCTTCAGGCTTCACAGGAGCTACATCAGCAAAGCCTGTGGGTTTACAGAAGCTGTCAGAAATGTACTATGCTCAGTCAACATAGCATTAATGGAAGCAGGTTACAAATTAAAGATTTCCATACAAGATTATTGTGACTTTTTTATAGGTCTTCTCAGAATGGATAATAAAAGGTAAAACAACAGAACACTCAGAACTGAAAACACAGTGGTCTTTTTGAGTACTGCCATTTCATAGGATGAAACAACATAAACTCAAAACTAAACAGAAAAATTAATTAAGCCTGAGATTAAGCAAGGTTAGCTTCTAAAAGATTTGTGAAATATTATTGCTGCTGTTGAAAACAAAAAAGCTCATAAACCACTTTTTTGTTGTTGTTGTTGAAAGACTTATTTCTCCATTTTGCATCACTGTAACTTAACATGCGAAACATTGGAAAAACAAAATTAGTTATTTATGATTACATTCTTCTTCTTTCTATCAGCTGTCTACAAATAAATTAATGATATTTTGTTATTCACATAGCTATCATTCTGTATGTAGATTTATTGTCATTTATACACATTTGTAGCAATTTGCACACAAACTAAAATTCACAAAAAATGAGTTTTCATAGCTCTGTAAAGTAAAGAAAAAACAACAACAACAACAAAATTTTGTAATATTTTGCTAGTTTTTAACTTTAGCTCCCTAGGACTTTTCTACACATTATTGGCATAGTATGCAAGACTAGGCAATCAAAAATAAATGTTCACATAGTTTTCTGTGTCTCATGCTTACAAAAAGCTAAGACGTATTCTCCCTATTCTTAATAACAGCTCATCAGAAATTATCTGACAAAATGAATTTTCAGATGAATGCAGCACTTTGTTGACTCTGACATATTTATAGCCACACTCAATTAAATTTTTGAGAGCACTGCACTGTTTTCATTTAAATATCAACAACGGTGTTATGATGAATTGGTAAATACATTAATTTTGCAGTCACTAATTTTGGCCTTCCTCTTCTCTGGAACCATTTATCAATACCTTGGTTTGTCATTTGCTGTCCAAGCATCCCAGGGCTATTATTTCTCCAGTTAATGCCTTTTTTTCCCCCCCAAACTCTAGTATTGTATCTCATTTTCTCTCAGGATACTGCTGATGGAAATCAGTTGATGCTCCTGTCCAGTGCACCAGTCCAAGTGTTCTTCATGTTCTTTTCTCACCTTCTGGGGTACATGTATTGATCACAGCGATCTTTCTGTGATATGTCTGTATACCTCAATAGTTTAATCTCTTGTCTAGGCATATTATTACAAGCACATGAAACTGGCGTTTTTCTGTTAGCTTTACTTTGGCTCAGCTAAAACATTCATCTAAAGCGTCTGAGCAGTCATGCTCTTTTACTGTTCTCCCCACATGAGCACAGTGCCTTTAAATCTTGGTATCTTACTGTACATAATGGGGTAAATTCTGGATCTCCTGGTAGTTTCTGTCTCAATTTTTGGCCCCAGACACTAATCATGATCTAAATCTCCCAAGACAATCAGTTATTGCTCTAAAATTGGAGATCTGTATCAGAGGCAAGGCTGAAGAAGCCAACTCAGCAATATTTTTGCCCAATAAATCAAAGATATCAGGCATACTTTTCTTATGCATTTGGGTTTTCCCTGTGGTGCTGTATTCCTCAGCTCATAGATAGCTTTGTCTGTAGTTAACAGAGAAGTATTAAGATCAAGTTCTTCCGTATTTTGTTTCAGAACAAGGTACTATCATAAAATAATTCTGCGTACAAGCTGTACATTGTTTAGTGCTGCTTCATTTTCTGCTAAAGCTTTAAAGCAGCAACACACAACACAACTGCTTTCAATAGCTCCAGATCCTCCAGAGGCTATGGCTCTGCCAACACCTTCCAGGGCCTCAGGCAGCTGCCACCACCCAAAACCCCCTGAATGTTGTGGCTACAAAGGTGCTCCAGGCTGCAACCCTGTCCCAGACAAAGATGTTTTCTGGCCTCTAGCTGATTGACAGTCAAATTGCCTTTCCTGCAGCAGTGAAAATGGCAATGACACCAGTCTCACAAAGCAGTTGCTAGGTTCTGTCAGAATCATTTGCTATTGCAGAATGTGTGCCCATGTTTCTGAAAGAAAATCTGTATATCCAGCTCATGGACATCTCCCCTGCCTTTTTTTTAGGTTTTTTTTTTTTTTTTTTTTTTTTGTTTTTTTTTTTTTGTTTTGTTTTTGTTTTTGGTGAGTTTCTATTTAGGAAAAAAAAAAAATAAAACAGTGAGACTCTTTGTGCAAGATCCTATTTGTGAAAACTCATTTTTTCAAATTTTTGGAAAAGGTCAAATATTAGTTTCTTCCCAAGTGCCCCATTGTTCTGCACTCTTGTTCCTTCTCATATCCCAGCACCAGTCTGAACACCGTTCTTCTGAAAAGTGCACAGCTGCCATTTCATGGCTATTCCAGGCCCTGCATAAATCATCCTGACACTATTTTAAAAAATAAATAAATAAATGCCCAGTCAGAAAATCAAAACCTCAGCAGCTTTTGCTTTGTGTGTCTTGAACCAAGTTACAGTAATTAAATGGTTTTTGGCTTGGTTTGCTTAGGAAATTAGGCTTATGTAATTATATTCTTTGTCTGTGTTTGTGTGCATGTTATCTGTCCTTGCTTCAATAACTTTTGCACTCATTCACCAATTTTATTGAAATTTGACAGAAGAAAGTAAGCCTCAGATATTACATATTCTGTAAAAAGAAGCTCCCAAACAGGAGAGACATTTCCTTATAATGGCCTCCAAGGAGTAAAAGGCTGCAGCCTTATTAAGGATCAGAGAATGGCCACTCATCCTCAAGTCATATGCCCTTGAGACATCAGCCTTCATTAGTTTCACTGTTCCTGCAATCAAAAATACTGCTGATACCAGGAACACTGAACTACTCTAATGATTTGAGAGGACTGGTCCCACAAAAAAGGGGAGAGGAACAGAGCACTTGCTCTTAAAAATAGATATGTGAGCTCATTCAGTCCTAGGCCACACACAGTGTAGAGCTGAAAGTCTCAAATTTGAGTCTCAACAGGTCTCCTGACATCTTCTGTGGTATATAATTTCTTTTGTGTTACCTTCATCACATATTTCTCCAGCAGCACCACTTATTTTAGCATAGGTCCCAAAAGATCTTTCCCCACTACCACCCGGTGATTTGGCAGATACTATATTTAATTGGGCCTCAGACTGCTCAGATGGCTTTGCCAAGGACACCGACAAGTGAGGGAATCTCATCCTCCAGCCTACCAGCAGATGAAAATATTTCATCATGGAGGCTTTCTGGACACTCCTTTCTGCTTTGCAGCAAGCATAGTTTTTTCAGCTGCAGTGACTGACATTGCCATGACATGATATTGTTTCATGACAATGACATTTATTTGAAGATGATTCAAAATGTTGCCCAACCAGACCACTGCTAACAAGGAGTCTTCTCCATTCCCATTACCTTAACCCTCTTGGGCTTCTATCTTTATCTTCCATTTTAGTCCTGGATTTTCTTTCCAACCTATAGCACTGTCTTTCCTTGAAAGTGTTTTGGAACAGGTATATGTTTTAATTATCTCCTTTTTCCCAATCTGTCTCCTTGTCTTGCTTGGTGTTTAAAACCCCACTGCAAGTGATCTTCATTCTGTTTGTTCATTCATTAAGGACAGATTGCTGAAGATGCTAGAGGCAGCTATGGCTCAACAAGTCACCAGGACGGGAAGTCAAGCTCCAAAACACACAGCCCATGTCCTAGGGGAGAGAGCCCTCACAGAAGTCCAGGGTAAAGCAATTCAAATGCACAGGGCTCAGATGGTAGGTCTGAGTTTTTAAGTCCTGTACAAGCTTCCCAGGGCTCTGACACAAGCAAAAGGATCAGCAGAAATGTGCACACTGCTGCCCCAGACAGCAGACTACTGCTGTCCTTGCCCATCTCAGTGATGCATCTCTTTGCTTGCCAGGAGCAGGCTTTTAAAACAGGGAAATCAAGATGACAAGAATGAATGCATGAGTGAAAGAGGAGAGCAAGGACAGCCCTACTGCCCAAGACATGTTCCTTGACTTTATTTTGCATGCCAGAAAACTAGAAGAACACAAGATGAGATGGGTACATAAGGTAGCATTTCTTTTCTCTTTGGAAGTAAACTCTACTGAGAAAGGAACAAGATAAATTTTAAGCTGGAACCCAAATATGTTGAAAACCTACATTGATTACAAGATTTCTGGATTAAGAAATTATTAAATTTTGTGAAAGCAAGAGCTCCCTTTCTTGAATGATAGGTCAGAAGCCATTATTCTAGCTCAACTCTAGTAACAATAATATTGTTATTCAGCTGAAGAATGGAAAATAAGCTCCCATCACCCACTCATTACAGTAGTATATCTAGTTGTATAAAACTTCCTCTCCTGTTTGTCCACAGTTTTCTATTTCTTTTGAAAGAGGTCATTGAAGTCCTATAAATAACAGAATTATAGAATACTTTGGGCTGGAAGGGACCTTTAAGGGTCAATTAGTCCAACCTCCCTGCAAGGAGCAGGGACATCTTCAACTAGATCAGGTTGCTCAGAGCCCTGTCCAGCCTGGTCTGGAATGTCTCCAGGGATGGGACATCTACCACCTCTCTGGGCAACCTGGGCCAGTGTTTCACCACCCTCAGTGTAAAAAATGTCTTCTTCGTGTCTAGTCTGAATCTCTACTCCATTAGTTTAAAACCATCACCCCTTGTCCTGTCACAACAGGCCCTGCTAAAGAGTCTATCCCCATCTTTCTTACAGGCCCCTTTCAAGTACTGAAAGGCTGCAATAAGATCGCCCTGGAGCCTTCTCCAGGTTGAACAACCCCAACTTTCTCAGCCATTCCTCATTGGAGGGGTGTTCCAGCCCTCTGGTCATTTCTGTGGCCTTCCTCTGGAGCCTCTCCGAGAGATCCACGTCTCCACTGTACTGAGGGCTCCTTGCATGGCATCCCCACACCTTTTACAGAAAGGTTCCCAGACCTTGCACAGAAATTAAAACATTCATATTGAAACCAGCTGTCTGTATGTGACAAATCCACAATCATTTTTGCAATAAGTGTCCTGTGTCTGCTAATTTGGCAGTCTGAATAAACCCATGCACAGAATAATAACTGTCCTGGCTTTTCAGCTGATTTGGCAAAAGAAACTTTCAAAGAAAAAAAAAAAAGCAACAGTAATGCTATCACACAGCAAAGCAAACAATGCAGAGCCTTCCCAGCACTGGAGTATCTCTCCTCTCATCGGTAAGGTGCAGTGAACTTCTATGAATGAGGCTGTGTCTTAAGTAAGGAATGAAACTGAAGCTGAAGTCCACACCATGTATCAGCAGCACAGTTAGGCAAATTGGACTGGCATATGAAACCAATTGCTCCACCTCAGAAAACGCAGAAACACAGGGCTTTTCCACAGGAGGCTAAGGTGAAAAAAAGTATAGTCTCCTGAAAAAGTCGCCTCTACCTTACAGTTCTTATTCTTTTTTTTTTTTTAGATCAGAAGACATGTATACCTTGCCCTTCAGAGAATTGTTGATTGACAGCTGTATGAACATGAGCCAGCAGGGTGCCCAGGTGGCCAAAAAGGCCAACAGCATCCTGGCTTGTATCAGCAAAAGTGTGGTCAGGAGGACTACAGAAATGATCGTCCCCCTGTACTCAGCACTGGTGAGGCCCCACCTTGAATCCTGTGTTCAGTTTTGGGCCCCTCATAATAAGAAGGACGTTGAGGTATTAGAGAAAGTTCAGAGAAGGGTGATAAAGCTGGTGAGGGGTCTGGAGCACAATTCTGATGAGGAGCAGCTGAGGGAACTGGGGCTGTTTAGCCTGGAGAAGAGGAGGCTGAGGGGAGACCTTATCACTGTCTACAACTACCTGAAATGAGGTGGCAGCATGGAGGGGGTTGATCTCTTCTCCCACATAACAAGTGATAGGATGAGAGAAAATGGCCTCAAGTTGTGCCAGGGGAAGTTTAGATTGGATATTAGGAAAAAATTCTTCACAGAGAGGGTTGTCAGGCACTGGAACAGGCTGCTCAGGGAAGTGGTTGAATCACCATCGTTGGAGGAGTTTAAAAGATGCGTAGGTGAGGTTCTTAGGGACATGGTTTAATAACAGTTGGCTTAATGGCTGGACTCAATGATCTGAAAGGTCTTTTCCAACCAAAATGATTCTATGATAACTTATATTGACTCACTCTTTGGTTCACCACCCCCATATCTGGGTGCAAAGAATTAGAGAAATGGCACACTGAGGAACTGGGTGACAGAAATTAAATTGTCTCTACCTTCTGCTGTGCAGTGGTCTCTGGTGGGATGCTCACTATGCTTCATTTACCTTGCCAAGAACATAAGAGCAGTGTCCAGTATTCTAAATGTTTATTGGCACCTTTATAAAACTTCAGTATCCTCCTCTCTTCCTGATTGTTCTATATACTCTGCCATTTGCTCCCCAATGCTTCCTGTTGTGATACTGAACTATTTAGAGCCTGTAAGCTATTGTATTATTAAAAGAAAAGTATATATTTCACATGTTTGCAGAGATGCTAATTAGCATGCCAGAGATTCTAATTAGCTGCAGTGCTCCTTGCTTCAGAACAGGATGGCACATGTGAGAAGACACTGTGCAAATGTCCTCCCTCTATGTGAAAAGGCAGTCACAGCTTTTTTTTTTTTTCTATTGGGGCAGATGCTTCTGGTGTTTGGATACCCCTTAATCTTCATCTCTTTAAAAACTGTTATCCAGTCTCCGGGGAATTACTTTGAGCTTCTATTTCTCCTTACTTTCTGATGAGATTAAGATATTGGTGAGAGTTATTTATAGGATGGTATAATGGCTGCAGATGCTTTGAAGAGATCATTTCATAAGGCATGTTTCCTTTATAACTGCACAGAATTCAAGAGAATTTAAGAGTGAAAATTCACTTTTTCAGACTCAGCATCTTATAATGAGCTGGCACCTGCTGCTCATCAGTGTTATAATGAAGCCAAGCAATGCCCTTCGAAACTGGATAAAATTTGAAACTGAGTTATAACATATGGAAAGGTAGATGTTGATGCTGCTGCATAGGCTGCCTAGCACAGGGGTGTCCAACTCATTTTCACTGGGGGCCGCATCAGCCTGGCAGTTGCGTTCAAAGGACTGAATGTAATTTTAGGACTGTATAAATGTAACTACTCCTAGATAGGCCTAGCAGATTGCTTTAGCTAGGTGGTATGTGTAAATGCAATATGAAGTACATTTTAACTACAAAAGGGACCTCAAAGTCTAACCTTTAATGTAAACTGCTTAGAGCAGAGTTTGTATAAAACATGAGGAGATAAGGGCTGAAGGGAGAAATTCCTTCCAGTCAGCCAAATACTGCTAGATTTTCAATAAAACTGTTAAAAAACCAAAAACAATACAAAACCAAAAAACAACCACCAACCAAGCAAACCAAAACAAAGCACACACAAACAAAAAGAAACAAAACAAACCAAAATAAAAACAAAACCAAAAAACCCCATCACCACCACCGCCACCACAAAAAGCCCCTGGTGACTTTAAAAGCACTGACTGACCTGATTGCCTGTTTTTAAGCATCAGAGAAAATATGTCTCTTGCGTATTTCTTGAATTCTTTATCCAATATGCAATTAGAACACTTCCAGGAAAGTGCAGCTGCAAAACTGAAACTGTCGAGTGGCTGGAGTGCAGGATATTTAATGTCAGGGTTAGGGGTCTAATAGTGAGGATACAGCTAATACTTATGAGATTTTTAAGACTTAGTTATAACTTTGTCATGAGACACAGGGAAGGAAGCACCTAACTGTGCTGTACCTCAGCCAGGACTGGGAAACCACCCTGGTCCAGTTCCTTGGTCTCTTTGGCTGAGGATGCAGCCACAGGGACTTCTGATTGACATCTGCTGTTTCTGACACACCAGTTTTGTTGTAGGGTGAGAAGGCAAAGTAAAGCCCTCATCCACTCCCTCATCTTGGGGTAGAATACAGAAACGTGGCTACACTGAGTTTGCTCTCCCACTACCTTCTTCCCTGCTTGTGTAGGCAACTCGCACAGGAGTACAGGGAGACGGATATCAATCTCAGTTTGGATTGCCATGCAAATCATATGCTCAGCCTCCTTTTACAGAAGCTGCAAAAGTCCCCTATGTACATATAGATGCCTGATGCAGAGGAAGCCCACACACCCACCAAAATTACACCATCATGATTCTTATGATTACTGAAATATTAAAAAAATAATCTGAAGTTAAACATTATGGTAGCTGATATGTATAACATGCACAGCAGGAGCAGAGACTTCCGAATCGCTTTCCATGGGTTTATAAACCAAATGTTGCAAAGAGAAGCACGTTAGCAGAACAGCAGTACCGAAGATATTCATTATACCAAATTAGTATAGCAACAAAAGTGTCCATAGACTAGAAGTGACAGACTTCTCTAATAATTTTTCTATATGCTTATGTCCTTCCACTCTACAGAATTCTTTAATTTTTTTTGCTTGAATTTGCATCTCACTATATATAAATCTGGCCTACTGTTTTTTAAATAATAATAAAAGATAGCACTTTTGTAAATCTTTAAAATGTAGTGCTTTGCTCAAACAGATTGACATCTAGATTAGTATTCTGATTCAAAAAGATGTTCCTTTCTGTATTTTTTTCTAAATCTTTGGTTTTGAAAGAAAGATGAGGTGGCATTGCAGGTGCATGGTACTAAATTCAGAAACTCCATTAAATTTGAAAGGATTATCATTGCTTGCATAACAGCTCATTTCAATGAGATGTCAGACATTGTTTGAAATGAATAGCCTGGCATTATGGCTAGGTACGATTCAAGATGTTGAAGTTTCTAGGTGATCTGTCAGAGATTTCTTGTTTTCTGCTTGCAATGTGCCATTAGATTAACCACCTTTAAGGAGAAAGCATACTTCTGTAATGTAGAAGCAGATATTTTGGGGGATATATAATCTACATAGCTCGATGTCTGATTTTGCTCAAGTTTTCTCATGTCTAGGGGGGTGTGATGTCTCACAAGACTTGATGTCTCATGTCTAGTCACTGATAAGATATAACTGAGCCTGTGAGCCATTTGGCAGATTGCCATGCCTGTTACGGCAGGGCTAAAGATGAACATTCTTGGCACAGAATGGCTTTTCTCCAAGACAGTGTCAATCCCACTCAGTTCTAGTGTGTCCCTCCAAGTTTTCACATTCTTATGCTCCTTCCCCAAAGAAAAGATTTCACCAACATGTTGCTGTTCAGCCACAGGGAATTATACAGCTCTTCTAGACCTTTTCCTCTAGGAGATTCAGCTGTGCAGCACAAACAGAAGGTGTCTGAAATCCCTGTTGCCAAGTCTCTTAATTCCTTTATCCATCTTACACCTACACTACTACTCAGTGGTGATAATCTAAAACATCTCAGTTACCATGAGCTTATTTGCTATCTGTGATTCCTTGCAACAACTCTAATAATTGGCTGGTAGATTCTTGTCACTTCTTTGATGCTGACCAGTGTAATGCACTCTAGGTGGAAGAGTTTGAGTTCTTCAAACTAAATTAGAGCTGTGGTAGCTTCAGGAGTGCATAGAAAATCTTGCCATTCAAAAGGCTGCAGCAGTCAAAAAATAAATACAAATCAAATTAAATGTGAAAACCAACAGGAAGGGGAAAATCAGCCTGAAAATGTAACTATTCCATTATAAGGTGCACTCTCACCTGAAACACAGTGCTCATCTCCAGCTGTCTTATTTTTAAAAATTGAGAATAGAGGGAGCTGAGAGATTACTAATGGAAATGGCTGGATTCAGAAACCATACTTTTGTGAAGAGAGATTGAAAAGATTGGGACAGTTTATTTCAGGAAAAAAAAACCCACAGAGGTGTTGACAATGGCTTTCAAAGTAATGCATGACATCAAAAAGATGCCACAAGTGCTTCAAGATGTGTCCCCACAGAATACAAAAATGAGAGAACTTACCATTAAATTCAGAGGGCAGAAAATTTAAAAAAAAAAGAAAAAAGAAAAAAAGGTAGAATAATTTTTCAATGAAGTACACAATAAGACCATAAAGTTTATTGCCCATTGATGGTTATTAGCAAAGCTATCATTAAGAAAACTCCCAAAATAGTAGACAAGCCTACAGTTAAGATACCAGGATGTATACATTAGGAAGTTAAAAAATAAAATAAGGATTAGGAGAGAGAGAAATCCTCATTCCCTTTTAGAGCATCTCAACCTGTACCTGAGAACACTGGGAATAAATTTTCCTTCTTGGAAGGAGTGATGGGGTCACCCACAGGGAGAAGAAGGCAGAAGGGCTACCATAGCTGCTGCCAGGAAATCTGCCAGTGTTGATGGATGCAGGCTCTTACCCTCCTCACAGGACTGCCAGTTTTGGCATCACCTTTCATCCTGATGTGCATAAAATAGCAGAAAATGATAGTCTTGTCCTTTTATCACCTGTTTAGCCTCTGATATGTCACTGCTTGCTGGATGATTCATCTGTGGAAGGTACAGATGCATGATCTACCAGTGGTCTCTGGTCCTGGAGTTGATGCAGAGATACCTGAGCCAGCTGCCTAGGCTCTCAGGACAGCCCAGTTTGGAGGTGCCCTCGCCTGACAGCCCAGAGCAAAGAGTCACAGGAAGCCTATGAGATGCCCTGGGCAACAGGATGCTGCTGCAGGGGGAATCCCAGCATTGAAGCCGACGGAAGGGAGGGGGCACATGTCGCATTGCTACAGCAGCTCCACCTGGCAGCCCAAACCTTCTGAGGGGGAGAAAATTGCTATTGATATTTCTGTTGTGTGTCTGTGGCAGTGATGACCAACAGATTCTTGCCATCTTTCAGGACACTTAAGGAACTGCAATTTAAGGCAAAAGCAAGAGACAGCATAGGTCAGGTTGTGATCTGACTAGAGTTTTGGTCTGATTCAGACCTACGCAGAATCCACAAACTTCACAGTCAGCTTCCCAAATTAACAAAATAATTTAATTTTCTCTTACAGAGTTTCTCAGAAACTTCTGATATGACCTGTTGCTAGAACATGATGCTGGACTAGATGCAGGGTCCAGTTTGATCCAGAAATTTTTGTGATTTTTACAAGAGTACTTACATTAATAAAATGCTTCATTTCTCTTGTCCTTTCACACTCACGAGGTGTCAGCCAAAATAATTTTCTTCTTCGCAATATTAGGAAGAGCTAAAAGGGTGAACCCTTTTCCAAAATAGCTTGAAGACAAGTTTATTCTTTTAGTGTTCTTCACACTTTGCTGATAATGCATTTCTTGTTTATGTTTGGGAAAAAAACATACCCCCTTTTGTCATCAGTCTTAGATGCTGCTATGCTTCTGTTGAGCTCTCCACCCTGGACACCATTCCAACAGCTATGTTGTAAATCATTACTTTGCCTCAGGACCTTATATTTGCAAGGTCAATTGCTGCTGAAATGATGATTACTATAAAGCTGCTATGTATAAAGAGGCTGACAATCACAGTGCCCTTGAGCATTGACCGTAGGAAGTGGCTGCCATCCCATTTTCTGTTCCAGGCACAACTATAGTTAACCAGTTCAATCTACAGTATAGTCCCAGAGCAGGAGAAACTGAACAGCTGTCCTGTGATTTCTTCTCTGGTGTTAATATTAAACAAAAATGTATCCAGAGGAAGTCTCTAAAATGAAAGCTTTTGCAGATAGAATGTTGGTCCTGGCTTATAAATTTACTTCTTCTTAGATAATTCAAATAAATGCCTCCTTATTGCACATTTCCAAATTTGCAGCTGAATCCCAAGACTGAATTGCTTATCTACTATGGAAGAATGGAGTCTAATTTTTGCTTTATAAGTATGAAGCTGCACAAAGTAGAGGAATAAGGCTTCGGAATTCCACAAGGCAACTGTATTTCTGGACTGATACTGTCTCTCGTTCTGGTAATACCCACCACAGCTTATCTTTCAGGTGAGCAGAAGGGCAGAGCAGACAAGCGGTGGTCCCTGGTGGTGTGGGAAGCCAGCCTGGGACCTCCTCCCTGTTTTGGACACAGACTTGCATAGGGAGCAACATGGAGGAGAAGCAACTTGTTGCAGATGGTCCTGCAAGACCAGCAACAGAGTCAGAAGAAGTACTGAGGACTCTGGTGTCTCCGACCACAACTGCTACATTGCACTGCTTATCCTGATGGGTTTCTGAATGTGCTGCTGCATGTTTGAGATGATCCTTGAAAATGTTCTTGTTGTTAGGGTAAGCATGTTTTAAGGTCCATACACCGTTTCCAGACATTCAAGCTCATAGCCTTGAATATGTTGGTTTCTTTGGCTATTGATAAACTTGCTAACAGTTCTCTCTGTACATGACCAGTAAACCAGCTTTATGGGCCAAGGCTCACAGCATCACCCTCACTCCTCAGTGATACTGTTATCTTTATTTGTTGATAGAACAGCATTTTTTTGTGTTCAGGATACCTCAAATTGCAATGGATATCTCAGTCAGGAAAGCTTAGGTTTTTGCCATCTGTTGCAATTGTTAAATCTGAAGGATTTACATAATCATAGCACATAATTAAAATTCACTCATAAGAAAAAAAAAATATGTTATCACTCATCTTTCCGCACATAACGCAGCATATAAAATACAGGCTAAACTGAGCATGTACTTTCCTCTACAGTTCAGCATTTCTGATTAAGCATTAGAAACATAAAAAGGCTATTTTTCCTCATTGGGCTTTTTGTAGCTGTTTCATTAACAGTTCACTTAAGTGATTAAGAAACAAGACAGCCAAAACCAGATGCCACATTCCACTAGTCCTTGAGGTGGGACCATGCATGAAAGAACAAGTGTTTCACAGCCTTCTCCTAGCTGGTGCCAGGAGCACAAGGGGACTACAGAACTTGAGCAGACCTAGGCAACCCCAGGCTCCATTTAGGATGTTGTCTCTGGGTAACACCATTTCCCAGACACCCAGTTAAATTACTCCATTTACTCTGGAGTGGCTAAGTATTTCAGGACACAGCCTAATTCTAATCACAGCAATGCAAAAGGTCCTTGAGACATGACTAAAAGGTTAGTAGCCACTGCTAGCACTTGTGTTGCTCTCCAGTCTATTTTTTTTTTTTTAATTTATTATTATTTTGTTTGTCTGTTTGTTTTCACTGCATATTTCCTGGGAAGATGAAGCAAATTCTACACTTTGGTTCAGAAGAAACCAAAGCCAGTCAAGGAATAAGGATTGCTCTGGGAATTTCATGAGAGATATTTGACTGTGTGGGATGACAATGAAAATAAATGACATCTGGTCTACTTCTTTGTGATAATTTCAGAGCAAAGGGATACTGTAATAATGAAAAAATATTGATAGCCTTTCCTCGGTAATGAATTCAAAGTTTACAGAACACAGCAGGGAGTCTGGCATAGCAACGTCGCATTCCTTGAGAAACATGGTTATTACAAAACTATTAAATTATTTTTCAATAAAATATTTCATACACATAAACACATAAAGCAGCTGGAGAGAAAAATCAAATTCAAATTCTGTCTTTAAACCCCGGTGATAAATGGCTTCCTTCAGATTCCAGGAGACAGAAGAATTTAGACAGGCTTGCATGCAGCCTTGACTTCTGCTATCCTCTCGACTAGTACTCAGGAATGCCATGCTGAAGATAAAATTTAATTTCCATGAGAGGATTGAATGACTCTGGGAACTGATAATGGCACATAGAGCCTTTCGCCTTTGTAAGTCTCTGGTTCAAATAGAGGTCAAACTGTGACCGAACTTTGCTCCCCTCTGATGGCTGTTGGGTATATGGTCCGTGACACGAATCACTCCTTCCCAGCTGCTTTCTGCATCCTCACAGCTGGCACAGTCCCAGCTATTTTATCTGTCAGATGCTGCAGGGCTACAGGGGCAGTGGTGGTGGTGCAGAGGCCAATGACTTCTTTGTCATTGCTGGATTTTTGGCCTTCTTCCTTCTGACCAAGGTGGAAGTTATACACTTGGCAGCATAATGAAGTTCCAGTGCTCCTATTATACTATTTGTATGGCTGGCAGATAATTTAATTCTCTGCTGTTGTCAGCCAAATAACTTTCAGTAAGAATAAAACTAAATTTAAAACCAATGCCCTTTCATCTTCCTCATACACAGTATGTTTTCACATATACAAAAAACCACAACCAAAACCATCACTAAAGATATATCTATCTCCCTGTATATGAGCTAGTCTTTTCAAAGACCTACCAGTCATCCCAGTGAATTGTAGATTATTTACCACTGACCTGATGTGAGAGGGGGAAAATAAGATTATTCTTTAAAGTCAGAAGGAGGATGTGATGTTAGGGAGGCTTTTTTCAGCTCTGGTGCAATCAGTCTGAAAAAAACTTGACCTTTGTAAATTCTGTATGTTTATCATTTTTTGCTTTGGAACAGCATCATAATAAAGGTATGAAGAGTGCAGAGTGAGTCTGTATAGGATCTGCTATTCATGAAGAGGGGAAAAAAAGCAATTTAAGTCTTTGAATGTTTACTGAGTGTCTTCTTAAGGAGGTAAAATGAGATTTGACTCCAGAAGACAAGGCAGAAATAGAGAAAAGATGAAATACATCCTCATCTGCCTTCTTGCCCCCACCTTGAGCTGAATCTGCCACCCAGCAGAGGCTGCTGCCCACAGTCACCACCTCACTGAGTGCAGGCACAGCATCTTCATGTGGGAGGCTTTTACTACCTCTTATGTTTTTCACATCCTACCTACAAGATCACCAAACTATAGGTCTCTGTGGTGCTGTGACTTTGCATAGATCAACATGAATTCAAAATCACACTGCTGTGGCCTTAAATTTACAGTTGCCGGTAACGTTTGGTGTATCAATGATTGGCTTTCTGCATCTTTTGGGCCATATCACCACTTCAGTCTGCTTCCGTTATCTTATCAGCATGATACACCAACTACAACAAAAACATTAAAACCAGTGGAATTGCCTGAAAACACAGAAATGTTATCATTTGCTATGTCTCCTACTGTCTACAGATACAAAACACCTTTTCTTTTTAGAAGGAAAAAATTAAAGGGCATTTAGTATCTCTCTGGAAAGGCTTAATTTTAAGTAGAAAACAATACCAAAATATTTAAGAAGAGCAGTTGTAACTGATGTCACATGTCTTAGAGAGATCAAAATCCTATGGAGCTCCAGGAGGAAAAGGCTGTAGTAAATGAGTAATACTTGGAAACCTACTACATTCTGCAGAAAATTGCTGTTTATTTCACTGAAAATATTAACTAAAAATTATTTCCACAATAACTACGTTTAGCTAGATGGTGTTTCTTAGCTTTTATGCAAAGCAAACATTAAAGTCACCCCTTAAACGATTTGGGGAAATGATATTATTTTGAACTAATTGAAATCTTTTTAGAAAAAAAATATCATGTAAACATTATTGCATTTCAACTAAATAATTTTGACCAGCACTTGTCCTAAATTTAGTTTAAAAGAAATATAAAAAACAACAAATGCTCACATGGTAAAGTATATGCATATGTATAGTTCCCAGAAAAGACAAACTTCAGCATATACCTAATTTTCAGCCCATAAGGTCCCTGGAATACCTGAAGTCCAAAAGCCATTGGAACACATTCGTCTGGATCTCAAAGCAAAGTTCAAGTGGAAGAGATTTACAAAGATCCAGCTGCGAAATAATTATAGCTAGAACTTTCCCTTGGAAACGGAAAAATGGGCTTCAGCAGGATGTGTTCCTCTCCCCACTACACAGAACTCAAAGGAATCACCCATCAGAGGTATCACTGAACTGATCACACTCACAATGCTTCCTACATATAATCAGTTGCAAAGTTACTTATATGAATAAATAATAATTATGCAAATTTATATAAATATTTGAAAACCATCTTTGCATATTTTAATATGTTATTATTAATAAATTATTCTTGATTATCAGCAAACTTTCAGTCTAATGACAGGAACCAGTGCATTTAATTGGCATTTCAAAATAAAGCACAAAACAAGTCTGGAGATTTACTTCAAAATATGATTTTTCTGGCAAAACGTATTTGCTTCCCAGAAATATCTATGGGTAGATATACTCTTTATATTCAAACACTGTTTCTGTAAGCTTAGTGTTTATGCACATGTAGACTGGAAGGGTTGCAGCTAAACCATTCAATTTCTCACTTCTTATTTGATTTTTAGGCATCCTGTAAGAAAGAAAAAGCAATTCTGCAATGGCTATGTACAAAAAAAAGGTGTGCAGTTAGTTTTTCCCAGACACAAGTTTTCTTTTATGTACATTAGCAGAAAGGATTCATCAATTATTACAGGTAGCATATGTATAAAAATGCAAACATTAATGAATTATTTTTAAAAGCAAAAGCCATGTTGAAATGCAGGGAATCTTTTTTACATTAATCACCATGCATCCAGTTTTCCAGTGATGCAGTCAGAACAAAACCAAAACCAAACAAAACAGGAGACAACAACAACAAAAAAACAAACTAAACAAAAAAAACCCAACACCTCCACTCTGCAACTTCAAAAGGTCAATCTGATTCTTTTGTTCAACAGCTAATATCTTGGTTTATCCTTTCTTCATGATTCTTCGATCTAATTTTTTAAGGAATATGCATTTTCCTGGTTTGTTACCCAAACAGCTAATAGTACTTACTGATGTTTTTCTTGCTGTACTATCAAAAAATATAATGGATGCAAATAAATGCTGTGTTATTGACACAAACACTGGGGTAAATTTGATGTATAAATCCAGGGTACCTCAAAGGACAGCAGCAGACTTAGAGGATGTAGCTGATACCAGTTGTGTAATGCACGGCAATGTTAAATCAGTCTGATTAACGTCCCCGGGTTAACACTGAGTTTTACTGGGTAAACATATGCCTTCCTTCACTGTAGTGGTTAAATTTGGTCCTGAACTCCATGCCATGTATGTATGGATCAGGACAAATTTGGAGTCTAGTCCTCCTGGAACACTGACCATTACCTGGACACTGTTCCTAATGAGCAACATTTGACCTTGGAAGTCATTCTCTTGGTTGGGACCCCAAGCTGATTGAGAAGGTCTTGCCTATAGTGTCTTGACTGAATGGTGGCATTGATTTTTCTCTGTTCAGTATTGCCCTACAAGGGAGGGAGGGGCTTTTGCTATGGTTATACATTTCCTTGTTCTCTGTGTGTTCAGGCAGCACACAGTATGGCGTGATAGCAGTGCTCTCCAAAAAGATCTGTTACAGCCCATTAAGGACCAGCAACTCCATCCCCCATAAGCAGCAGATGAAAAGTTTTCACTTTATTTCTAGTGCAGCCTCTGGTTAATTACACTGACGTAGAGGTCCATGTATTGCTCAAGGACATCGTGAACCTTTTAAAGCAAACAGCAACTAATTAATTATTCATTGAATAAATTAATAGAATAAATAACTGACAAAATTGAATTAATTAATTGAATGAATAATCTTGCATTTAACATGTATAATCATCTTCAAAAGCATCTGGGCTCATGCAAGTGTTCCTTCTTGCAGAAGATTTTAAAAGAATTACGTTTTGATTGAAGACAAAATGTATCTATCTCTTTTATTTGTTGGTGGCAATTGTAATAAGAAAGACTATTGCTTTTTGAAGAATAGCGATCCACATAACATCAGAAAATTATTTTAAAATAAAAATAATAACACATCTTTTTCCTGTGCAGGAATGTATTATCTAAAAAGATATTCTACCATGATCTTCCCCTTGTTTTTTGTTTGTTTGTTTATTTTTACTTTCAAGATTGCACTTCAGAAAATCTCATTTGTCTTTTTTCATCACTAGAGACCAGGCAGTAGCATATCTTTAAAATCAGAAGTCGTATTTCCTCTGGTAAAATAGAGCCTCCAAGAACACTTTGCATTTGGAGTTTCCTTAAAGCGGTCAAGATATAGTCAAATGTTTACTTCACATGAATTTCTTGGTGTTCTGTAGGAATGTGTTTAACACGCTATTTATTAGTGAAATCTGCAAATAAGCATCACTCAGTCCAACAAGACATTAATTATAAATCCGTCTTCTGCCAGATCTAAGCATTGGATGTTTATGGAACTTATTAGTGCATGTAGGGCAGAGACTGTAAAGCATAAAACTAGTCATTAACTTGAATAGTATGTACTTTAGTCATGTATTTCCTAACATTTTTCAATTAATTGAAGTTCCTTCTTATGAGGTGAATGATCTCTGTGGAAACTGATTCCTTCAACATTCATTTGTCTTTCTTCTTTCTTCAGGGCTTGTATATGTCTTTTGCAAAATAAAATCCCATTTTTCTCCCAGATATTTAGATGCTTATACAAATGCATGCATATATTTAATCCATTGAATTTAAATGATATAATAGTTTTAATGAATATTGTGACTTGAAAATGAGGTTTCCTATAGCAGAGCTTCTGAAAGTTTATGTTAGTACAGACAAACCAAAACTCTGACTGAGATGGAGAATCAGGCTGGTTAGCTAAAATAAGATTTCCCAAAACAATTGCTCAGAAGTTAAACTAAAATTGAAGCCTTAGGGAGAAAGAAAGTATCATTTTCTCTGTTTCTTTATTTTTCAGTTTTATGCTTTTTTCCCACCTTCTGGTCTCCAGCTAGGATCATGAATGCAAAAAGGCAGTGAAAGAGGCTATTCTAACACCACCTGCTCAGTAGCAGAAACCAACAATTCTCACAGCACAAGCACAGCTGCTGCTGTAAGAATTTCAGCACAGGTTTACAAATTGATGAGCATGATGTTTGGGGAGCTCTCGGTTTTATAATAACTTGAAAAACTCTAGCAAAGCACTCCAGTTGCTCTGTCAATGGATACAGTCTACATCTGGAGCCAGCCATATGCTGCCAGGGAATATTTAACTTGTACCTAGGTTCTCGAATCAAGAATAATGTGGGTCTGATTAAATCTGGCCAAGTTGGAGATAAGGCCAAGAAACTGCCAAAAGAAACAGAGGTAAGAAATATGTCCAAGTTTTTTTTAAATATTTTTATTTAGATCTTTTTGTATCTCCATCTAGGTAGAGTGATTGCTTTTTTAATTCCCCTGAAGCCCATGTCTGTCTGAATGAACTACCATGGAGAATTAAGCTGTAAAAAAAGAAACTAAAAAGTAGTTCTCAGAAGGTTAGAAAGTTTTGCAGCAATGGAGGAGTTGGGGATGGGAGTGTAGCAGTGGCCCTGGAGTCTTTCTTCTCCTCGGAGACTGCAGACAGGCAACCTGTTCCCAGGGAATGTGCCAGAGGAGGTAAAGAAAACAGCCAGGGCCAGAAGCCATATAAATCAAAGAAAAGTCTAAAAGCAGCTAAGTGCAACGGGATTTGAATGAGATTTAGGTGTCTGGAGGGTGTCCTGGAGGTGGGGCTCACGCAGAGCTCTGTGGCAAAGATACAAAGTAGGCTGAATATTTTTCTAAAGTCAAATATTTCAAATGACAAGGTCACCTCATACCAGACTTCTTTATTTGTTCCCCATGCTAAGCATGCACTGGTTCACAGGTATCCATTTCGGCTCCCAGTTGCCCCATACACAAGGTGCTGTGTGAATTGTAGTGCTAGAAGTCCATGACATGAGTACCAACCACCCAAACTAATCACGTTGCAGGACGTTTCATAGGCAGTGAAGCGAGGAAGTTCAGGGAGCTGTAGTGTTCCAATACAGGTATGTCCTTGCGAAGCTCTGTTTGAAAGACTACAACTCCCAGAATATTCCACTTTTTCATTAACTGCTGCAGAGACTTTTTTAAGATGACACCTGCTGCAGGAGAAAAACAAATAATACTGTAGGAAATCAATTGTTAGTGTGGAAAAAGTAATTAGGAAATTGTACTTTTAAACTGACACTCCTGAATCTGTATCGAATAGGGTTTAGGCAGCTTGACACACAAAGAGAAAACCAGCAATACAGAAATTATTATTTGTACTTTATGGAATCTCTTTTTCAAAGTTCCATCTTAGCACCAAAAAGGGGATCCTCTGCATCCCAAGAACTGAGCTGAAAAAAAAACAAACCCAAAAAACCCCAAACACTCCAGAAGGCAATATTTGGAGCAGACATAACTATAGTCTGAATGGGAGACCTCAGCAACTGTATGGATGTGGGTACACACTCCTCATCTCAGGAAGGTATTCAGTGACAGGACTACATCCCTGTGCCATAAGGACACATATACAATTTCTTATTATTTAAAGATATATGTAATTTGTTATCATAAATAATGAAATTCATTTATGCAGTGCACTGAACAGTGCACTTGCAAGGGTCTTGAGGATTTTCATACACTTCCAGTCCACTGTTTTGCAAATCCTCCCAGTCCTGATCCCCAAATATTCCTACAAGATTATTTTTGCAGCTGGAGCCTTTTTTTTTTTTAATGCAAAAATAATCTATTGAGGATTAGCTTCCAGCATATGCTAGAAGCCTCTGTATCTTTCCATTTCTTTAAACCGAGTACTTCCTTCCAGACAGCAGCACATCTAGCATATTTCTTGCTGTGTAACCACTTCTGATAATTTCCTGGGCCAGATATTCTGAAGACTGGTAATAACCCATACCACAACAGAATGAAATACCTGAGGACTTACACTCTAATGATTTTATAAAATGCAACAACATCCCTGAGTGAAGCCTGAAAACAGCACGGTGAGAAAATAGAAGCTGCCACACATTTTAAGTCTATGAAACAGATTTTTTCAAACTGTGAATGCCTCTAGCTTCATATTTTATTTAGTATTTAGACAAGGATAGCGGTACTTCTTCAATATGCATGCCAGACACACCAAATTTTCTATAAATTTTAGTTTTCCAGTTCTTCAAATTAGCCACTGAGCTTCTGTTTTCATCCTGGACATTAACACTCTCCAGCAGATGAGGTTCCTTTTTTTACTATTATTACAGAGCAATGACATCTCCTTTCCAGAATGCTGTCATCTGTAAAGACTGCATCCATGGCAAGTGATAATGATAGTGGCCAACCCATGAATTGCTTGTTATGATTGATCTCAATTGAGCAAGAGAGATATGCGCAGCACTAGATGACAAAATTATTATGACTGTGGACATTCAGGGAACGATGTGTTATGCACTTTATTTACTCTTGCCATTTGGAAGAACATCTGCAAAGTCAGAGAGGAAATACTCTATGGACTAACATGCTCTATACATAAGTCTAAAGTATACATTATTGCAGGCTATGTCTTTAGCCTATGATTCAGTTATGCTACAAGTGCCTGGCTTGTAGTAAGGGGCTCCTGCATCTGCAGAGAGGGTTTTCCAATCATGCAAAGAAATGATCTTGCTTCTGCACATCGCTGAGAGGTGTGGTGTATCTTCCTCACAGACAACCTCTTTCAATAGTCCTCCTCTGCAGAGGTCTGCTCTTCTCTCCTTGTTGGGTTCAATACCTACACCTCACGGAAGCAGAGAGGCAGCTAGTCTCACTTCGTATTGAAGAAACAGAGCTACAGCTTTATCTTGCCCTAACATAGTCTGTTCTAACATGGCAGGATCTTGTACCTGCAGAAGGTCTGACAAAATCTAGCCTTCAGGATCTACCAAAGCTTTAGGCTTTTCATTCTGTGATTTACTTTTTTCCTGGAACTTAGCTGGAATTGGTCCGGGTGAAAACTGAAGAGAAATCTCAGCTTTTACTCTTTAAAAAGTGCTAACCTTTTGAATCGAAGAATCAGTCAAAACCACAGAGGAACACTTCACATTTAAGGATTAAGGTTTTCATCTTTTGATCTCACTAGAGAGCAGGAGAAAATTGTGTGTGTGTGTATCATAGTGCACTGGTGAAGAGTGCAGATGGTTCAGGGCACATGGATGTACTTCTCTCTGGGAAACCGCAGGAAGATATCTAGAATTTCTAACTATGAGTAAGTAACAGATTTTAATGTTCATCTATATGATGAAAAAATGACTTCTAATCACACTAATAATTACAGTTCCTGTAACCTGGAATATGTGTACATTAAAGATCCTCATTGGTGCAGAGCTCACCAAAGTGTCAGCAGCCAAAGGGTCAATAACACCTTCTTCCAGCCCAAAGCAGGGTATAGTCTGAAGTGCAAGAGCTCATGTTTCCAGCTCCAGGTCTCCTATTCAGCCAGTGACATGTTGGACAAGATGGGAGTTATGACAGCCATTTGTTGCAAACAGAACTTTTCTCAGCTAAAAGATAACTTCAAATCAGTCTCTGGGTTTAGAAGATTTTTCCCTCTCAGAATCCCTTTTTTTTTTTCATTATTTCACTATATTTTAAGAAAAATATAATATACCCAAATGACTTTTCTACTTTTTTGCACATTTATCTAATTTAACCAAGTCTGGAGGCACCTTAACATTGCTGCTGTTGTCCCTTTGTTGTTATCTGATCTTTTCAGAAATAAATAGAAATGTAGACCAGTTAGGACATGTTTAGTTCTCATATACATTGCAGACAGGACAAAAAATAACTGACGTGGATCATGTGTCTGCTTTCAGAATGTGATCTTCAGAAAGGAATTAGCACTAACTTATATTGAATTAGCAACTTCTACCTTTACAAAAAAAAAAAAAAAAAAAAGAAAATACATGAAAGTGTAAATTCTAGGATCTCCCAATATAACATTATTCTGATTTATTTGACCCAATTTATAAATCTAAAACTTAGAGAGCATATTGTCAGCTAGTCACCTCAGACTATCCAGACCATATTTCTTCAAGTGCTTTTAGAAGGTGATTCAGCATGTCCTAGGAGTTTTCTTACATGCATCACATGAATCACATTCTGGAGGTGCATGTTTCCCCCAATTTATGAGTAGCTGAAATGAACCCTATCTGCAGAGTCCAAAAATTCAAAGATGGTAAAAAGTTGTATGTTTGAAATACATTAGTCATTTTATTCTCATGCTAGGTCTACCAATGCTGTAGACTCTTAGAATGGGAGACAGTGCTGCTTACAAAGTAATTTGGATACATTTTTGTACATCTATACTGGTAAGGGGACCTGGTTTTGGGGTCAAGGAGTGCGGCCTGCTCTGCAAATTAAGTGTGGTGAAGAGGGGAGAACAGGGAGACCCTAGAGCAAATAACCACCTATTTTTTCTGTCAGATTTCTCCCAACTATAGCAACTTGGTGCACTCCAGACTGAAGCCTGCGGGCAAAGTCTGATGTATGTAAATATAGGCTAGCAGAAAACAGGCCCGGGAGCAAAACAGGGAGTAAACCAAGCTGACAGTATAAGCACACCTATTAGTTCACTGTTGCATTGGCACACAGTCCTATAGCAATGGGATGAAAAAGATCCTAAAGTCCCATCAGATGCCACCCATCATGTGTACTTTTTTTGCAGGAGGTATGCATGCCTTGTCTAGTCTGGGAATTGCGCATAGCAGAGACTTGGTACATTTAATTTGTTTCCTGCTTCTGTTTTTAATTAGAGGGAGAACAGAAGGGACAGAAGGTGAGTGTTCTGTGTCACCTTTTGCAGTGGGTTTTCTGTTATCTCTTTGTTCCTGCTGTCCTTATTCCCTGGCTATTTATTTTGTTAACAAACAATCTGCCTGCAACTACTCTTTTTTTTAATTAGCACTATGTCTGATTTTAGTAGAAAAGCTAAAGAAGAACAACCTGTTTGTAGAATAAATCCCTTTTATACTCAGCTCTGCTATACATCATTTAATGATCCGTTTCAGTAATCCTGCTTGCAATCACTTGCCTTCATGTATTGTAGGCATTGTAGAGGGACTATTTATGTTACTGTATAATATGTAGAATAAAAAGGCATTTGAGGTGTGGGTAGCTTTGCTTTGTTTCAATGACACGTGTCCATCCATCCATTCTATCATCCATCCAACTATCTGCACATCTACTGTTACATAGATACAGATATCTGTATCGGTATTGCATTGTATTTCTTTCTTTAAGCCAATCAGTGTACCTTTTGGTCAGAAATCTTTGCACAGTATCTCATCTGTCATGATTAAACAATCTGCTATGGTGTGCAGAACTGAAATGCCATGCTAGAGAAAAACATTCAATACCTTTACTGTCAGAAATCAGGATGTGAGATTTTCAGTCTGTAGAGGAGAAGACAGAGGAAGAACGGTTGGAAAAGAAAGAATGTTGGCTGAGGTTCACACTAGTGAAAGACAATTTGACTTTAAATTAGACTTGAATTAGGTACAATACTAAAAACCATTGCTTGGTGAAGGGAGATAGCTTCTTGTTCACTAAGTTTAAAATATTTTTTTTTTTTTTTTTTTTTTTTCTGCTCAAGATCAGGAAAACAATCCAACTTTCAGTCACACTGCAGATATATTGTTTTCAAAGGAGGTAACTGTGAAGAATCACTGATAAACCTGGCTGTTGTGAATGCTACAAAATCTATTAACCAACATATATGTCAGCCATTGGTTTTGACACTTAATGTTATTGAGTACTATCAGGCAGCTGGAGCTTAAAAATGTCACATATTAAAAAAAAAAGCCAATCTGTGATATGTTTCTGATGAATATGATTCCATAGGTCGCGTTTCATGGGGACATAATGATGAACTGACATCTGGGAAAGTTAAACTGATCAGAATAATTGCTCTTTGATCAGTATAAATATTCAGCCAAATTTAACACTGGAATCAGCTGAGTTTATGCTAAGTTAGTGATCGGGCACAATCCTAAGTACCAGTATTTTGATAAACAAGATGTCCAAGAAAGATTAAAAGTAGTAATTTCCTGCTCATATAGTATTTCTTGGTGAACATGATCGTGGTTGATGAAATACCAAGCAAAGTGCTTTTAGATCATGTACAATCGTTTTCTCTCTATCTTTTTCTGTTTCTAAGCCAAAAGGATGGAAGAATGCAAAATCACTTACAAAACATAAAAATATGCTAAGTTAAATATGATAATGCTAAATTATCAACTTAAAGACATCAACTCCAAACTAAACCTGAACACTGAGTTTTATGAAATTTGATTTTGTAAAATATGTTACAGATTTCATATTTGCATTCAATGAAGGTGTTACAGTTTCAATTACAAGCCCAAATCTATGTGTGTCTGAAATAAATTATCTTTTAATATACTAAATACTACAAATATATAGACAATATGAACAGTACTATCACTGTCAGCTTTTTAATACATACATGTTTTTTACAGTGTAAAATAAAAATAAATAAATTAAATCTATCAATACACTACACAAAATATCCTGTAAGATCTATCACTGCATTTATTTCTTCATTAACTCTTTCAGACTGTCATACTGAGGGGGGGGGGGAAAGCCTACAACTAACCCTTAACTACAGCTCAAGTTTTCTTCAAAAAATTCATAGAGAAATTTCTTTATGATTTTTCTTCTTCTGGTGACTTTTTTGTTCAATCTACCCAATAAAATTAATAGTGTTTTTCAGTTATTGTGTGCAATTTCTTGGTAACTGTTTAAGGCAAAAAGCCACCTCCATTAATGACTTAAATACCAGCTAAGAGATGTTTCAGGAAAATGACACCATTTTTAATGAACAGTCAGATATTCATTAAACTGTGTATGCTTGGCAGGAGAAGGGAAGGTCACAGTGCACAAATGTTGTCATGGCAGTGTTTTTCATAGCCACCAGATAGAAAACATGCTCCCACAGCTGTACTCTGAGGAGGTGTGGTGGGTTGACCCTGGCTGGACACCAGGTGCCCATCAAAGCAGCTCTATCACTCCCACTCTTCAACTGGACATGGGACAGATAATACAATGAAAGCCTTGTGAGTCAAGATAAGGACAGTGAGAGACCACTCAGCAACTACCATCATGGGCAAAACAGACTTGACTTGGGGAAACACCTTTCCCCCATCCCTCCTTTCTTTACTCCCGATTTCTCTACCTCACACTCTCCTCATCCCCTCAGCTGCTCAGGGGGATGGGGAATGGGGGTTGTGGTCAGTTCACAACATGTTGTCTCTGCCACTTCTTTCTCCTCAGGTAGAGGACTCGTCATACTCTTCCCCTACTTCAGTATGAGTCCTTCCCACAGGCTCTCCATGAACTAATCCAGTGTAGGTCCCCTGTGGAGGTCTCAAGTCCTGCCAGCAAATCTGGTCCAGTGTGGGCTCCTTTCTGCATGGATCCACAGGTCCCATCAGAAGCCCCCCCCAGCATGGGCTTCCCATGAGATCACAGGCTCCTTTGGAAATCCACCTGCTCTAGTATGGGTCCTGCACAAGCTGCAGGTGGATATCTGCTCCACCATGGACCTGCCTAGGCTTCAGGAGGACAGCTCACCTCACCTTGCTCTTCACCAGGTGCATCTCTGCTCTGGCACTTGGAGCACCTCCTGCCCCTCTTTCTTCACTGACCTTGATGCCTGTAGAGTTGTTCCTCTCACATATTCTCACCTCTCTTCTGACTGCAGTTGTGTGGGATTTTTTTCCCCCCTTCTTAACCGTGTTATGACAGAGGTACTACTGCCATTGCTGATGGCCTCGACCTTGGCCAGCAGTGTGTCCATCTTGGACACAGCTGGCATTGGCTCTGTCAGACATGGGGCAAGCTTCTAGCAGCTTCTCACAGAAAACACCTCTGTAGCGCCTCCCACTACCAAAACCTTGCCATGCAAACCCAATACTGAAGGCAATATGGGAGTCAAAAAAAAGTTTGCTCTTTCACATGAACTGTGAAAATGTTAATTCAAAGTGAAAACGTAAGCTTGACCAGCCACTCCAAAGACTGTGGAGTTTTGGATGTGGGTTGGTACGCTGGTGTTTAGGAGTACTACTCTCTGAAGCATCAGGACTCCTTGTATAATAAGCTCCAGAGTGCCTTCCTCATAAATGAACTTCGTCTAAGGGTAGATATGAGCCTCTCCTTGCATGAAGCACACAGTTACTTCTGACAGACAGCACTCTCCTATATTAAAAAAGAGTGAGTAGCACTTTTCAGTAGTTTCAGTGTCTGATGCTACTGTGCAAAAAGACCAGATAAGAAAAGGCCTTTATTGCTTAACAGGTACAGTCCTCATGAGAATTCAAACTCATTTCCATTGACTTCTCTGACAAATAACTTTTTAATAATGCATGATGCCGATAGCGCAGTAAAGCTCACACAAAAAGGAAAGATAGAGCTGGGTCTCATCCTGGTTTTGTTGAAAACAAGACCAGTTATCTTCTAGTGAATTTTTCCTTTCAGCTAAGTTCTTCTAAGTAAATGTACATTTCTGAATTTTTACCTGCATATTTTTCAGACACTGTGCTTGAAACTGATAAGAGCAACCAATGCAATGTTGAAGAAGCTCATGTTTAGATTTATTGCTATGACAGCTAAGAATTCTGATAACGTCCCATAATTGAGAGGGGTGTGTTTGCCAGGAGGGGCAGACAGAACACGTGACTAAAACTGACCAGCAGAGTATTCCATCCCATAATCGTCATACACCCTATATAAGAAGGGACCACGAGGGTCTCGCCCCTCTTCGACCATGGCCAGCATTTAGAGAGAACCCTGTCTGTCTGCCTGCAATCTACAGGCCTCAGGCCCTGCATCCCTGAAATCCAGTTTCTGGTTTGCTGTGAAGTCCCACTTCCAGGTGCCTGCCCTGCAGCTGCTGGAGCCACACCAGAGAATAGCTGTGCCGCTGGTGTGACCAACTTCATATTGGGCATTCAAGATTGGTTTTATATATTTTGTATCATTTTCCCTATTTATTAGTAGCATTAGTAAAGCCTTTAAAATTTTCCAACTTGAAAGGCTATTTCTAACTTGAAGTCCCTTTTCCTTATCTTTCTATCACCTTTTATGGTGGGAGGGATTAACAGAGGGCATCTGCCATGGTTTATTGTCACCTTGCTTTAAACCTTGACAGGTTTTCTACCATAAGCAACAGAATAATTTAGCGGTTTTCAACTCCATTCCTCAGTCATAATGAAAAACAAAATTCTTGAAGGATTCATTTCTGAAGAGAATAAGAAAAGGAGAGAAATATTTTGGATCTGATGCTATCAATAAGATGAAAATGAAGGCTTTGAAATGGAAAGAAAATACATCTTAATCTGAAAGTTGTGTATGATTATCATCATTGCAATACACTCGACAGCCTCTTACAATAGACATTTCTCCAACTAAAATCTTGTTTTAAATCCTGTATGTTAATGGTGTGAGGAAGTCAGTATATTGCCAAGCTAGGAGACCTGTTGGTCTTCTTGACACATTTGGACACCTTCATACCTGTACAGTTAACAATACTTTTAATTTGTACTACGAACGAGAAGACAAGGGTTTTCTTTGAGCTTTCTACATTTCTGGAGTTATGTCATACTCCTAACATCTGTTCGATAACACAGAAGTAATTTTTAAAATAGACTACTCTGTTGCTTCACATAATTGAATGCAATAGGGAAGGGACACGTGCTTGTAAGGAGACCTTATTTTCTCTTATTTTTGTATTTTAAAAATGCTTTAAAATGGCTGACAACAAAAGAAAGCAAAACTCCTTGGGGCTTTACCTGGTTGCAAAATTGAGCTTGAGTCTCAGAGCAAATGCATATGCAATTTTCTTTTTGGTTCACCAGCTATATGTGCAACTACTTTATTTTGGAAAGGACCTCTGGAGATCCTTCAGATCAATCCCCTTCTTCAAAGCGTAGCTAGCTCCAAAATTAGATCAGGCTAGGTCCAGCTGAGTTTTGAAAACCTCCAAGAACTGAGATCCCACAGTCTCTCCTGCAGCACTTGTTCCTGTATTTAGATAATCTGACAGGGATTTTTTTTCCCTTGTGCGTAGCCAAGATTTCCTTTATTGCAACTTACAATCATTTCTTTGGTCCTTTTGCTGTGCGCATCTGAGGAAAGCTTGGCCCCAGAAACAACATTCACCCTTATCCTTCCCTTTTCCTGGCTGAATGAACCCAGCTCCCTCAGCTTCTCCACAGCCACCTTCGCGGCCTTCAGCTGGACTCTGTCCAGTTTGCGCACATCTGCCTTGTATTGAAGTGCTCAGAAATTGCTGCACCAATAAGGAAGAGAGGAATAATCACTTATTTTTATCTGCTGGCTCTGCTTTCTCAATACAACCCCATGTGCAGTTATCACAACAGTGCACTCACAACTCATGTTCAACTTGCTATACACCAAGATACCCAGGATCTTCTCTGCAGAGCTGCAACTTAATCAGTCTGTGCCAGCCTGAATGCTGCTGGATATCTCTTATTCTTCCACCATACCATCAGTGTCAGAATAGGTTTAATCAACATGCTCCCCACATCCAAACATATTCTGCATAGGAGCAGATATTCCTGAAGCTGTGGGGAATACAAACTGAGCCACTGTCAGGGGAAACTGCCACCTGCATCTCTCAGTGCGAGGCATTGCTGGAATTAAACTGCAAGAAAACCATACAAGAAGTGTTGTTGGGCCTCAAGCCCACAGAGCTAAGGATAGAAAAGACCACAGGAATGGGGACACAGGTTGAGCAACAGGGTTATTCCCCGCATCTCTTAAAGACATCCTGTTAGTGCAAGATTTCTTGCCACTCTGTTAACTCCAGTCTCCAAATATTTCTCCCCACACCTGCCCATATCTTCTCTCTCCTGGATATTGCCACATCTGAAATAGGAAAGTAGAAGAAAGATTAATTTCTCAGCCACCTAGCTTAAATAAGTAATATATTCACTTAAACTGCTATTAGAGGGGCAGGCCTTGAGATAAAAACAATCTTATTAATATTCACAGAAGGAGAGTATTCACAAGAAGACATTTGTCTAAGCTCTTGTAACTTTAGGCTGTCGGAATCTTAGTATCTTTAGTAGTTGTCTGTACTTCCTTAACTTTGCCTTATCTCCATTTCAGGAAGAACCAGAGCTATGTGGCTTTTGCATCGTGATTCATTTTTTCCTAAGTGGCAGGTAAAGCCTCCTTTATATATATGCTGACAGACTCAAGATGTACTTTTTCAACAGCGTCTTTAGGCATCCAGCTATCAATGAGATTTGGCAAGGTTTCAAAGTATTTTCTAAGTGCTACTGGAGTGACTGCTGATTGTTTATCTGACTACTTTCCCACATATGGTTCCTACACATATATATAGGGAGGTTTTAAACTAAACTAGCCAGTGACAGTTCCAAAACAAACTGAAGGTGGTATTTCTTCCCCAAAGTATGGTTAAACTAGGAAATTCATTGGTACAGGATGTTGTAGATACTAAAAGGTCACATAAAGATTACAAAGCTACAAATAAATTGTGGAAGGAAAAAGCATAAAAGCACAAAAACACAAAGATTTCATCTTTAGCTCAAGATGTCTTTGAGCTCAAGATATATAGAGGACAGGAGAATGCACATAACAGGAAATACTATAAACTTTCTGGTTTTATAGTCTTCTCTGAGCATCTGCTCTTGGCTGCATTTTGAAACAAGATAGAGGTAGAACTCTGGACTGGCCCTGTGTGGCCTTTCTTCTCACACCAGTTGCTAACTACAGTACGTCACCAAAACCAGGAACAACAAAGCTGTAGAGCTCAAGGTATTCGGAAAGATATTCCAGCCTCTCCGCATGTCATGTTTTACAGCCAATCTTGTACACATTGTCTGTATGCCATGAACAGCAAATATGTGAAATTTAAGATCCTGCACAGAATCTTTTGTTCTGAGTCTTCTTCCACCTTTATAGAGTTGATCACCTACATCACCTGGCCATTCAGGCTGTGGGATAACATGGGCACCAAAGAAGAGTCCTACAGTAACTCCCACTGTTCAGCAGGGTATGTTGGCTCATGGCACAATCACCATGTGCTTATTTTAGTATAAATGTATCTCAGTCATGGAGGTCTATGAAGAGAAGGTTCTTAAGGAATGATTCTGACAAAAAAAAAATGGTATCCACTATTACAGTTACAAAAGAAACACATACTCAGTTTAGAAAAAATAGGTGACTTATTTAGTTGTGGACCAAAGCTTTTCTGAAAAAACTTCATGCTTTCAATCCTTCCTAGTATCATATGTGTACTAAGGAATCACAGATTCCTTGAGTCTTGGCCAAACTTTCACTTCAAATCAGTCTTATTTTACAACAATAACAAAGATTTTGCTGTGCTCCTGGGGATTATATATTTGAAATCTGCATAGGTAACCCTGTTTCAGGTCAATTTTACTTTCTCTCCATTTCTTTCAAAATTTTGCTTTCAAAAAGAAATCTCTGTTTAATACATAGTTGCTGATAGACTGGCCACTAATGCATTATTTATTATGTAAATCCTTATTACATGCTAGCTTTGACATCCCATCTTTGTGGGCATGTGTAAGTACTCCATAAAGCATTGGTGTTTCTTCTGTAGTTTTGTATTTTACGAAAAATAAAATCTACTTACTAAAAAGAAAAATCCCACAGTTCAGTGATCTGAGCGTCTAAATTATGCAGGATCAAGAATCTCAATCCAGTGGATTGAATAGTAGCCTGCCAAAGTACTTCTAAGCTTTTCACTCACTCTTGGTTTTAGCTGCTCTTTGCTCCCATTCTGTGACAAGAGGATGACTTGACTAAATGCAATTTAGGGATTTCTTCTATAAGTTGATCCATCTTATGACAGGCAATTCAAGAAAAAAACTTTTTCATAACCTGCTAGAATTCCCTAGTATATTTTTTCTGGACCAGACAAACTCTCTGCCCTCTGACAAAGCATTTTGCTGCAGAAAGTAATGAAATACAGTGGGAATAGTCCTTAACTACAAGAAACAGGTCTAGGAGCTACACCAGTGCTGAGGATTACAGTACCAGCTCTTGGTGTTGTCTGACCATTTCCATATTTTGTCTTTTGGGCTGATGATAGTCTGTCCCAAGGACAAAGTGGCCTTTTGCAGCTGGAGTGTCTCCCTCTGGTGTACCTGCTGGAGCACAGCTTCTAGTCCATCTTTGACTGAAAGCAATGGTAAGCTCTGAAAATACACCATAGCACAGTAAGGGAGAAGCAACTTGGAGACCCACTTCAAAAGGGAAAGCTCAGCTGATCTGAACTAAAACACTGATGTAGATACAGCCATAAATATTTACCACAGCACAGTGCCCAAGCAGGAGAGTAGACCGTGACAGCAGATGCATGTTTCATTGGTCAGGTGGCCAGTTTGCACACCAGAGCTAGCCACCTTGGAAACCTGGGCAGGGGAACTTGGCTCCTTCTGCTCCCACTACATACATGTGCTGTGTGTGCAGCAAAGGAACATTTGCTCTGCTCTGGTGGTCCACTTGGAGTGTACCAAACCAGCCACATAAACAACATAAACAGGAATTTCAGGGAGCAAGACCCATAGACACATACATCCTTGGGACCCCGAAGTGCTCTGATTTGCCAGTGAAGTATTGCTGACTAGCTTTCCCAGAACAGCCCACTGAAATGTATTGCCAAAAAAAGGCTTTACTGTACTGCACGCCTATAAGGATCACTGTGAGAAATCTCAAACAAGATCTGATACAACTGTTTTCTAAATCTGTTTCCATTTACTATTCTCAGTCATGATTTGAATCATGGGAGACAAAACACTATCAAATTCTGTAAATTACATCAGTTTTCAAAAGACCTGAAAGCACTCTGGATGGGATCAAAATTCAAATATGTGTAAGGCAGGGTCAGTAGATTTCAAAATAAACAAGATGTAACTTGCTAAAAATAAATGTATTGACTGCATAGCTGCACAATGGTTGTTCAGCAGCTTTGCAGAAAAAGACATGAAAACCATTCATGGCCTGTATCTATTTATCCAGTGTGTGAGACTTTTTGAGAAATGTGGACAAGCTGCTGAGAATCCTTCAGATAAGTAGAGTGAAAATAGGTTCAAGAATCATGAGAAAAAAATAGAATCTGATTTGCTTAGTTCTGGGGAAAAAAAAAAAATCTACATTGACTGTAGAATTTCCTCTTGAAGGTTTTGGGGTTTTTTTACATCTTGTCAAATGAACTTCTGTTAATGTTGCTGTAGGTGTTCTTGACCCTATTTCAATTCAAAGGGTACTGGATAGTCTCTTGAAATTTACTTTAGCTTTACATTTCTGTGCTTGAGTGATGTGAAACATCTCTGCCTTTATAATGAGAATGCACTCTTGAAGTTCCCATGCCATCACAAGAACTTATCTCAAGCTATGAAAATGTGATTTTTTGGGGACATAGACATCTGGACCTGTTAAAGTCCCTGTAGGAATAGTCACTTAATACATGCAATTTTTTTACTCTTCCTCAGAAACAAGTTAACTCACAGCAATTTTGAGAGAAAAAGCTTTCTTTTCAGATGCCCATTTGAGTATAAACAAGCTAATACAGGCTTTCCAGGGAGAACAAAGAGTTCCTAAATATCAACATGATTCATAAGATGGCAAGTCAGATGGAAGTATTTGTTTGGAGGGTGGCTATCAAAGGTCTTCTGTCAGCATATATTTGGTATTTGAATTAACTTCATTGCTGAAGTGATAATTCTCTCTTTCATAAGTAACCAGAGAAAACTTTTTCTGCTATTTTTTTAAATATCTTTTTTATTCTCACCTAGCCATTCAGTGTTTGATTATTAAAATGGCAAGACTTTGCAACAGTTAAAAGCTCAGGAAAGTTATGACTTCTATTAAGAAAGTATTTTTCCCTTCTCTGCAGTGAAACCTTTCTTGAACAAAACATCTTACGGATAACTCCTGTTTCATAAGGGATGTGATGCAATCACAGTCAAGCTGAGGATGACTGTTTAGTGCCACTCTGATTTCTAATCCCTGGAGGGCTATTCAGGCTGTGCTATTCAACAGTGTGTCCCGGTGTGCCAGCATCCCCGTAGACAGCTGACCATTTTTTTTTGTTTGCAGGAGTGAAAATGCCTTATATGGCTCTCACAGTTGGGCAGAGTTGCCATGGTAACTGGAAAACATTGTGGCAAAACCAGCCACATAAACAAAAGCTCTAATAATACTTTGGGAACTATTTAACTTTTATCTCCACTATCCAGTGGTACTGAGGTTTCATTTGTTAATTATTTTGTGTCTCATAAACATGTTGATATTATTCAGCCTGCAACATGTCCAGCTGAGCTTCAATGTCAGATTGTTAAGCAGATTTAACTGGTGTACTTTCAGAAAAAAAAAAGAATAACATAATAATAAGAATATAGAACTAGGCATAATCCCCCATCTACCATTTTGCTGGTTCCTGCAAACAGTCTTAATTTACACTGCCTATTTAACTTCGCAGTTCAGCCATAGAAATGAGAGAGTACACACATTTTTTTTTTTTTTTTTTTTGTTAGGTACGAGATTAATTTGTGATCTCCTGTGTTTGAATTTGTGTGGCACATTTTTTTCAAAACACATCTAATACATAATATCTGGGAAGCAAACCAGGGAAAAGGACCCACTAAAACTGCATATGCCCCTTGAAGAAGAGTTTAAAATTGCGTAGAATATCCCTGCTTAAGGGTGACAGGTTTTTGTCTTTTCCAAGAAATGTCTTAAGAGAAAGACTAGTGAAAACCACTGCAATTGCCTGACAACTTTCTATAAGCACAACTACATGACACAATTACTCTGAATATTCCATGTGAAAGTTCTTTGCATACTACACCTTCCAGTTTTATCTCCAAGAGCTCTGTAATCCTTTATTAAAAACAGACTCAGAGACGTTCTTTAAACAAGAACAGAGAATATTACTTCAGTAAATCAGATTTTAAACCATTTTGCAAAGCAGTTACACATTAATGAAATTGTTCCAAAGGTCACTAGATTTTGTTCATTTTCCCATCAAGTGGAGATGAGGGCTCAGTGAATAACTAATAGCAAATGACTGAATGAATTTCACCTTCCCATTGTAGTTACAGGCTCCTTCAGCAAGTCACTGTGTTCTCTATGATGTTCTGAAATCATTGCCGTCTTTGCTTTTCAGGCTTTCTGCTCTTACAGTGTTTGAGCTGATCTATCTCTTGGCATCATGCTGCCAGACCCCACAGCTTTTGGGGTCTGCCTCATTCCCTCATCTTTCTGAGTTGCATTCCCTCAACTCTCCTTGCACTGGAGATGCAAGCCAGAGCAGTACACATACTATACCAACTAGAGAGTGCCAGAGCTCATCAAAGATACTTGAAGGATGAGAATTAACCAAATTAAAAAAAAAAAAAAAAAAAAAAAAAAGGCAGCTAAGGATTCACAAGAAGCCTTTGGAAGTACTGCAGTTCAGGATCCACATTGCAGTTCAGGATCCACATTACATGCATTTGCCCCAGGATGTGATACATTTATTCATTGTGTATTTTTTGCAGGAAAAGGTTAAATAAGAAGCCAGATTCTTGAGGTGACTTGTCTGCAGCTTTAAAGTCTGAAAAAAAAGAGTGCTATGTCACTACATACCCTGTAGTCAATTTTGTTAAAGCTAGCAGAGCAACTCAGCTGGATGATAAAAGTGCTTGCTATAGGGATTAAACAAAACATGTATAGCATCTTAAGAGCAGCAGCTCATGGAAATAAACAACTCCAGGTTTCAGCAGAGGTTACAAAAGCCTTATGATAAACTGGATAGCCATATACATGATAGAAAAGCTTCGAGAGAAGGAAACGAAGAGCAGCCTGCCTCCAGCCACCTGCCATAAGTCAGCAGGAACTTCTAACTCAGTGAGTCTAAGGGACGTCACTGCAACATAAATAGAGTGTATATTTTCTTGGTTGACTTTGTGTAACTGGATTTCTTCAAATAACACCAGACTCAGTGACTAGTTTTATTGTTATATCACTCTTTAAAAAACCCAAACAAACAAATAAACAACACTTTCACTAGAGATAACCACAAATTAACTAAATTCAGGGATTCCTTAAGGTAAACTGAATATTTCTGATAAGGTTTAGCAGCACAATGAAGAACATACTGTATTATTGTCTTCCCTTTTACATACAATATTTGCCATTTCACAAAGGACTGCACATGCAGCTCTCTACCTTGCATTTCCAGCTTCTTTTCCATAGGCTATCTGTTGTCTTTGAAGCATATCCAAGAAAAATATAGGCACACTTTGGAAATTCTTTGGTTACTCCACTGAATGGTAATAAGCCTCTTAAATCATATCTAAACCTGCCTATTTTAGCTTAAGATATGTCTCCAAGAGCTTTCCTTGCTTCATTTGTTTTGTTTTGTTTTGTTTCATTTTGTTTTGTTTTTCTGTTGGTTGGTTCATTGTGGGGAAGTCTCATGTTTGGTTTGGTTTGTTGGGGTTTGTTTGGTTTTTTGTGTTTGTTGGGTTTGTTTGTTTGTGTTGTTTGGTTGGTGGGGGTTTGTTTTGTATGCCAGTAATATATAAAAAAGAAACATTTCTGCTGTACATGAGTAATAAATTCTATTATTTAATTTTCTGACACTGTGACCTCCCAAGTAAATTGATGTGGAAGAGTTTAAAATAACAATTATCTGGCTCCTGAATTTTGTAATAATTTTGTGCTATATGTCTCTAATGGCTACATTTCATTTTGGTCCATCTAGAGTAGCACGCTGGGTAGGACAAGATATTTATTATCCTCAATGTGTCAAAATCTTTCAGTTGAGAGAGCAAAAAGGCCTGAGTACACTAGGAAATTTTTGCCACCACAATAGCGCCCACAGTCCAAGACCTCTAGGGATCCAGCTAGGGATTCTATCACAGGATGACAGGAAAATCAGTTAATAGTGACTGGAGAGTCACAATGAGAAATCCTGCAGAGAAGACATGCAAGTGCAGCCCTGCCCTTCAGGATTGTGGCCATTTTCTCCAGTATAAGAAAAGCCACCTCCATTCAGTTATTGTTCTCTGAAGGACTAAGAGTCCCTAGTTTTTTGTTTTTTTTTTCTCTTAAAAGCTAAGATAGACTATCATTTTTACAAAAGCTTTCTGGAAGGAAGCTTCTGCTCACCAGCTACTGTGGGGCTATTTTTCCGTGAACTTGTGGGGAAGGTGGGTTCATCTGCCTGACTGAACAGACTAATCCAATTTAATATCCTCCCGTTGTAGGCTGACAAAGTTATTCTTTGTTCTCTGGACCAGCGCAATATTCACCACGTAACAAAGCCTGACCAAATGCAGGAATTGACTCAACTCTCTAACTTTCTTAATGGAACTTTTGGAAATGGAAGTTTACATCTGTGGTATTATATTTTTCTGTTCTCACTCACAATAATGTGGAACTAAAAGGGGGAAAATGGAAGAATGCCAGTCAAGATACTGGAAAGCCCCTGGTATAGTTTACACAACTTCCCCCTCCACAAATACAGGGTCTAGGAATCTTCTAAACAGAAAAGGGACTTGATTTCAGGGCTCTCCTATTCTCTCCATCACTTTGTCAAGGGAGGTAGTGAATACAGATGCTGCACTGCTTCTTGCTAGTGGGCTTGCGAGAAGCCTACCCAGCAGATGAGAGAGAGGAGTATCAACTCTGCTCCCCAATGAGTGTCAGAAGTGCAAAAGGTGCAGAACTCGGCCACCACAGTACAAGGGAGGTTACTGGGCCTGAAGGTCACTGTCTCATCACAACTGGGAGAAGGAACTTTGTGAGCAGAGAAGTTTCTCTAGATTTAAAAACCTACAACAGTGACTTTTTCCAAAACTGTTTGCTAGAGTATTTAACAAACTGTGTGTGGTGCTCCCTACAAAAGGCACTACTATCTTCTTTAGAAAGAAAACACATCCTTGCACAACTAGGAGCCCCTCATTTAGCTAAATTATGTTAAGGAACTTGCTGTGAATGTTGACTTGTACAATGCTTGCTTTGCAAGATCATTTCATACTTGTTTGCACCTCTGATTCAAAATACCTGATGCTTGGGCTGGTAAGTTTATCAGGAAGTTTTAGTACTTGCAGACTAAAGAAAAGATTTTGTCCATGAAACATGTGAATATTAATTAACCATACTCCCCAAACATGGAGTTTGGACAGCTTCATTCAGGATGATAACTTCTGTTATCAGGTGCTCTTGCAGGCATCAATGAAGAGACAGGGTTAATGGTTCTCCATGTGCAGGTCTAAGATGCATCTTTCCAGTGGCACCTCTGGCTTGGCTGTCAGTTGGAGAACCATCACATTGAAGCTAATGGTAACAAGATTCTCTTCTCACCATCTAAGGATATTTGCTATGGCTATTTCAGTTGGGAGGGTGCCAAGAAATTCAGTCTACAACAGGCCATAGGTCCCAATGGCAGACCAACATCTCCCTATTTAGAGGACTAGTGGAAAAACCATGAGGAAAGGAAGTTCAGAATAACCAGGGATTTATCAAGTAATGGAGGTTCAACTCAGAGATGGAACTGGCAAGAGATACCATAGAGAAAGAAAAGTAATTTGTGAAAATAATAGCAAGGTCCTTTCTTCTTCCTAAGAAATGGTTTCTTCTCTCTTTTAGACTTCAATTCCTCTGGATTTTGGGGGAGTTTCTTCTGCTGTGGGAGCAATTCCCTAGAGCTAGCTATTTTTATATCCTTATATTGATGTGTAATAACTCTTGATGGGTTATTCTCGATGTCTAGATGCATGGCTAAGTGCTTTTTGAACCATTTATATTTTAAGTCCCCAGAACACCTGTGGCAGGCAGTTTAAAAATCAAATTGCATGGCATATAAAGGTAAGTAAATCTATCAGCCTGTTGAAAACCTACATCCCAATTGCTTCACTTGATGTTCCTGAGTTCTTACATTAGGAGAAATGCAGAGTAACCATACCTTTTCCCTGGGTCACTGCTAATTCCGTATGCTGTACATTATCCATCCAAAACTGTCATGACATCTTTCCACAACTCTTTATGACTTTTTTTTTTTTTTAATAAACCTGAATAATTTCGTGGCATCCACAAATTCTCTAACCCCACTATTCATCTCCCTTTCCAGGTCTTTTTTGAATACGTTGAACAGTACATCTCCCTTTGAGATTCCACTGCAAACCTCTCCTGTTGTGAGACCTCGTAATATGTTTTCCTTTCTTTCCTCCTTCTTAGCCTCAAGCAAAAGCCAAATTTTTGGCTATATCTGGCTTTCCCTCTATACTTCACTTTAGTCCCAGAATAAATTCCAGTAAACACTTCTAGAATCTTTTACCTAAAAATATCCATAAGGTTTTCTGCTAATATGTCTCATGACTGTAAGAGAAAATGGGAGTAGAAACTTCTAACAGAGTGTTACTTTCTGTTTCATTTACCTAAGTTTCTTTTTTTCTAATTGAAGATGTGTGAGTGCTGCACTGACAAGGTATATTACCTATGTAATAAAGGATCAAATTTGGCCTGTGAGTTGGTTATCTAACTCACAGAGCAAGGACCAAGCAATACTGAGGTAAATATCAGTAGGAATATCTCTGTTTAAGAATGGTTTCTGGCCTTGTGTTTGAAAAGCAACTTTGAAAGCTGTGAAGTAGTTTTGGCTCCAGGTATATTTGTGCCTTTGTTTGCATTTGGAGTGTATTAAAAATACCTCAGAGCAGCAGCTGGGAGGCAGATGATTAATCACAGAGGGAGCTAAGCCTGACTCCCCTGTAGGACCAGTTTTCCCTTAATGCACAGCTTTCTTCATGCTGACTCGTATCTTGAGCTGCGAATCATCCCTCTGAGATTAATGTTGTCGTTAGTTTCAAAAATGAAGCCACACAGAAGGCAGTGAGGTTTGCAAGGCACTTAATCAAAAGGCAATGGGATTATATGTTTAGCAAAGTACAATCTATCCTAGGCTATGAGTGGCAATCATCAGTTATAAAACAGAAAATAAAGCTCACTGCCACTTTTTAATCATGCTGATGTTCCCATTACTGCTTCTGTCCTTGATTTAGGTTCATCTTAACATACTTGGATGAAAAGTTAATTGGTGCTGGAGCTGATTCACAGGTATATCAGATTGCCTTAACTCAGGGCATCAAAGGCACTGGATGGTTGATGACGGGCACTAGCAATTTCAACCATCTGATTTTAACTTGCCACCACATTTTTGCAGTCCATCTGAGCTCAGTGAATGAGCTAACAATAGCTCACCCCTTCATTCACTTTGAGAAAGCACCAGGTGTTTATCCATGTATTCAGAAACATCCTCATCCAAGTCCTTAAGTACATATAACTGGAGTCAGCTTAATACAAGCACGCATGTAAGCACCTTGATGAAGTTTGGATTTGCAGATAAACAACCTTTGTTCTTGAAAGAACTTGGTCGTTTGTCCATCTCAACCACGACAGAGGTAAGAGCTTCGTTTAAGATGGAAACCGATTGAGCAGAAGAATAGAGTTCATATCTGTGTTGTAAAGACATGCAAATATGTGAGAATTCAGTCTTTTTACTTTAAAACTATGGATGAGGAATATGGCATTCCAGAGACATTAAATAGTTGAGTACTTCAGGGGGCTTCTGTTAGCCTGATTTCTAAGGAAATCAGTTATTCTGTGGTCTCTTTCCCCACTGATTTATGGACCCACAGGTCAGATTCAATCAAACGTAAAAAACTGAGAAGAAAGTTCAAAGATTTGAAGTTTTCAGAGGATTCATGAACCAGTAGCAACTACAGGTGTGTGGCTGGCTGAGCCCTGGGCACACAGACAAAGTTAGACTGTGTCTTCTGTTGTGAGTGTGCCTGCCGTAAGATTTGAGGCACAAGCTACTGTTACTGTAGGCATTGGGGACAAAGTGTGTTGGAAATGGGGTTTTATTAGTTCCAGATCTTATTGGAACAGTTTGTTATCATAGCTGTCAGAACAGGCTGCACTTAAACAACACAGGCAGCTGCTAAAATACGCCTAGCAACCCAAGTACTGTACATTTGTTACATGGAATGATAGATTGCTATTTAAAAAAACTTGCTTTTTATTTATTTTTTCCCAAATTCATCAGAGGACTTCAGAGACAGCAATATGTTTTTTGTAAGAGAAGAAGATACTTTAGGGTTTTAGATACATACTTTTATATTCCAGCTAAAAGAAACCTCGCACAAACCTGGTAGCCAGTTTGGGCAGTGAGTTGGTCACTGTGGAAGAGTGACTTAGAGAAGACATGCTTATTTGATGTCATAATATCTTGTAATTCTCCTGGTTCCCTGTGATTTTTTGCGGTGGAAGATTGGGCAGTACCATTATATGGTCTAGTCTGTGCTAGTAGTGAATCAGTGTTTTTTAATGCTTTATTTAATCTACTAGTAAGTGTTCTCTTGTTTCCAGTACAGTCATTCGCAGCTATTGTGTATCACAAATACACATGTTAATACTATTTGCTCTTTGAAAGCAAGTGCAAACCTGCAAAGCTGATTATTCTAGCTCACAGAAACAAAACAAAGCCTGTTTAATGTAGCTATTTAGTGAATTCTACTGTTCTGGCCACTTTGGTTATTCAGTAGGAATATCTTACTTGGAAATCACCTCTTGTGGTATTACCCTGTGGAACACTAATACAAGACATTAAAAAATATTTGTTCATTATCACACTGCAGATTAACATCCTTGAGGGATTCTATAGAGGGAAACAGCCATCAAGTAATTGCCTGTCATTAAATTATACAGAAAAGATTAATGTATTATGAAGGAGACAAAGACTACATGCATTCACTACCTTAAAAATTGACCAGCAGATGCCTGTTGGTCTGGGTTATGTGCATAACGATAGCTGTTATTTTAATGCCAAAAAAAAGATTATCCAGCTTTTCCCAAAATGTCAGCTAGAATATATATATCATGGGCAGATGGTAACCCCAAAGCAGACATAATGTTTATAAAAGCAGACATTAATGTTTATAAATATGTAAAGGATGAAGCCAGGCTCTTTTCGGTGACAACTAATGATAAGGCAAGGGGCAATGGGTACAAACTGGAACACAGGAGGTTCCACTTAAATATCAGAAGAAACTTCTTCTCAGCGAGGGTAACAGAGCACTGGAACAGGCTGCCCAGGGGGGTTGTGGAGTCTCCTTTTCTGAAGACATTCAAAACCCGCCTGGACACCTTCCTGTGTAACTTCATCTAGGTGTTCCTGCTCCAGCAGGGGGATTGGACTAGATGATCTTCTGAGGTTCCTTCCAATCTCTAACATTCTGTGATTCTGTGATAAGTATGCACATATGCTTTTATATTTGTATACACAAATTTCTTTAATATAAAAAAAAATCACTCTAATCCACAAATTCTACTCCTGTACTCTGTGAATGTTAGATTGTGTGATTGTTGAGGACTTCTAACCAAAGAAAGGCCTGCATAGAAAGATCTACAGTTACTATTTATGCTTGCACAGTACTGGGGGATGGAAAAAATGAGGAAATCCTTTCACATCCCATTTACAATACTCAGTATCTTCTAGGCAGCTCCTCTTGTGACTCTGAATTTGAGACCAGTCAGGCTGTAAGGACTGTCTTACAAAATTCATGCCAGCCAGCGGTGAGAGACCTTCTAACACTGAAATTCTGGCAATGAAAAGGACAGAACACAAGACTCCATCAGAGTTCATAGGGCTAATTACATGCGAGTTATTAGAAGAAATACAGAGAAGGTATGGTGAAAAGCATGGGGGGCGGGAATAGTCTCTTTTAAAAAAACCAATTGTCTCTTTCTTGGGAGTTTGCTGTTTGGTTTTTGTTTTGTTTTTTTGTATTGTTTGGTTTGTTGTGGGGTTTTGTTGTTGTTGTTTTGTTTTGTTTTGTTTTTTCTTTGAATGAAATGCACACATACTCACACAGAGAGAAAATTGGAAAACTGGAAAAGAGTGAGACTGAATGAAAAATGCGAGGTCTCTTCCTTTGCGTCTGTGAGGCACAGCAAGCTCTAAGGCTTTCAGCTGAAATGTCAGTTAAGAACAATAAAAATAGGGCTTCAGAAAGATAAGGGGATATCCCAACACGCATATATGCCATGCTAATAAACATGCTAATGGGTAGCGTTCCTGTATAGTTCAGTATAGATGTTACTCTGCTGTAACCATCAAGTACTTAAGGGCCAGAAAAAAACAAAAACCAGAAACAAATAAAAAACACACAAAAAAACCAACCAAGCTTACTAAAATGATGGGAATTACCTTCTCAAATAATTTTCAGCTCTAAGTGGCTCAAGTACTTCATTACACTTCCTTCACTACATACTTTCACAAATAAGCAATATATATTCACCAGGCTGACTTAACAATTGAATGCTCCTTGAGTTGTTAGACTGGCTTTACAAAATGTAAGTTGTATCTCCAATAATGAAAATGTGGCAGATGAAGTGTCAGTCAGATATATTCAGATAACATTACTTAGATCAGTAATATGGCAATGAAGACTGGATTTAGTGTGGTGGTTTTCAGAGAAAGAACAAGAAACACAGTAAAGCAGGTTTTTTTTCCACTTAAACTGTTTTAAGAGGTGTTGCTTTTAATTTCAGGAGGAAACAATTGATCCAGTTTTGTTCTCTGCTGAAACGTGAAGGGAAAAAACCTCTTCCCTTACATCTGTTAAAAACAACCTGAAGTCCTTGATGTAGTATAAAGGCTAATATACAAGTTTTTCTTGGCAATCTCTCCACCAAGTCAGTGAGAACCATCATCAGCTAATAGATGATCCAAGAATGGTAACAGTAATCTCCAGGTGAAAAATAAATATCCAGATAAAACACTCCTTTGGGAGGTAACAGAAAATAATTGAAAACAGAACATCTCTACTTAAAATAAATTAAACCATAATTCTTAGCTGGGTCCAAGTGGCTGAATCTGGGGCAGAGCAAGAAATCGAAACAATAAAAAACTACCAGCCTTATTTAATAATAACTGTACCCATGTATTCTGTCTTTCAAATAAAAACTATACAGTTGTTTGTCTGTGAGACAGATCACATAAAGATGCTGGTGAGAGATTCTCAAACAGGGCTGGAGAAGATTTCCAGCAGTATCCACCTGTCAAAAAGGAGTTGGACTCCACCAGTGGGAAGGCTCAGCACTGCAAGGAGCAGGAGAGTGTTGAGGTGGCCTGTGTCTTTCTGACAGTAAGGAGCAAAGGTTCTCTCACAAGGTCTCATGGGAAAAAGGATTAATCCTCCATACCTGGAGGCTTTCTGGTGTCTTGTCTGTGAGAAACTCCATGAGGTAACAGCTCAGTACATAACATGAAGTTATGTATATGCTCGACTCTGGAACACTTTCTAGTTTCCAGATCTACATTTGTGCTCCCACTGTGTGACATCTTCATACTAGGTCAAGATCTGGGCACTCACCAGCCTCGCTTGTGGGTTATAGAGAGGACTCTGATGTGCTCTGAGCTCCTGGATGACTGAGCAATCAATATTGGTAGTGGTTCCCCTTAAAGCACAGTTGACTATTAATATAAAGGCTGAGAGACAGTGACTGTTCTGTCCCAGCTGTAAATACAAGGGAATGAAATACAATTTCTATGCTTTAGCTATTTCTCCACAAGTCAAGACACTCACTGAAATTATATTTGTGTTTGTGTTCTCATTGCCCATCAAGTTTGGACATGCATAGTAATGGAAATGTTCTTGTTCTAATTTGGTTCCTGTCACTACTGTGACTCTTAATGAATGTTTTGTGCACAGTTTTCCTGCAAATTACTTTCAGAAAGAAGTTTTGTGTTTGTTTGCGATGCAAATCAGCCAAGAAAAGCTGAGAGGTGTAATACCACCTGAACTGTTCATTTATTTCCCTCAGATTTCAATATAAGAAATCCTTTAGATATTTAAAAAAAAAATAAAACACTGTAAACAATAGTCTTAACTGAAAAAGTGACTTTATACTTGCAGGGCTGTAAGTGGAACTTGCAAGTCATTATAGAAATAAGCAACAGACCAATTTTATTAGTTCCAGTTATCAGAGTAAATCATTGCAATTTTTTTTCATTTTTGCTGTGTTCAAGGACAAGTCAGGAGTAATGAACCATAGTCTTTTCAACTTTCTTTATACCTGTTCTATTCAAAATTTGTGATTCCCCTAGGAGCTCTTGAGAGAAATTCAGATTTTACACATTCTGTTTCTTCATATTATTTACTTAGCTATATCTTGACTTTACAACAAATAACTAAGACAATCTACTGCAGAAACACTGAAGAATTTCTCTCAATATCATCTGCCAATTTCCTTCAGTCAGCTGTTCTTCACCTAAGTACCTTCTGACAAAACATGATAGTCTTTAAACTTTAGTGAAATACCAGAAGAAACATAATTTCCTCTGAAAACTAATGACCTCTTTCCACTGGACATAGCCTTTGTTTTTCAGGAACAAAAGGAGAAAATAATACTACTGCCTTCTGAAGCCTATCAGCTGAAGGATGCATAATTCAGTCTTACAGAAAAATCAGTCAAAAGAGAGCTTATTCATTCATTGCAAAAACCCGAGATGTATGTTTCTGGCTTTGCCCGAGCTCTGCATATAGACGAGTATTCTAACTCTCATGGTCTTCCTGTGGATTCAAAGGAGAGATGGCTATGGTATCTGTAAAGGTAGTGTGCTTCCAAAGATGATGGAGTTATTAAAATTGCATTAAAATTACCTAGCAAAGGCACTATTTGAATAGTTCACTTTGTGCTCACTGCAGGCACTTCATTAGTATAGGTGGTTCTTATAATGCAAAAACTTAAAACAGCCATGCCTGAGAACAAACTATGTATTCTCAAGAAAAACCACAAATTATTAGGATGTATCCAGCCACCCATCAAGAGACAACCTCTGGGAGACAAACAAAAGAAACAAGTCTGAAGAAATCAAGGTTCCCTAAGCAGAGTATCCAAACCTTCACTTTCACTGTGAGCCACTATCTTTATTGTCATGCGGCTGAGCTGTTTGCAGTGTGACTGCTGGGGGACTTATGACTGTGGAAATGGGGAACTGAACTAGTAACAAACCATCACCACTGGCAGTAACCTCAGGCAATATCAGGATACATCTAATGACAGCTAACTAAGCTCTCTGGTTACCTCCCAGCACCTGGACCTCTGTTTGTTCATATTACATGTGTTTGCTTCAAAACTCTCCTGTGATGTAAAACCACTACAGTTGTCTGAAGTGAAGAGCCAGGTCTCTTCTAGGTTTGATTAACTCCAGGAACCACACCTAGGAGACAATATGGATAAATGTAGGCCAGGGTTGTATCTTTCCACATTACATAGTCTTCCGGCTCCATCCCAGCAAACTATATGCTTGGATACTCCCTACATATTCCCATGTCAAACTCTTGTCATACAGCACAAACCCTGTGTTGCAGTCTTTATAAATACAATTTTGATGGCCTGCAACACACACACACACATACTATTTCTGATGCTGATATGAATAAGACCCCTCAGAGCATATTACTTACATTTAAAGACACGGCAGCACAATACAGGAAATTAGATCAGAAAGAAATGCAAAGTACTAAGCATTACTGAACTGACTGAAGTTTGTACAGTACCTTTCATGTGTAAAATACTTTGCTTTCAGGTACTTACTCCAGACTCCCTACTCCTGGCAGAGTCATGTGCCTACCTCTGAAGTCCAGCAGTGAAATTGTCACAGCTGAGTGAAGTTATAATCCACAAACAAGAGAGAGGAAGAAGGTGCAAAGCAGCACAAGCCTTACATAACAGCAGCTGAAGCTCCATCTCACCATCCAAGCATGTCTCCTTGCTTCACATGGAAGGAAGAGTGCAATATCCAAAGAATCAGTTCAGTATGTAATGGCAGACTGTCTCCGGGAGACTGGTAGTGGGGAGATGGTTTTCCATCCAGACAAACATAGCTTATTCATAGCTAATGTTATCTTAATTAGACATAGTAATTAATTAAACACAATGATTAGATGCAGTAATTAAACCCATTAATTAAATACTGTAGCTTACCCACTTTTCATCAGTGAGTTTCATCTCTTCATACAATCCTTATAATTGAGATGATTTGTTTCACTATAGTCATAACAGTGAAATCCACCAAAGTGCCAAGAGGAATAGAACTGCATCAGTTCTGCTTCTAATGCCCCAAAGCCTTCTCTTATCCCTGTGTAATGGAAGAAGTACCTGAATTAATTAGGTGCTTCTCTGCTTGACTTTGATCTATGTTACAAGGATGCCTGTGACCAAAAAGTGTCTTGGACAAAGAACATCTAAACCTGATGAGAGCCCAAAACCTCTGTGGGGGAACACCTTGCCTCTCAGAGCTCATTTTGATGGACATTTTCAGATCACACCAGATGAAACTGTCAGATTCACACGACATTTAGGTGAGACTAGAGGGAGATGATGTTCACTTAATACTAGTCAAGAAGATAAGAAAAAATGTGAGAAAATTTTGCCCTCAGTTTCAGGGGATCCAAATCCACACAACTCACAAACTGCAGGATTGCCCTGTGTTGTACGCAGGTTTAAATGGGTTAGGAATTCCATGTCCTCCAATAAGGACAGTCCAAACATAACCTAAGATTCATTGTATCAATCAAGAGAATGACCTGTGGTTAGGGTCGTCTTAGTCTTTGTTCTCACATGTGCTTTTGTATTTTTCTACTGTCAGGGAAATATAAATGGTGTGGGGGGATTTAAAGCCCTTGAAGGTGAAAAAGAAGCTGAATTCCATTTTCATATCTCTAGGGCAAAAGCTGTTACATGCTAGGGATGAAAATCTTTTTGTTCCATATCACTTGCAAAAACCCTATATTAAGTTATTTAGACCTTATTCAAAAGATATTCCAGGTATCAGTAGCAGTCGTTTTCTGAAGCCCTGACTAAGATGCCTGAGGACTGGAAAGAGAAACAACCTTTAACATCCTTATTCTTATTTAGTCTAGCAGCTTCCAGCTCTGAGGACCAGCCTGTGGGAATCCTGTCAGCCTGTACCAAACAAGCCCCACCGCTGACATGAGGGACCGGACAGCCTGGATTTGCTCCAGACTCCACTGCAGGAATAAGCTGCCTCATTTTAAACTCAGAAGCATGTTGCTGGATCTAATGCAGACTCTCTGCTTGATATGAGATGCCTTGTTAACTAATGTGGAGATGCCTACGTAACAGAGCATAGTATCAGTAAGGGTTGGGAATGCTCCTCTCTAACCTAATCAAAAATCTTCATGAAGCAAAAGGGAATTAATGAAATTGTCCCTGAATCTTCACCTCACTGAAACTCTCCAAATATAGTACCTCAACCTTCCTTAGAGTCTCCTGTCCACAGGCTGAGATTTCCTAACAGCCTCCTAACAGGCAAAATGTGTTGCTTTTCCTTAAAATGTGACACATGTATTTCAAAGTCACAAATCAATCTCCATCTACCAGACAAGGGTGCTCCTGGCTGAAAGTTTGAGGATTACCTTTGTGCAGGGAGAAACACTTGGCCAATTTCTTACTTCTTGTTTAATTATTTTCAGGCTACTAGAGGCCAAGTAGTAAATGAAGCTTTAAATCCCACAACAATTCCACCCACTTAGTAAAACAGGGATTCTCTTATTTCTGGAATGGTTCCATATAATACCATCATCTTTGGCAAACAGGATGACATCTGTGAAAAAAGAACTGGGGTGTAATTACAGTAGTCATGAAATAAAAAGGAGCAACAATCTGAGAAGCAATCACAGCCTTGACAAAGACTGTGAAAACTCCAGACAAAAATGCAAATAACAAACAAAACAAAAACCTAACACCAGCTCAAAGCTGCCCTGCCACCACCCCCCCCAAAAAAAAAACCAACACAACAACAACTCATCATCAGATATCTGGGACCATACAAGATATCCAAAACAAAGACACATTGTTGTACAGTATGTCTGCTTCACTGTAGTATATGTAAAGCCATAATCAAGGCATCATCTGGACTAACATGTTAAAAATGTAATTATGTCTAAATGAAGTTAATGGGCTGGAAAAATGGCTCAACAGCTTAAAATATCTAATGACTTTGAGAGCAGCTTAATTATAACTACATTAATCCTAGTCTTAGCTCATGTATGTTCTCTTTTATTGTAGCATTCATGAAAAAATGTTTTATTCCTAGCACAGAATACTTGTTCGAAGAACTTTGCAAAATAATACCATTTCTTTCCGATGTACTTTACAAAATCCTATGTTCCAGCATCCTGAAGTAGCAGCAATTTGAGCTGGTACAATCACAGGGGAGGCACTGCAATACAGCAAGATGCCCACCTGTGCAAAGCTTGGGAATTATATAGTTTTATGTCAGCAATTGCTAATGTGCTGGTTTTCCAACAGACAACTGTGTACAAGGGCAGTACACACTGCATCTTTCAGTGGTGCTTATCATTTTTTTGCTGCAAAGCAGGAGGTGGGTTCCACAGGAATCTGTACTGGATCCAGTGTTGCTCAGTATTTTTGCTAGAAGAAAAGAAGTAAACCTAAATTAAACTTTCAGATGGCATCAGATTCAAAGAAAACTGAACAAGCTGAGGAAATGGTCTGACAAAAACAGGACATGGTTCAATAGGAAGCAACACAGATACTGAACCTGTTACATTCCATTCAGCTGGCTGGAAAACTTTGTTTTTAACTGAACTTTAAAATTAGTAAAGTACTTAGACACGGGAATAACAAGAACAGTCTGACGTATGTGAACTAGAAAAGGCCATTTAGAGAAGATTATAGAGGGTATAAAGAAAGCTACGTAATTATTTTGACTTTGTAAAAAGACAGGTATAAAAAGAATAAAACCGTCTCCTGCAAGGGCAGAAGAAAGAGTGATGGCTTTACATGGCACTAGAAGAGTTCAGTCAGGTATCAAGAAAATACCAAACAAACCCTAACGGTATGAACAGTGAACCATAGGCACAGCCTGCCTGGGCAAGCTGCTTCCAGCCTCCAGCCATTGAAGCTCTAAACAAGAGGCATGGGGTGTGTTCATGGAGACAACACACACCTGGTTGGGCTTGACTTTGGACTTCCCAGGCTCCATCCATCTCTGTTTTCTTCACTAACTGGGAGCTATGGTAAGTCTGCACTTCTCATTTTGTTTCTTGTCTAGAAGAAGGAAATGTGTCCTGCCCACAGAGGCTCCTGAGTAATGCCTTTAGTTCATATGCCAGTTCCCAGCTCAGTACCGCGGTGCATCACTTACAGGAAAGGGGCTGCTTGTTTGCCTGTTTTACAAGTTTAAGAAATAAACACTAAAGCAACTTTGAACAAAACAAGCAAACAAAAAGCCAGACTTGTTACAATATAGAGGGAGGGGAGGGAAAAAGCTGATGGATTGTTCTTGTCAGCTCTTTGCTGAAAGGCATAAGTTTAAGACAACTACAGTAACAGAAAATGAATTGGCACTTCACACTTTGATATACTGTGAAGCCTCCTGAGGGCTAGTCTTATTATTTTTCAGATGCTACCACTGAGTCCTTACACATTAGAGAGACAAACATCCCCTTTCTGAGGCCTACATGTGGACTGAGTCCTGGAGAAAGTGGTGATGAAGACAGCCGTACCTGAGCCTTGGGTGGGTGTGAGGTGACCAGGCATTGCCCATCCTCTGGATGTGCAGACCTAATGAAGCATGGCATGGCTCCTCTCCAGTCCCAATGCCTGGCTTTCCATCCTTCAAAACAAGGACTAAAAAAAACTTCATTTATTTTTCCCTTCGGCCTTCCAAAGGAAGATGAGGACCATAACCAGCCTCACCACTATCACTGATTTACTTGTAAACCTGGACTCAGCGTGGAGCAAAACACCAGAATCAAAGTACAAACACTGTTTTATTGTTAGCTTCACCTTTCTTGCACAGTAAGGAGACTAAAACTCTTCTAGAGACATGAGAAACCTGCTTTAAATGATATGGCATTTTTCCACATGCTGAAAACGTTAAATCACAAGAACTCACACACCACTCATGATTTAGTGCTGACATCACTTTTAGATCAATACTTGGGAGACCAAACATGGCTTTTCAAATAATGTTAAAGACAAAGACTTTCAAAAAGGAAACTTGAGTATTAAATATTTCAGCTTTGTGTGTTTTTTGTTTGGTGACAGTGTTAAAGCTTAGGATAAAGATGAAGATTGTCCCACTCTTGTGGAATTTTCAGAGTTTGATAAAACCAAAAGTCACCAATTAATCTCTTTATTATTATTATTATTTCTTTGTTGTACTTTTATCCACACCAAGGGAAGGTGTCCCTGCTGCAACACAACTGGACTGAAGACAAAGCACGTCACACCAGCAGAGATCAGGTATCAATTGCTCCCCAGCATGTATGAAGTCCAGATCTCTGTGGGGTTTTTGCTCAGCAGACATGGGACAAAGGAAGAAAAGATCCTCCCTTACACTGCTCCTTCTTTGCTGTTTGCACAGGTCAGACCAAATCTGACCCCAGGCTACTGACTTTAAGGGTCTGGATACATTGGCAGGGACTCCCTTCTGCTGTGTGCTATAGTATCGTGTACTAAACATAAAGCTTGTGTAAACAGTTTACTGGGCATACTTTGTATTTTACTTGTGGTTTGAATCAAGCTGCATTTAAAGAGAAATCTGATTCAGTTTTAAGTAAACAAAGCCAGCGTTTACAATTGTTTAAATAAAAATGCCTAAAATATGTTGTACATAGAAAAAAAAGCCTTATTAAAACATGTTCTAAATCTGGACATAAGGCTTTTGTTGAATAAATATTATTTGCATTTAGCTACTTGAACAATTTGTATCAGACTATCCTAGCCAAGATTTTAGGGCAACTAATTCAGATCTCCTCATATCTCAAAATAAAATACTGTGTTACTAGATGAAAAGAAACATTCCTCCTTTTTTCACCTTCTATAGAGTTTGAATAGAAATGACCCATGAACAAGACGGATAACCAGGAGAGAAGAGAACCTTGTTTCTGAAGTATGGGAGCAGTTATACATGACAAGGGTTTTGACCTTCTGCAAAACTCCAATAAAACTGAAAGTTCTCTGTTAGTAAAACTAATGCCAAAATGATTTGATCTTCATAACTCATCCTCTCTGCCTAACTGCCAAAGCATTTTGCTGCCTTCTAGTACACATAACACTTAACACTGTCTGGCACAAACCTGGTGTAAATATCTTCAAACCCAGAAATAAATAGAATGATCTTCAAATAAATAATAATAATAATAATAATATATAAAAAAGAAACATTTAAATCATGTTATTTATTTACGTTATTTATTTAAGCTGCTTCCATAGATCAATCTGAGGTGGAGTACCTGAGATACAGTTGCAGAAAATATCTATGACTACGGGTGTGCTTCGATTTCTCCCACACAAAGCCTGTTTCTTCCCTCTGCTCTCACACCCTCCTTGTGGTTTACACCTCCCTAGCTGAGCAAGTCTGAACTCCTAACCTGATCAGTGAGTTGACCTTGTACCTCTGTGCCAGCAGAGAGGTCTATAAGCTGTGGCAGGAGAAGTGACATGCAGCTTTGGAGAGGAAGAGACTGGAAGTTCTTGCTCTGGTTTGGTCTGCTCAAGCTCTCATCATGTGAAAGTCTTGCCTGTGTCTCCTACAGGACACATGTGCAGGCACATTAGCCAGGTGGTGTTAACAGACATCACTGCAGGCACTGTGGCATTGCACAAAAACTAACATGACTCTCGGAGTTAATTATTATACCCCTTTGCAAAAGACTGGCTGTTCACACCCTCTGCATCACATAGCTCAAAGTGCGACCATAATGTGTCTGCTCCATCCTCTTTTCTACCCTTCCTATGAGCTGCCAAGATACTCTTGGTGAAGCATCTAAACTTCTTTATTTTTTAAAATCTCAGTTCTAAGTAGAAATGTGGGAGAAAATAAGTTGAAACCAGCAGGCCCTTGGGTACTGCCACAAGTCAGCACTTAGATGAAGTCAGCAAGGCTGTATTAGATTTATGCCCCTTAGGAACCTCAACATTTAACTTCCATCATTGTACTGAATACACTGGTAAAAGGCTTACTATTTTATTAATAGTATTTCAGAAAGTATCTCAACACGCTCTTACATAAAGCAGTAAGATGCTTTCCTCCACCAACAGAACTAGCTCTGGCACACACACACACTCACTTATTGTATTTTGCCCATGCCTGATACCCCCTTCAGAGAGCTCACTATTTCACCCAGTGTGAGACACAGGGAACCATTCGCCAAGTCATTAGCCTCAGATAATGCATCCATATGACAACATGTCTCTTACTGAGGTCAAGGGGAGCCATATGAACACAGGAGGGCAGAATTTTGACCTATTCAATTATTTATTTTCCTAGGAGACAGCAACAAGAGACATCATCACTGTAGAAGAAACCATTATATTCACAGAACTGTATTTTTATAATATCTCAGTTTTTTATTTGGTGCTCCTGCAGTCTTTCTGTAGCTTATCTTTGACAATGTTCTCTGAAATACTTCTCTGAAAACTGGGGTGAGAAGCACACTGCATTTTCAGAACACCTACCTGTATAAATGCATGAATAAAGCCCAAGTCACATTTGTCACCTGGAAGGTTATGGTGAAGTCGTGTGCATGTTTTTCATTATTTGCAGTGAATAAAGGCCCTTCTGATGAGCTGCCACCTTTCACTCTTCTTAACCAGCAGGTAGCCATTCTGACAGCACTGTGACAGCTGAATCCAGAAACTTTTCATTTATGTAAACTCCAAAATTCAGGATAAGCAATCCTATGCTAGGAGCTAAACCTCTCTCATCTGCTGTCATAAGCTATGGTTGAGTTATAGTTTATAAAAACTTGACACAGAATTTGCTTGTATTCGGAAAAGGTCACTGTTCTGATTGTGAGATTATGTTTAAGTACATTTAAAAAATGGTTGGTTTCTAGTTCCTTGTTTCCCACCCTCTGAAGCGTAACTTTTTCACAGGTCAATTGTCCTGAGAAAGTTGGTTTTGCATTTACAGAACACCTTTGCATAGATTAAGGAACATACTCCCCTCCTACTAGCAAACATTTAGGTCATGAAACAAATGGAAAAATGCAAGGGAATTCTTAGTTACAGTTCTGAAAATAGCATAATACTACTAACATTATTGTTCCTGAACACTGCAAAATGAATTAGTAAATGTACTTATAACTATTTTGACACGGTGAGCTCGTTTTGGCTAGGACAGTCAATTTTGTTTCCAGTAGCTAGTATGGTGCTGTGTGATTTGTGCTGAGAACAGTGTTGATAACACAGGGATGTTTTAGCTACTGCTGAGTAGAGCTTGCACAGCCTCCAGGCCTCTTCTGTTCCTCACCCCACCCCACCAGTGAGGACAATGGGGGTGTACAAGAATCTGGGAGGGGACACAGCTGGGACAGCTGATCTCAACTGACCAAAGAGATATTCCACACTTTATGACATCATGCTCAGGAGATAAAGCTGGGAAAGTTTGGCAGGGGGGCCACTGCTCAGGTACTGGCTGGTGTTAAGCAATTGTTTTCTTTTACATCACCTGTCTTTCTTGGTTTTTATTTCTCTCTTGTTATTTTGCTTTTTATTACAACTTATTATAATTATTATTTTATTTCAATTACTAAACTGCTCTTATCTCAACACATTAATTTTCTCACTTTTATCATTCCAATTCTCTTCCCTCATCCCACTGGGGGTGAACAGTGAGTGAGCGGCTGTGTTGTGCTTCATTGCTGGCTGCTGGCTGGGCTTAAACCATGACATACTTGGATAAAATGTTATACAGTTCTTTTTGTAACATTTATATACCAAGAAGATGTCTTTTTGGGAGCTCAAAACATTATATTGTGCTGCGAGACAGTGACACACCACTTTACAAGTGTCCTGTCACCATCATTTTTGTTAGTGAATTTCTAGTCCATGTACAACAGGAGACACGCTGTCACTTCACAACACAAGAAAAACCAAGGCAGCAGAAAAAAACCTGACCGCTATCCTTGTTCTACCCTCTTGTTGCAGTGATGACATACTTCTGGGTAAGTGATTAGACTACTGGTATAAATTCAACAGTCTTTCACGGAGCTTTAATTGCTTAAGGCTCAGCTTCATGAAATGTTAATCTTTTCCACTTAATATTTACTTAAAGCTTATTATAGTTCATCCTTTGGTACAGGAACTGAAATTAGTTATCTAATTGTCTTTTTGCAAATTTGTATATTAAGCATGGATTGAGGATTAGAACACTCAAAAGGCTGTGATTAATGCATTTTGCTGCACCAATCTGTATGCTCGGAGAACTTACAGTTTGTCTAGCAATAGACGTAAAGCTCAAAAAGCTTCTTTTAAAAACACACATTAGAACTGACATTCTAATTTTATGAAAGATCTTTCTCTGAGGCAGCTGATAAAATATCAAAGAATGTTTGCCTTGCACGAGTATTACATTCAGCAGGAAAATCCACTAAAATGGTTATTAAATTCCTATCAGATACCACTTAAAATACACAAACAAGAATTAAAGATAAATTATAGGGACACATTCCATATGACAGAGAACTAAAATGCTTTATTCTTTTCCTCAGAAGTATATTTATTCAAATTAAAACTCACTCAACCATCATAACCACATATTTTTTGTCTGCAGAAATGAAAGTCTATGGAAAAAAAAAAGTTATGGTCAGACTGGTTTATTCTTATTTGCTCTTCCCACTTTCATAGCTCTTTGAGAATGGAAGGAATTGAAATGAGGTTAGAAGAATCCTAGGTCAAGAAGCAGATGGCTGAATCTAAGATTCCACTCTACACACAAAGAACACAAATTACTTTTTTTTTTTTTTTTTTTTTTTGTCCCAAGACTAGATATGCTCAGAATGGTTCCACAATATGGATCATCAGCTCAATGGAATTACAATTCTGTAGCGTGAGAAACCTGCTGACAGGATTAGTTGCTAATATAATTCCAGGGCCATGATAAAGGTACTGAATGCACAAAAGATGAAAGGTTTTAAAGGTTACCTGCAAATAATTTGACTGAAGTATACATTTTGAAACTTTTTCTTGCAAAGACAAACAAATAATAAATTATCTCTTTTCCGTGCAACTTTCAGACTCCTGTACTGGAGAAATTAGGGTTTTATTTTATATTTGTTTAAATATTGCACAAACTCTTATTCAAGCATTTTAATTGCATTTCATAGCCAGTTTAAAATCATGCTTGGAGTAATCCTCTATGTTTGTAATTTTTCTTAAGATTGTGCAGAAATGAAAGACAATAGTTTTACATAAAGCTATGGCTATTACAATTATGTTCAGATAACAAATGTGATTTGAGCTATATCTCCTCAGCATATAAAATCCTCAGTTGCACAGACAAACAATTAGATTTTTTTTTTAATGTATTTGTGCCTATTGTGTTTTTCCAAATCTTTAAAATATTAATTTACGAGTTGGCACAGTTTCAATGAAATTTTACAACAATTTATGAAAAATCCTTATTTTAGCTTTCTGTAAATACACATGCTTTAATTGTTTCCTAATTTGCTCAATAGTGTATAATCTGTGGCCAAATGGGTAGATGATGTTCGGAATTTTTTCTTATTAAATATTCTGCTTTGTTCACAAAATAATCACTTAAGATCTGATTTTCACAGCATTTACCAGCAGCCTTGCTGTAAGAAAATATTCTGCTGAAAATGTGCTAAATCTAAATAGATCACCTCTAACTTCTGGCCAAAAAAACAAAACTAAACTGATATTTTATTATGTAAACATTTTTCAACATGTGGGATTTTTTTAATAGAGAGAAAAATATTTTATACTACAAGTAATCTAGTTTTACTTGAGCACCTTTGTTAATAAGAGTCAACGATGCATATTTGATGGGACAGTGGTACAGCTAAAATAGTCATCATCGAGCTCCCAAACTCCCAGACTCCCCAGACACAAGTCAAGACTAGAAATGTGTGCCTGATTCATTTTAGCTTATCCACTCATTCTTATTAGGGACTGTAACAATCATCACTCAATGCAGTAGCAAAGGTAATCCAAAAGAGGAGGTTTGCTATCACTAAATATACCACTGTGGTTAATTTCTCTGATACATCCCTATTAACAAAGTTTTACATCCATTTTGTTTTGTTTCGTTTTGTTTGCAAATACTGGAATATATTTTCCTTAGTGGTTGCATTATATAGTAACATGCTAATGGCAAATAAAACAAATTATCACTATTATTTACATATTCTTTAAATATTTAGCTTGCTTTTTCTTTGGATAACTGTTTAGTGTGTGATGTTTACATCCATACTCATTCTTCTCTAGAGCATCTATTGAAATATCCCTCTCTAAATTGCCATGTAACTGCTTGCTCTTGCCCCAGTATCTCTTTAAACCTGTGCCAGGACCATCATGTGTTATACATGAAATTTCCTCATAAATTTTTCAGGAAATGAGCTAAGCTTGGATGTAATATGTATATAACAACAGTGTAAAACTGAATTACTATGCCATACCGAACTGTAAAGAATATTTTGTTTTGTCATTTTGAAAGTAACATCTTGGGATATAAGTGAGCAAGTAGTTTGCTTGAATTTGGACTAGCATATGAAGAGTAAATATAATTCAAATCTTGGACACTATATATATCTATATTTATATAGCATCTTGGAGGAAACTTGCAATGCAACATAGAAAAATGTATCATTTTTTAGATCACATCTGACATACTCCATTGAAGATATTTTGTGGAAGAACTGCAGCATGTTGAAAATTCAAATACCACTATTTTACTACCTTTTCTGAAACAATGTAATGAAATGTCTTGCTGCTTGCATTAGAAGATGGAAGTGTTGCACAAACAACCTTATAAACCAAACATTCTGATGTTCAAACAAGCAGAAAAAAATAGAAAATTCAGACTACCAATATACACTGAAAATTAGCAGCAATTTTGTGACCTCTTGCTGTTATTATGTGTTCAAGTTAGCCAAGCTTGTAAGGTCATCTGAACAGTGTTTGAACCTCTGTAATTATGTTACTTGAAGTATGATCTGTCCTTTGTTAAAGCCTTTCATACACCTGCAGAAGTCTTATGTCCATCAAATACAACATTATCTTATTTATTACGCTCCATTGCATTTGTCTATATGGAATTATGCCATAATAGTGAGAGTCTTTGAATTCATTTAACATGGCTTTCTACTGAAAATTATTGAACAAGCAGTCCAATGCTTCTTGCGACAGCTTATTGAATGCTTTCAATACAGAGATTTTCATAGTAAAGCCATTTAACTCTACATCAATACGTGCTTAATTCTTAGTCTTCAGTTATCCGAGACTGCTGTCCAGATCCATGAGCAGATTGTGTTAATATGAGTAAGATGAAGCCTGAGCCAACAAAACCAAATACTTAAGGTAAAGTTGTAAGTCCACAAAAGCCATATATTTGACTCAGAGTATTACAATGGCCCATACACTTCCTTCTGAAAATAAAGCCAAGGTCCTAATGGACATAGCGGTAATTCTTTTTGCTTCTTCAGTGAGAGACTATGTGCTGCATCACTTACAGGAATATAACCTTAGCAGAGAAATACAGTTCTTTAATTTCCAGGAGATTTTTTTGTCTATTAAAGTATGGGCATAATTGCAGTAAAAAGGAGATAGAAGCAACCACCACCAAAATTATCAAAACCATGGAACACACTGAACAAGTTCAACTAGGGGCATGATGCTACCATAGGATTTGGTAGAGCAGTACTTTCCATAGCATTCCACAGGGATCAGTTCAGTTCCATAATATCCCAAGGAAATATGCCACTTTTTAGGTAAATTGATACAAATTCTATTAAAAGTAATTTTACTTTTAGCAATATCTCTGCCTGTTTTGCATTCTGTGAGACAAAGGTATAAACAGATAAATATATATGGGTGGAGGTTAACAGATGACTAATTACTCAAGTTGCTATCTCAACAATACTTATTTGTTTGAATTACAGTAAGACTATTGTAGAAGTTTAGCTTACAACTACCCAGATATGAATCTACATATGGCAAATTTAACACGTGGAGGTGGAGTAATGATTTTTTTTATACCATCTAACCTAACATGCCTGATTTGTAGTCTCTTTCTAAGCAGCCTTTATAGCTCAGGTGCTCTGAATCACCCTGTTGAAAAGCCAAACTCTCTCATTGATTACCTGGGGAGTCTCAGCTCAAATGTTTGGTGGTTCAATCAGATTATGCAAATCTCTCTATTCTCTTCCTCCATTTCTCCCTCCTACACATATATACCTATAGCTCACACCTAAGAACTTTTAGAGTGGATGCAGTAATGGAAGAACAGCAGACTTAGTGCTGTGTACAGCCCACAGGACATTTCAATATTTACTGCTTCATCTGTGTTGTCATTACTAACAAAAGATACAATATAGTTTAATAACTGAAGGGAAGCTAAGTGAAATAATCAACTCTTTCATCCAGAACTCTGAGAGTCATTGAATGAATAAGGACAGCATTTTAAGCAGAATACTTAAGGGAACAAATGTGTGCTCCTTTTGTGCCTTTTTAGTCCTATGCATGAAAGACTAGGGCACAGAACTGAACATCATAAGGATGAGACATATAATACTGGGGTATGCAGAACAGTCTTCAAGGCACTTCCTTAAAGAAAAAAAGTATATGTAAATTAAGTGAGCAATTTTGTAGAATTTGAAAATCACCTTTTCCAAAGACCCTTACAAAAGAAAGCATCAATCTCCAATTAACTTGAGAACATGCACTTTTATATTGTTTTTATTGTCCCATTTCAGTGCCTAACATTTGAAAAAGCTCTTGTGTCCAGAGTCCTACAAATCAGAATCTAGTCTTTAAAAGACTACAAAAGATAACAGCACTTGTGACTGTCTAATAATTCTCCTCCTTATAATGAATCTTTGTGAAGAATTCACTTTGTAAATTGGCAGTTTCCCAAAGAATTGAAGCCCCTGATGTCTTCACATGCTCAACATCACTGCTTTAAATACGAGTTTCCACAGGACGCTTCAGCATTTCAAGCATATCAGTGAATTATACTGAAAATATCCAGTTGGAAAAGGTGTGTTAGATCTCTGTTATACTTTAAATCATTTCAAATGTCCAATGTAATTCATATGTTTTCATGTGATGCTTCTAGTTCTGGTGAACAACACTTTCTTCCTTTGCTAATTAGAGGTAGAAAAGATGGGGGAACCACCTGTCAGACTCTATGGTTATCCCTGGAGAGTTTGAAATGCAATAAGATAATTCAAATACTTGTAGGTATAAAAAGAATTCTGGGAGCCACCTACACTTTTCCCTTCCCTCGCCCTGCTGTGCAGCTGAGCCAGAGTGATGACACCTACATCTGACTGTGCCCGTTGGAAGGACACAGCATGCCTCGGGCACAGAGAATGAGACCAATACGTACCCTCAGATGGGATCCTGTTAGGGCTCAAACTACAGAAAGCACCTTCCCTGAAATCTAGACACAGCTAAGATATTGATTCAGGCTAAAACAAAGATTTGGGGTTTGCTCATGAAGATGTTCTCTGTAAGTGGTAATACTTGAACTAACTTAAAATTTTCTATGTGAACTGTCAGTAAAGATAGTGTTCGTGAACTGAACTTGCCTGCAGGAACACTCTGATATCCACAGCAACACAAACTGAAAAGTCAGTCAGAAAATTCCTTCAAAGGAAAACTATTGGCTCTTGCATAGCTTTACCAAAGGCTGCGATTGATCTGTAATATATATATTTTTCAAATCAGACTGGGATCACAAAACACATTTTCTATATGTAATGTTATAATATGCAGTGCTTTTAGACCATTAGACTATAGCCTGCAAACCTGAATGCAACTTGCATATGATTGACATTTTATGCTATCTCAATAATGAAGAAAACCAGAGCTGAAATTATTTTTCTCCCTCCAAACTCAATGAATGTCAGAGGATTCCAGGTGGGATAACTTTTTTCTTTACTGCTGGCAAAAAAGAGTTTGCCATTGCCTTCAGAAGAGTAATATAGGATTTTTTCAGATACTTTATGAGTAAGAGAAGACACCTTGCTTACTAGAGTACCTCTAGTTCTCCCTAATAAAACTAGTTGCTCTCTGCTGTGTAAGACATAACTTCATAGATAGTGATGTGATCCCTGCAGACTTGTTCTAACCAGGTGGTACATCCTTCTTCTCTAATTTGAGAAATCTAAAAGCAACATTTTTAAACATCTAGTGTTGTTAACCTGCAACTCAGAGGAGATGGTTAATGAGGGAAACAAATAAACTGACTGAACAGTTACCTTATTCTGCTTTCCCATTTTGACAAGCTCTTTGTTCCAAGTGAATCCAGGTAGGAACATGTGACAGGGAAGAGTGGTGGTCTGAGTCACCTGCATACCATCAAATGATGGACAGTACATGATCTGGGAGAAGAATTTACTGCCACATGTCCCTTTCCTTCTCCTCACTTTCTTAATGCATTGGCAAGATGTTTAATGGTAGTAATTACTTTTACATTACTTGTGTAGCTATAAAAGCATGTTAGTTCTGAGCATGAATAGAGGGCTCCTTTATAACAGAGGCACTCTACGGATACACTGGGTGTCCAGAGATGTCCTCCTGGACCCTTCTTCATCCAGTCAGTGGATATTGTTATAATGGCTGGTATCTGAAAGTACAGAGGGGCCATTCCGGCATTGTTGGCAATATTGGCTGGCCCAAATGCAACACAGAAATCCCTCTGTTTCCTCTGCTTCAGTTATTGAGACATCCAGTGTATCAGACAACGGAACAGATGGAAGCTACAGCAACTGTGAAAGGTGGAAGTTGCACCTTCTTGTGTGTATCTCACGCATGATTCTGGTGGAGGACTCTGCCTGTTGTACAGCAGCATAGCTGATATTTTGCTCTGGGATGTTATACTCAAGATACAAATGCTGGTCAGGTGAAAGAAATTATTTAACAAATGCATCAGACAGGTGGGATCTGTCATAGTGTTGCCCTGAAGAGGTAAAAAAAGGCCAGTCCTAGCAGAAGGGAAGAGTGAGGACAAATTCCATTTCAGGAGCCTCGTACTCAGTGTATGAGTAGTTGTTTCTGTGGTGCATTTACCTATAAGGCACTGTGACACACAGTTTTCAGTCTGCTTGATTCAGCTCCATCCAGACAAACCACCAGCTTTCTAAAATAGGAGGAGAGGCTGAGAGAGCTGGGAGTGCAGAAGAAAAGGCTTGAAAGGATCTTATCTATATGTATAAACACCTGATGGGTGAGTAACAAACCTGGAGACAGACTTTTCTCAGTTGTGCCCAATGAACAGATGAAAGGCAACTGCACAAACTGAAATACAGGAAATTGCACTTTAACATAAGAAAACAGTTTTTTTCACCATGGCCATGGTCAGACAGTGGAACAGGTTGTCCAGAGATGCTGTGGAGTCTTCATCTGTGGAGATATTCAAGATATGACTGGACAGTCCTGAGCAACCTGCTGTATCTGACCCTGCTCTGAGCAGGGGTTGAGACTTGATGATCCCCAGAGGTGCCTTCCAGACTCAACCACTCTGTAATTCCTCCCACCTCTTATCACGGTGCAGACTAGGCAGAGTCATAAAATGCCCTAGTAACAACTTGTTAGTGGATGCTGGGATCAAAGTACGTAAATCAGAAACGTAGTCTTATTAGAGATATTAGAAGAGGAAGGGTTTGTTTGTAGAGTAGATAACCTTTTATTACTAGTGTCAATACTCATGACACAATGCTCGAGGTACTGCTGAATGTGTTTTATGTTTCTCAGTTACATACAGCCTGTGTTTTTATTGCACCACACACACTGTGATCTACTGTGCAAGGGGATTTTCTTCATTCTACATCAAATTACATTCTCCAATTTATTCCTCCAAAGAAGTGAAAAGTATTCTCTACTCATTTATTTTTTGACTTAGAAATAAAGTATTTCTGACTTGTCATATATTCAATATATAGTGCCTCAGTCATTGTGCCTTAAACTAATCAAACCATCTTGAATTCAGGAAGCCAATGAGCATATCTACTTTCACTGTCTCCTTTCTCTCCAGATATCACCCAATGGTTAGATACAATATTAAATACTCAGTGCATCACTGAGGCACAGGAAAGAAAACTATAATTTAATAAAGGATTCCTACAGCATTTTAACAGACATATAATTGTTCCCTCACACTTGTGATTTGAAACCATCAGTCTATCCACCATTTCTCTCTTTGTGGCTGAGCTGAAAAAGGAAAAATAGTTAAGGGTACTTATACTATTGTAACAAGTTTAATAAGTATAGAAGCCATTGTAAAAGGAAAGTGATTATTGTGAAGAACTTAAACATTGTTATTTGAAAGTTTCAGAATAAAAATTAGACTAAAAATGACCTTTAATGTCTCTTTCATCCATGCTAAATGGAAACAATATTAATATTTGCTCCTTTTTATCCAGTTGAAGTCTTAATTTATGCAACTACTATAGCAGATACTGCATACTGTCTATGTAGGAAGCTTTGTGCTGGGAAGTAAAGAGGAGTTTGAAAGGTGCATCCATAGTCTAGAAATGTAGAGACAAAGCAGAAAGGAACAAGCAGTGGACTACCGTGCTATCCCAGGAGTCAGGAAAAAGTGGAAAGGGATTCCTGACCTCTTGATTTTCACGAGCATGAAACTACAGGTCACTTTTCTAGCTTAGATATCTTGCTCACATTCCAGACAAGCTGAAGCTGCTCTGGAGTTCATTCATCAGTTTGTGGAGTTTCTCTGATATAAGCGATCAGGTAAATGACTTCCCATAAATACACCTTACGTAGAAGTGGCACTTCCACAAATTTCTTCAGTCCTAAGCACCTCTGAGATTTAAAATAAATACTGGCTTTAGTGATGATAAATTTGGGTGTTAAAATGTTCTACTGAGCAAATCCTGAGAAGACCTGTTCTTTTTTCAGCATTTTCTGCCCACACTCTTTAAATTTACAGAGATCATATGTTTGCTTTCTTCTCAAATAAAGAAAGAAAAAAAACTTTCCATAAACCAACCTGATAATACTGATAAACCATTTTAATTAATCGCTTACCTTTTTTTCTTTCCTAAAAATTCTAGATATTAGTTTGGTTTAGAAAAAATCTTTCTCTATTCAAAACAGAGAGATACTGCCTTCAGTAGTGAAATCACCAGAAGAGATGCATGCATTTACGTATAGTTAAGGCACAGCATGACACTGTACTTATCTACGAACAGAATAATACAAGAGGAGCTAATCTCATTATTTTGTTTGTATGTTGTTGGGAAACTTTTTGAACTATGTGGGTCATTTGAGGAATCACTATCACTGTGATACCTGCCATGGATTGTGCCTGACTTGAGAATCAAACATCACTGTTCTCATATACGGGGCATAAACTGAGCAAAATGGAGTTAGGGGGACAGCATCATTTGAAAACACGTGCTTTGCAAAAAACAATAACATCAGTATCAACAATCTTGACTTTTTTTTTTTTAATGAAATTGAAAGTAGGAAGTAGCCCTAGAAAAAAAGCTTTTAGAAGATATGGACACATACACATTGAGGAAAGGTGTTAAAATGTTACTGTCTGACAGAGTTTGAAAACAGAGGATGTTGTCCCAAAGAGAGCTCACAAAATGTTTCTTTCACATGTACACCTTTTTTTTTTCTTTCTTTTTTCCTGAAAATTGTAAAATCTAGTCACAAACACTTAAATGAGATTTTTTCACTCCTAATCTGAAATTACAAGTAGTCTCATCAGGATAGTATGAAAATGAAACATGAACAGAAGGAAAAAATAATCACAAGGTTTAGCTGATAAAAATTTGCTCACGGTGTAGCCAATACCATTTGCAATTGCCTTTAATTTTGGGTATATACTATAAACTCCTAAATCAGACAGATTTCAATCCTCCAATTTTTGTGTTTTATTAACAAAAAAGGCCATTTAGCACTGTGCTATCCAGAGATGATATCAAACTGAGAGCCACAGGCAAAAAAGCCCCTTAATAAATGGCTAAATGGGAACAGGCTGACAATGTTTTGATTTGTAGCCGGACTATTTTCGCTTATCTACCAGCTTCTTAATATCCACATGCTGATGTATTGAAATAACGTTTTAAAGAAGAAAGTGGCCTTGTGCCTGGCAAAGTTCGACCTTACTCGGACTGTTTCAGCAGCATGGCACAAAAAGTCCAGTGACAAAGGTGCGAAGACAGAACAGAGCTTCAAATCCCTTTCCATTCTTTTTCCGTTCTGCAAATCTGCCTGATCTCAGTATCGAACACAGCCAGGGTCACTCGGCATACTGTCACACATAAAAAAGCATGCACCTCGCTCAAGAAAAAGGTGAAATTCCCAGTCTGAAGCACGTGGGTACAGGTTAGATGTGGAAAAGGAAAAACAAACAAACAAACAAAAACCCAAACCAAAAAACCCAAACAAACAAAAAATCAACAAAACAAAACAAAATCAGAAAAAAAGAAAAAAAAAAAAAAACAGTTCACTCCAGAAAATTCAGCTGTCAAACTAAACAGAACAAAGGTTTAACGGCCATGCTTGCTCCTGAGGTTTCTTCCTGTTGCTGATGAAGGTCAGGATTTCTCCAATCCCTCTATGCATGCAGAATATAGAAAATCTGAGGTCTCACTGGTGGCAAGGGAGGATATTGCAGTAAGACCAAGAGAAGATTGAAAATAATCTTTAAAACCCCTTATTATTTAAGATACTAAATCTGTAAAAGGTAAAGTTTAAAGAATGAGCAAAGAACTCTGATGGTTCTGTGAACTATTTTTCATACCAATATACCATTATTTTTACATTAAGTGGAATCACATTCATTACCTGATGAATTATCGCTGAATTAGACCACAGTAAGACAAAAGGTTTCTTGATTGCTCCCATCATGAAACCTGAATAGATTAGTGCTGAGTAAGATGACACTATATAGTTTGAGAACATCCTCTGCCCACCAGAATATTATAAAAATACATTTTCCATATACAGGGGTTTTTTTAAATGTACGCAAAACACTTCAGCCCTAAAGCAGTTTATCCTATTTTTTGGATGAGCTGCCATCTGGAAACAGCTACTCTAAACTAATAGTTTAGATTAGATTTCACTTAGTTTTAGACAGTTATCCCATCCTCGTTGTCCTTCTGGACAGAACAATTTAAGTCTGTGATTAGCTAGCTATAGCCTAAGAAAGATGTAATTGGAATCCCTGTCTAATTTTAACAGAGAAAAGCGAGAAGTCTTTTGAGACAGTTTAATTAATATGCACTTGAATACTGTCCAAACATCTCTAATGGAATCCACACAAAGCTTTTTTTAATAAAAAATACTGATTTGTGGGGAAAGTATTTTCTATTAGCAATCTAAGTGCATAGCTAGTCTCCTGACATTCACATAGCCTGATCAAAAGCTACCTTACTTAGATTCTTCATCCACAAACTACCACAGAGTAAAGTTCATGAGATTTGGGCTGAGTTGCTTCTGTTAGTCACAGGTGGCTGCCACCAGATCACTGCTACATGTAGACACACAGGCATTATTTTTCACTCTTCCTCAGGCCTCCCTGAAGAATTACTGCTATCTCTTTTATGCTTGCTGGTGAGTGTGTGTGTGTGTGTGTGTGGGAAGGTGCTCTTCTAAAAGCAACACCTTTATGCCAGATCAGCACATAGTATTCTCCAAGGCTATATAAAGCCACAGCATATGGTTGACACAAAACAATGTAAACAAAGCACTACTACTCAAGTGTTTCAATTACTGCATCCTATTAAACTAAATAAAATGCCAGCTATGAGCCACCTAAAATAATTTTTAAAAATTAGATCAAATAGTTGAGTTTACTAAAATAAGGTTTGAGCCAAAAAATAGAACTGACACAACGTGTCCAAAATCTTGAAAAATTCAGTGGAAGCTCCCATGGTCAAGCATTTTAGGAGAGAATTTCTCTGTACTTCTTCATTTACAAAGCTTAGTACCATTGTCATGTTTCATGAAAGATGAAAAGAAGAAGCAAATGTAAACACAATTGAAACCTGAGGAGGATATTTTCATTGTCCAGGCAGAAATGCAAATAGGTGGCAGAAATGCAAATAAATTTAAACCAACCTTATTGGTGTAGAACAGGTGTGGATTCTTTCCTAGTCCTAACAAACTTAGGGACTTTAAGACTCACAAAAAGAGCACAAATTATAAAACCAGTGCAGATTTTAAGCAAATATATACTATAGAGCAACAAAATATATATATTTAAGCAATGAAGTTCCATATCTGTGAAGAAGAATGGAAAGCACAGATTTCTATGTTTCTAATCACCTATGTGGCTGATGAGTTGTACTTGTCAGGAGAATATGGAGGTTTCTGCATATAGCTTTTTCTCTGTGCACAGGAAGGAAGCAGTCAGGATCATCTCACATATTACTTTGGGATAAGGTTAACTTCTCCAAATCACACAACTGATACTAAAAAGCATTGGATTTAGAACAGTACTTTGACATTGTGCATAGACAACGAATGTGAAAATCACAAACGCGTACATCAGATAGAGTAAGGTCTAGGTGGCCCTGCTTGAGCTGAGGGATTGGACCAGATGACCTCCATATGTCCCTTCCAACATCAACCATTCTGTGATCCTGCTATTATGTGACTCTGTCATCAAAGTAGTTTTTTTTCTTCTACACCCGCACTCAATGCAGCAAATTGTGATTCAACCTGTGGGTTGAAAACACTGCAAAAAGCTAGTTTCTGTATTAAGAACACTGTAGCCACAATAGGTCCTTGTAAAGATTAGGCCAATGTGTTCAATAAGCACCCTTCAGAGCAGCCATCCATTTTGTCATGGACTGTGTTGACTCTAAGAGTTGAAGGATAGTTGAAACACTGTTATTTAAGATTAGGTCAATGGCATTTGTCCAAATAATGCTCCCTTATAACAGTCAAAGGAACTGACATAGATTCAATTACTACCTTGTTGTGCATTCATTGTGTATTCAGTTTTAAATAATGGAATTCATATATGACACTCATGGAAAAATGGAAATGAAGTGAGCAATTCTCTTAAGATAAATACAACACAAGTGGAATTCCAGGTGTGTGCTTGGTAAGCTAGTATCTTCCCCCTACACAACTTCTGACTTAGGTCTTTAAGTATTCTTTAAGGCAGAAAGATAAACTCTTCTAGCCAGGCAACAGTGACTTGAAGGAGGAACATGGCTGAAAAATCTTGACTTCACTGATGCCATGGCTGAAGGTCTTCTCAAGATGGAACACAATGAGAAAAATATTGCCTAAGAGTTAGGTGAACAGAAGCCAAACAGTACATCTGCTGATTTGGGGACAGGAGAGAGTCCTTTTTCCCTGAAAATCAATTCAGACACAATTTTTGTTATGGTTTTTGTCTTCTGGTCTCTGTTTTGAAAAGAGATTTGCCTCTATTTGCTATTCAAAATAATTCTATACAAATGACAGTACCTCTCCTCCAAGAAGAACTATTGATTATCTTATTAGTTTTTACTCATGGTTCTTTGTTGAATTTGAGATATAGAAAACATTGATTAGACATTTTTTTTTCTGCCACTCAGTACAGGAGACAACAGACAGAAAGTGATATTGAGCACTGATGTATGACAGAAGTACAAGGATTATATCTGGTAACACAGTGTTTGAATGACTAGTACTACCTGGCCTGTTGCTTCTTGATAGAATCAAAGAATCATAGAATCATTTCGGTGAGAAGAGACCTTCAGGATCTGATGACTTTTGGCTTAGAGAAGATGAAATAACTTTTAATGTTATTTGACCTCTGGAAAATCAGGGGCAGTGAAAGTAAAATGAGCACTACGTTAGGAGTCTGAGAGTTCTCTTTCTAAAACAAACTCAGGCACACAGGCTGCTGCGGAAAATGCTCCAGAAAAATAATAATTAAAAAAAACCCAAAACACAACAGCAACAAAAAAACAGTGAAAAATAACTACACCCTAAAGCAACACCCAAGCACAATATCCAAGAATTTCATTATAGGAAAGACAAATAATAGCTGTAGAGCACTGTAAGCCTATACTTAATGTACACATAGACAGCAGCGATTCTCTGATGCCCAACTTATCACAGAAAAACACCATATTCAGAATGGGAAGGCAGCTGGTACTTCCTCCATGGTAACAGGTGGCAATTACTATGGAGACCAATGGTCTCATGCTGATTTTGATTTTGCAGGCAGAATGTTTCATTTGTGACAAACATTGAATTCACAGGAAAACGGCAGAGGTGGCATAGCCGGAGACGTCCAGGTCTGAAGTTAATGACTGGTAATATCAAACTGACCACAGGGTAACTGACGAAACAAAGAGGAAGCAGATGCAAAGAAAGTGAATAAACAAAGAGGAAGAGATGCCAGTAAATGTAAGACTCGGGACACATGAAAAATGAGAAAGAGGTGTTGCTATTGTCCTAATGTACGATAATGGGTTCTTGAGGGAGAGTCTACGTTGCCCAGGGACAGAACCAGGGAAAAATTTCTGCCAGACTTCTTCAGGGACATCAATGTGTTTGCAAGTTGGTTTTGGGCTTAGGTTTCCCAAAACTCCTGCTGTTTTTACCTTGAAAAAAAATGTCTGGGCTGTGTACTGTTACAGAATGCTCTTCTCAGTAAAGAGGAAAAAATGTATCATGCAGAATCCTCTTTAAATTTGAAGCCTTCTGTGAATCTTGACATTCTCTATTGTATTTGCTAACCATCCAGTATTTTTCTCAATTTCTCTTTCAATATTATCATTAGAGAAATTGTGAAAAACTGAAGAATATTTTTTTCTATAAAAATAACAATAAATTTTGAAGATTTTCTTTCCTGATTTACTCCTTTACTCTCCTGTTTGGTTAATGAGGTGGAGGATAGCACAACTGATGAAGACTGAATAGCTGAATGAATTTGCTGAATGGATGTAGGGAATCTAATTTCAATACAGACCATAAAAATAATAGTTGATGTAAGCTTTTGATGTACATTATTCAAGCTAGCCAAAAAGAAATAAAAAAAGCAATTTCTAGTTTTCAAATCCTCTTTTGAATACTTTGTGACTTCATGGGGTGTATTTGATTTGCAAATGAACTTAAATCTACATACCAAGATTACACTTACTTTTCTCACTTTCCAGAAAAGATATTACATTTCCCACCCTTTTCTGTTTCACTGGTTTTATTTTTCAAATATTTCATTCATATGCTGGCACTCAAAATAACTTCGCTTGATTTTGGTTTGCTAATAAATGCTTTCTTAAAAAAATAAAATCAGAGTTTTATGTTTTTTTTCCCACTCTGCAATATTTTTTCAAATTATTTCCTCTCTGGGTTCCCACTGACTCATGATGCTTTTACTGAGTGTTCCTAAACCATAGAAAGTAACCTAGGACACCCAGGTCCTTTTTTTGCAAAGCTGCTTTCTAGCCCAGTCAACCCCAGCCAGAAACCCCCTGTTACATGGGATTAGTCCATCCCAAATACAGAAATTTGCGTTTCCCTCTATTAAACTTCATTTAAGCTTCCTATCAACCCATTTCTCCAGCTTGTATAAGGTCCCTTTGTGTGGCAGTCTTGACTTCCAGCGTACTACATTCTCCTGTCCTTAAATTTGGTATCATCTTCAAGCTTGCTGAGAGTTCATGCTGTCTTATCACCCAAATCATTAATAAGGGTATTCAACAGTATTAATTCCTGAGGGACTTGACTAGTAGCTGGCCACAGGTAGATGACAAATCCTTTGAGTCAATAGCACAAATTTTCCACACAATTTGAAATCCATTTATCCAATCCATATCTCACTAATTTGGCTACAAGGATACTATGGGACACTATGTCAAAGGTCCATAAAATATCCACTATTCTCTCCTTATCCACAAAGCCGATCATCACATCACAGCAGCCAATCAGCTTAGTCAGGCATAGATGCCCATGATAAATCCATGCTGGATGCTGCCAATCAACCTTTTGTCCCTCTGCTTGGAGATGTCTTCAAGGAAGATTTGCTTCAAGGGCCTGACCTTATGCTCGGTGGCCTGTAGTTTCCTGGATCCTTCTTCTTGAAAGACAGGTGTGATGTTGCATTTTCACAGCCAAGATCTCTCAAAGGTGATGGAAAGTGTCTTTGCAATGACATTGGCCATTGGACGCACTTCACCCCATCCCATGGATTTTTATGTATTCTAATGGTGTAAGTGCTTCCTAGTTCTGCCTTTCACAGTTTACTCCATAGACCCTATCAATAGGCTTGGGGACATGGGAACAGTCCTTACAAGCAAAAAAGTGAGAAAAGAAAAAGGCATTGATTACCTCAACTTTTTCGAAGTCCTTTGTCACTAGGAACACTGCCCTGTTGAGTAGCAGGCCCACATTTGCCTTAGAGATCCTTTTGCTTAGCATGTACTTGTAGCAATTCTTCCTGTTGCTGTTGCATCAGTTGCTATTAATAGTTATAACTTTGGATTTCCTGTTTCTGCATGCTTCAGCAATGCCTCTTACTCCTCCCAGTTTCTTCCTACTTCTACCTTCTGTGTACTTTGGTTTTGCATTTGTGCTCCACCAGGGGTTCCCTATTCATCCATGCTGGCTGGCTGTCACATTTGTTTGAGCCCCTGCATGCTGAAGAAGGCTCTTCTTTTGTCCTGATGCCAGAGCCTGTTAGTCTCTGACTAGGTTCCCCTAGATACCCTACATGAGGAGGGCTTAATGCTTAATATCAGACTTGCTTATTTGTAGGTATTTGACATTACACAGGATTTTGATTTAGCAGACTGCTACAGCAATGTACTGAAATGAGAACACAAGAACAATATAGCAACTGCAACAAGCAGTTGAATCATAATTAAAATGTGATTCCTGTTACCAGTCTCCATATGTTCCACCATCACAACACTGGACTTCCCAGGTCGCTGAGAAGGAATATGTGGTTAAAGCCAGCCCAAGCCCATTGTTTTCTTCAAATAAGTTTTGCTAGTTTTGAGTTTTTATACTTTTTGTTGGGCTGAGTCACATATGCAATCCTCTGTCCCCCATGCTGGTCTGGTTAGCTCAGAAAAACATTAGTCTCTACTAATTATCTCAGGGAAGGCTCTTTACACAGCCACAAGCCAATGATCTACTGATACAGCTGTAAATCTAAAACAAAGGTCACCCTCCAGTCCCCTTTGTGTTGGGATAAAATAAAAAATGTCTTGATGATAATTGGTGTTAATTCCTCACATCCTTCCCTGACCTCACCACTCTTGCCCATCTCCTCTAAATCTTCTTCCACCATAGGGTTTTGTTGATCAGTCACACCTGAAGAGGCTGTTCTTGAAGGCAAATGAGCTCTTCTCAGCCTCTTTGCCCTGCAGGCCAGTCTCTCATGGAACTATGCCAGGCAGGTCTCTGAACAAGCTGAAGTCTGCTCTCCTAAACTCCAAAGTTGTGATTCTATTATATGTCTTGCTCGTTTCTCACAGGATTTTTATGTATCTCCTCATGGTATCTTCAGCTAAGGCTGTCTTTGACTCACACATCCCCAGACAATTCTTCCTTATTTGTGTGTAATAAGTACACAAGAAACCAGTGTCTTAGTTTGCATGTCAATCAACTGTGTTAAAAAACTGTCATCAACATACTCTAGAAATCTCTTGGATTGCTAACATCTAAGCATACTGCTCTTACAACAGATCTCAGGGTGCTTCAAGTCCTCCATGAGTGCCTGGGCTCATGATTGGGCAGCTTCTTCCAGCTACCTAAAAAATTCTTCATTTTCTCGATCAAGTAGTCTGCATCAGATGCCTAACATGATGTCACTCATATTGGTCTGTATTCTGGTCTTTGGCTGTTAGCTCCCAAGGTGCTTGACACTTATTCCCTAGCATGGTTCCATGCATTTAAGCTATTTATTTACATAAAGTGCAACCCCCTCCTCCCAACCTTCCCCAAACCATACCTGGAAAATAGGAGTCAATAAGCAAAGAACAGGACCCTCCCAAGGGGCTGCTCCAACAATCCAGTCATGCCATCTGGTTCCAGCAGTATACTTTAGTTTTGTTCAGTTTGCTGGTACAGATATAGCCTCAATGGTATAGATGAACACACATGGTCTGTTCTCACAGGGTACTGATTATGGTATCTATTTATGTCATGCCATCTTAGCAGTTCACAAACGTATCGATCCACAGTCAGACACCCAGATTTACTTCAGTCCATCATCAGCCTTTAAATACTTAATGATGAGTTTAAAAATCTAATACTGTAATGTATAGGCCAGTAGTTCATATAAAGATATACATTGTAATACTCAGGAATTGCTTGATATTTTATATGTCATGTGCACAGAGGAGAAACAGGAATCCTAGGCTCAGACAACAAAGAAGAGAAATGGTAATTGGGTGAACTGTTTTTCTTCCAATTAAATTCAAGATTCCCTCTCCTAATAACTAGGAAACTCAATACATTAAGGAAATAAAAATATCGAAACCAGCAATTTAAGAATCATAGAATAGTTGGGGTTGGAAGGGACATTCAAAGGTCATCTAGTCCAACCCCCTGCACTGAGCAGGGACATCTTCAACTATATCAGGTTGCTCAGAGACCCGCCCAGCCTGGCCTGGAATGTCTCCAGGGGTGGGGCATCAACCAACTCTCTGGGCAACCTGGGCCAGTGTTTCACCACCCTCACTGTAAAATTTTCTTCCTTATGTCTGGCCTTAATCTCCCCTCCTTTAGTTTAAAATCATTACCCCTTGTCCTATTGCAACATGCCCTGCTGAAAAGTCTGTCCTAATCTTTCTTATAGGCCCCTTTTAAGTACTGAAAGGCTGCAATAAGGTCTCTCCAGAGTCTTCTCTTCTCCAGGCTGAACAAGATTAACTCTCTTAGCCTTTCCTCATAGGAGAGGTGTTCTGTCTCTCTTTTTGTGGACCTAATGAATAAGCCTCTTGCTTTTCCTTTACTATCTGACAATACCAATTGCATGCCAAATAAAAACCCTATTGGAAGAGTTGCTATTCCACTGAAAAATCCAACACCTGGAAATAAGAACATTCCCAGGTTAACATTTTAAAATAAAGTTTCAAAGACTCACAGTTGTAGGAAGACAACTGAAAGTAAGACTCAGTGATTACAGAAATCCTTCAGAGTGTCCTCTCTCATCTGATAAGTTAGGTACCTGGCACAACTTTTTTTTTTTTAACATTTGATGTGCACAGCAAACTAAGAAGTCAATCCCTACAGCATCAAAAGGAAAGCCCCTGAGTGTTTGGTGACACCCCCCCATGGATCCATGGACCAGTTTGGCATTCAAAGAGCTTCAGCAAATCTCCTATGCCATGCAGCCAAGAAGATACTCACAGCATTAAACTTAAGATTCACCTCTTTGCCATCACAGCATATGAATTATATGTCTCTGTGCCATCACAGCAGGTGAGTTTTGGGTTGGTTTGCAACATAACATGACACCTCTTCCAACCTAACAACCTGAAGTCTTTCTGGCATCTAACTATTAGCATTACAAACATTTGTAAATGTCTTACACTATTGGAGTGTAACATAGATATCCAAACTAACACACTGACACCTTTTAATTATAGCAAAGACATTAGAGGTTAATTTCTTTTGTTATATCCTATATACGGACTGTTCCTGGCATAGCATAAGTTAATTCTTGCAATTTTAATAAACTTACTAGATATAAGATTTCTTGAAGTGTGATATTGATCACTTTAAAATCTTCCAAGGCTGGAAAGTCACAGTCTATAGACAGAATGGTTGGACAAAAAGAGCTTGAAAACAGTGATACTTTGATATAGTACATTAGTACTTTAGGTCAGCTAACAAAGGTCTTGAGGCATTATATAGTTGGAAAAGCAGTAATTTATACACCTGAGTTAAGAGGTAAGAAGAAACTAAATACTATTTCAAAGGCCATTCAAAAATCTCCTTGAAATATTTCCATGACCTTGTTTCTCTAACATTTGTTCCAAACTTCCTGACTATTACAGGTACTAGCTTTTCCTATGGTTTTAAAACCATTCTGACTGTGATGAATAATGGTTTTATACTGAAGTTAAGATGAAAATAATGAAGCAGATTTAGAATTGCAGTCAGTCATTCACAATAGGATTTATATGCTAAGTTCTTTCCATAACTTTAAAAGGTTTTGTTCTGGCCATCACTGAGAAGTATGTACATCTGTCTGCAAAATACTTGTTATCACAATAGTCCAGAAATTCTACAAAGGTGAAACCTCCAGTGAAAAATTTCTGTTATGCCCTGCTCTTCTTTATTGGAGTCATACTATGAGAATATTTTTTACAGTATTTCATCACTTCTGATGCAAGTTCTGATTACAATGAAAAATATCCAAAGTATATGATAAGAAAAATACTGGAAAGGTAAGTACTAAGTATTTTTTTTGGTTTTTTTTGTGGGTTTTGTTTTTTTTGTTTGTTTTGTTTTTGTGAACTGCAAAACCTGGTTAGTTTGAGTAAGGGACAAAAATTTCAGATCAGTGAATTATTTGAACTGATTCTTATGATTCAGAATTTTGAAAAAAACATTCACAGAAACTATATGAATTGCATGATAGGTATGCATATGGCACTGTTTTATGTCTTTTTATGCTTGAGTCCTGGACAGTAAAACAATTACACATTTTCCTTTTCTTTTTTAAAATCTTGGTCTATTTTCTGTACTACTCTCTATGTTCTCTCTACTTCCTAATTCCAAGCTGTTTGTCACTGTGAATTTCTTATCCTGATATTCAGTCACAGTTCTTGGGTTTTCTGTTCTTCTGTGGGTTTTACCTTAGAACATTGATTTTTTTTGGATCTGTTCTTTCAAACACAGACAAGTCTATTCATTTTCCCCCTCTATCAACATCTGCATCACAAGATTCTCTAGTCTTTAAATCTTCTTATTCTTGTTCTTGGGTTCCTTCCCTCGGATCTTTAATTGTCTCTCCCTTATTGTATGTGATTGTCCAGATGAATGTCACTTGAGTCTTGTTGTTCCTATGCAGAGGCCACCCTGGCCTTCCAAACAGGTGAGATTCTCTAGTTCAGGAGTGTCAAACTCATTTTCACTGGGGACCACATCAGCCTCATGGTTGCCTTCAAAAGGTCGAATGTAATTTTAGGACTGTATAAATGTAGGAGTAGTTTGATGCCCCTGCTCTAGGGGTCACCCTTATGGTTTCATAGGTGTAGCTCAGCCTCTGAACTCCTTTCTGTTCCTTGCCAAAAAAGGAAGAGATCGGAAGGAACACTTTCCTTTGCCAGATCTGAAGAAGGGAATTCCGGCCACATCCAGTCCATGCAGGAATGTAAAGACTGAGCAGATGGAGGAGGGAAATTGTCTCGATAGTCTTGGGTAGATGACAGGAGGACGAGGAGGAAAAAAAAGGAAAAAAGGAAAAAATGAGAGGAAAGAAAAGCAGGGGGTGGAGAGGAGTAAAGAAGAAAGATGAGGAAAAGTATTAAAAAAAAAAAAAAAAAGGAGAAAAGGAAAGGGTTGTAGAAGATAGAGGCACCTTGGAGATGTGTGAAGAAAGCTGGGAAAGTAGGAGGTGACTCTGTGGTGACTAGGTGGCAGAAGAGGAAAAACAGATCTCTTGTGTCTGGTTTGTGATATGAACCAGAATTACTATCTAAATTGAGCAGAGCATAAGGAACTGCTGGACTCAGTGTCCTTGCATACACTGTTGTGGCTTCAATGCTGACAGGTAATGGGTGAAAAAATGAGCTGTCACAGCAGAATGCCAAGGACCCGAAAATCCATTCCTGGAATCTGCACGTAGCGGAGAGACGTCTAGGGAAATAAAAGGAAAAATTCTATATCCTTCTTGACTTTTGAAATTATTGCCTGATTATACTAGTCTTTGGAAGAACTGCCAGGTCTTGACAAAAGAATTTTTACCTTGGTTGCAAAGAATATACCAGTGATTATTGGTTTTAACAACCATTGTACAATGAAAATATACAGAAAAAGCCCATAATTTCTAATAGGACATATACTCAGTCATTCAGAAAAATACACTGCAAAGAGGAAGCTCTAACAGTTTTCAGCTCTTCCCCACCCTCTCCCTGCCAGCCCTTTTTGAGAGTTTCTTAAGAAAGCCAACAGTGAAAACTGATTCTCTTAAAAAGTTGTCAGGGAAACATGGTTTTCACAAACACAGATTTTTATCTCTGAAAATGAACAAATTCTTCTATAATGAAGATTGAATATTTTAACATAATTCTTGTTTTGAATGTGAAAAAGATGTTGTGATAGAGTCAGGCTGTAAGGGACTTCAGAATGTCTTTGGTTATCCAGTTGTGTCTTGAAAACCTCCAAGGACAGAGTATTTACAGTGTCCCTGGACAACCTGCTCCAATGCTTGATTGCCCTTGGTGATTCTTTTCCTTCTGTCAAGTCAGAACCTCCCCTGCTTCAGGTAATGAGCAATGTCACATTACTCCACCATGCACTTCAGTATAATAAATAAACATTAAAGATTAATACCATGCATTGACCATTAATGTGTTTCGCTTTGATACATACAGTTATGTAAGCTATTAGCAGGAAGACGCCCTTTGGTGGCTGTAACAAATCACAGTGAATATGATTATATGTAAAAGTGCAACCGTTAGTCTGGAATCACAGAAATCCCTGATTTTTCCCAACAAAACTCCCATGTAAGCAGTGACTAGTATCAGCTTGCTTAACCTTTGAAATCTTAAAGTATCACAGGCCACAATTTTTGGCTGGAAATTCTGCTAAGCCTTGACATAAGAAATGCTGCTATATTTTGCACATAAATCAATAGAAACTTACAATACAAATCTCCCAAACAACTTAGAGGTTTGCAAGTTGCTGGGAATAGCCTTTTATCATCCTCTTTGCAGTCTTGTTTTGATTAGACAAGAAAAGCTTTAAAGATTTCAAGCACAGACTTCAGGGAAAAGTGTTTGGGACAAAACAAGAAAGAAAATACCGTGTTATGAAACACTTGGTTATATCAGTTTCCTTTTAATCATAAGAGACATTTATCCAAGAGTTTGTGGTTGCCATCTCTGGGTGCCAGAGGCAAGCAATGTTGTCTTATTGAAATGTTGATTTTCAGACAAATGCTGTGAACTAATACACCATTTAGACCACAAAGTTCCCTTGTGTTGAAAATCATCACTGGTAGATAAACTTCTCCATGCTCATTTGGTCTAGTAACTTCATTTCAAGTCGGTCAATACAGGCAGAAAATACCTGTAAGGTACAAACATGTAGCTCTTGCTACTTTTTCTTCGTTTTAAATTGAAAAGAACAACTGAACTTCCAGAATTAAAATGTGGACAACACTAACTGCTCTAAACGGTTACCATTTCTTTTTCCTAAATGAGGTGGTATTTTTGCTCCCTTTCAGATAAATGTATAGGAAGTACTGTAAGTGCAAAACAGCCACTATTTTTCCCTCAGGTGCTATATTTTGAAATACAATTAGCATATTGACTTCACACTCTGTGGTGAAAAAAATCAGAGAGTCAGAAATTATTCAAAAGCTGTAAAATAGCCAGTGTGTGATCAGGTCACCTAAAGGAAAAATTAAAAACTGTGCTGAAAATCTTGCCATTGTCCTTTATAGCATGACATATTCAGGATTTGGTTGCCTCAGGATGTTACAGGGTGGGTACCTCTTTCTGTTCAAGACCAAAAATTCCTAAAATATTTCACGAAGTGAAAATGTGCATTCATCAAAAATAAATTTTTATATTTCACAGGAATAACTTCTTTCCAAATGAAAAAAGAAAAAAAAGTTTTCCTTGAAAATTCTTCATGAGCTCTGACATTCAGCCTTCATTAGTACAAATGGCACAAGATATGCAGAGCGTACCACTGCAACCCATGAAGACTATAATACTAACTTTTTTTTTTAAACACAATTATAGGAAATGTGTATTCAAATGTTTTATCAGTTAATATAGATAAAAGGAAGACTTAGAAGCACAGCAGCATGAGAGTGCCTCAAGGTCATGGCTTAATATTTCTCATATGTTCTATTAACAAAAGTTAAAGGACAGTTAGTTTGTCCATTTCAGGTGATTCACAATAGGATTTGTTCTTCTTTTTGCTTCAACCTGTTTAATTCTATGCACCTTCCTGCATATTGCTTGTTGCCTTAGTAGCTGAGCTACTGAAAATGAAAAGACTGAAAGTTATCACATATCTGTTTTCTCATCTTCTCTCATTCTTCTAGGTGTCTCTTTAAGTGACTGGGTATGTACAGAAGGATAAACACCTGTGAGACAGAGAAGAACAGAGATTCTTTTGGCAGGTTTCTTGTTGTTATACTCACGCTGCTTGTGTTTTTACTGAGGACAATACTGGAGGAAAAGATGGTGAGATCAGGATGAATCTTCTAAGATGTTCGTCTACAAATTGAGCACTAGTCAGGCAACAGTTTCAATTAGGAATTTAGACGGCTTCAATATACCCTGTGGCATGGTGTGAAATATCTTGATCTTAGAGACCCAGACTATGAACTTTGTTCATCTTTTAGTTGCATAAGAGGCCCATGTCAAGTATGGAACATTACTGATGTGGTTTTCTAGTAATCTGTGTTGCTAAGGATGAAAATAGGAAGATATTGATTAATGACCTAAATATTGTGAACTGCAATTCATTCCACTTCCTTATTATCAGTTTTGTTTTAATAAGGCTCTTCTTTTTTTACTGGTTGTGTTTTTCCAAAGGGAAGAAACACAGATGTCAATCAGGCTGCCAGAATTACAAAATGGACGTTAACTGGGATATTCCTGAACAGATGCACTGGGGCCTGACTCAGCAGAGAGAGGCACAGCTAACCTTGTTCACCAGTGCTCACCAAAAGACACCAATGCAAGTGGCAGCAAAAGCAACAGAAAATATGAAACAAGAATTCTGATCAAAGTTGCATCACAACTGATGGAGCCAAGAGAACTCCTGAGCTCCTAGATGCTCCTACCACCATCAGGACATAATAGAGTCACACAATAGTCCTCCCCATAGCGCCTTGGTTTCCCTGGGAAAGAAACTCAGGTAGAAAGAGCCAGAAAGGAGCCTCGCTGTCTTGTCCACAGCCTCTCTGATTTGGCCAATTGCCCCATAATACCATCTAACTTTTGCTCGATCAAAATGTCTCCCTGTGTTTTCTTTCTTACATTTGATGGAAAGGTTTTGTGGAAAAGTCAGCTATTCCTGAGCTTTAACAGATTAGTGGTGAAACTGCCAGAAGTCATATTATTAAAAAGATTAGGGAAAAAAATATAATATGTATGGCTAACCCAAACATTAAATCATAAAAATCTACATCATATGGGAGAACATAAAAAAAAAACTTATTTAAAAACTGAGTTAAAATTAAATCCAATGTCTCAATTTGTACTTCTGTTTTCTCCCATCTAAATCTTATCACTCATTAGTTTGTCTGTCTGAGGGGTTATTTGACAGTAAAATAAATAAACCCAGCTTATTTTATTTTGGCAGACATATATGCTACCCAACTTTGAAAAACGATTGAAGTTTTATTACCTGTCATAGAGCATGCCCATCACACAAAGTTAATCACCTTTTCAGAAGACAGACCTGCCCTCAGAGCAAGGGATCCAGCCAGGCAGACCTCTAATGGGAGCAGATACACACAGTGTTTCCAACATTATCCTCTAACACTGTTAACAAAGCAACATTCAAAGGTGTATGACTGTTTCCCTTCCTTCCTTCCTTCCTTCCTTCCTTCCTTCCTTCCTCCCTTCCTTCCTTCTTCCCTTCCTTCCTTCCTTCCTTCCTTCGTCCCTCCCTCCCTCCCTTCCTTCCCTTCCTTTCTTCCTTCCTTCCTTCCCTCCCTTCCTCCCTCTATGATTTTGGTTTTCTGTTGATTTTGCAGACATGTAAGGGAGAAAAGAGAAGAGCCCTTTCTCATGGCAATTTTTCATGTTTCCAGGCTGCCTTGCTTTTCCAGACTGTGTTAACGGTAAACAAAATTGACAAGACAAGGCTAATGAGTTGAGGACTTGATGTTTTCATCCTGCTTTTTGAGTCTGTTACAAGTAAATCTTTGATGGCTTCTGCTAAGCTCATTATCACTGGTCAGTCAAGCCTAGCAAAAGTAACAAGCATCAACTGGGCTGTAGCCAAGATGTGTTTACTCTGAGAGACAATAGTCACTGCTTTTGTTGAACTTCAGTGCCACACTGCAGGTTACCTGGCTTACCTTGGTCTCCCCTCATTTTCCTTTTCTTTCATCCTTAGTAATTTTGCTCAGTGCTTGTTCTAGTTCTGACACCTGTTCAGTCCTTCTTGGTTCTCATAGTGCCAAATGGTTACTCTACACTTGGAAGGAATTCTGTCATGATTTCTTGAAAGATACAGGTGAGTTCAAGCTCACAGTTCTCTCAGTTGAGAGATACATTAGTGTAAGTTTCAGTGTGGCAACTTAGGTGGCCATGGAAGACAATAAATTTTTTTTTTTTTTTTTTAAATCTAATCATTACAACAACTAAAACAATTCAAAAACTGTATGCTCTTTGTTTCTGCAAAAATATGTCACATATTCTACAAGTGATCTAAAATAGCTTGAACCATCTGGGTGCAAGCAAGCTGGTCTCCTGTCTTTGGAAAGGTGTAAATAGGTGTAGGAGAAGGGAACTGCTGCATCTTTTAAGTTGCCTGGTGGATCATTACCTTGACCTGTAATTTCACATTTTATGTTATATTTTGTGAGGTACACTCCTGTTACATCAAGGGAGGCTACAAGGAACAAACATATGTAGTTATACCAGCATTTATAAAAATCCAACACTCCAAAAGAAAGAAACCCCAAATCACAGAATCACATGATGTTAGGGATTGGAAGGAACCTCAAAAGATCATCTAGTCCAATCCCCCTGCTGGAGCAGGAACACCTACCTAGATGAGGTTACACAGGAAGGTGTCCGGGCGGGTTTTGAATGCCTCCAGAGTTGGAGACTCCACAACCCCCCTAGGCAGCCTGTTCCAGTGTTCTGTTACCTTCACTGAGAAAAAATTTCTTCTCAAATTTAAGTGGAGCCTCTTGTGTTCCAGTTTGAACCCATTGCCCCTTGTCCTACCACTGGTTGTCACCGAGAAGAGTCTGGCTCCATCCTCGTGACACTCACCCTTTATATATTTGTAAACATTAATGAGGTCACCGCTCTGTCTCCTCTTCTCCAAGCTAAAGAGAGCCAGCTCCCCCAGCCTTTCCTCATAAGGGAGATGCTCCACTCCCTTGATCATCTTTGTTGCCCTGTACTGGACTCTCTCCAGCAGTTCCCTGTCCTTCCTGAACTGAGGGGCCCAGAACTGGACACAATAATCCAGGTGTGGTCTCACCAGGGCAGAGTAGAGGTGCAGTAGAACCTCTCTCGACCTGCTAACAAGTATACGATGTAACACCTGTGGCTGTCCAAGGGAGGATGTATCTTGGAAGGCACCTTATGAAGTTTATTCAAGGAATGAGACAACCACCAAAGATCAAATTCTACCTGTAACCCAAAGAGGACTGAGCTTTGTAGAGCTCTGTTAAGAGTTTGGGCAGTCCTGACTATTGATCCACCTCCAAGTGTTGCCTGTAAGACAAATACTGCACAAGCCATTCAGACTGCTTTCTTATGTTGGAATGAAAGACCCATGAAGGAGCACTTTTCTCTTACTTGCAGACAATTCTGTATTTATAAAATGGATTTCTACAACTCCTTAACTGAAAGAGTGCAGATTTCTATTCCAGAGCATCCCCACATTGTCCTGTGATGCAATTGTTACAGAGTGCTAAAACCAGACATTCCTGCTTGTGTTAAAAAATGTAATATGATGCAAAGGAGTGTGGCTGCCTTTGATGCTCTGTATAGCACAAAGATGAGCTCTATATTTCAGAAGTTACAAATGCAGAGCTGCTAGGACTTTCAAGTTCTGGACCAGCCTCTCCATAAAGATCAGATTCATTTGCAAATCAGTTATCACATCCCTAAATAAGCAAATAACAATAATATAAACATGTAGTATAACATAGGTGTTAAATTATATTTGAGGGAGAAAGTTATTTTCTTCCTGCCTGCAGTGCATTTGTGTCATATCATCAAACATTTGTTCAAAAAAAAAAAAAGCTCATATCACATTGGCACATGAGAACACACTTAAAGGGGTTTTGGCTTCAAGTAAACACCGAATATCATGAGATCATAGGACCTGGCAATGATTGTCACATGACAGATACTCCAGGATGTTTTGCTGATACATTCAGCTGTCAGACATGCAAACAGCCACCTGTCTTGCTTCAGCATTTTCTTTCCTCTCATTTTCTCCTGACACCATAAGCATAACTTAGTCAGCTACATACATTCTTGTCAAAATATAAAAATGGCTCACAGGCAGGTTTTGTCTTTTCTGAACTTGGTTTTGGTACTGATTTTGTTGTTGTTGTTGTTTTAAATTTACTAGTAGAAAATTTAGGAAAATAAGGCTGGTTGCTTTGGGAAGCTAGACTGCACTTGGGATTTTGGGGGCTTCCAATCTCCTTTCTTAAACATAGGTCAGAGCCTGGGGTCCTATCTCTGAAATACAGTCACCTATCCTTATCTTCAGCCCCTCAAATGAAAGCATTATTTTGACTCCGTAGCAGATTTCCTAGAGAGTTTGTGTTGCGACACAGGCCTCTCATCTTCCTCAGGCAACTGTGCAGGGTAAATGGAGACACCAAAGATCCTTGGAAGAGCACAGCAAAACTGGGGTAGACGCCAGGTTCCTGGAATAACCTACCGTCAATCCAGGGAGTCTCACAAAGATTTTGCTGGACCCAGGATATTATGAGTTAAGTATTATAGGCTTCACTAGTCAGCACGTGCTGTAATTTTACTCTAGGGTCTAATTTTTGCTGAAATGTAATGGCAGCTACTGCCTCTCTAAAGGAGCCTTCAGTCTCATAGAGAAAAATTTCAAGAGTTGCTACAAAACAAACATTTTGTCTGCTACTAGGCCAAAACCCTAGCCCTCCGTAAGGATTAGAAGAGAAAGGGATAATACATGAATTGACCACTGCCATCAACACTTCCTAATCATAAGGGAGGCAATTGACAACCCTCAACTTCCGGGAAGTTTCAGTGCTTTTTCTGTGAAACAGGGATCATTTGTTTATTGGTGGCTATCAGATCTAATATCAGATTGTTTAAAGTTTATTACTCTTGTATCACTACATATTGTATGTGTATGGAACCAGCACTGAACCATACAGCTGTAAATGTTTAGAAAGGCATCTCTAATTTACCTTGAGCAATGAGACAGAAGACTAACACACTGATACTTAAAATATGCACTACTTTGGCATGAAACTACCATAAGTTAGGTTTAGAAAGTGTAACTTTACAGTGAATGTACTTATACCATGGATTAATTTGACCAATTTCATAGGTATATAGTGCATCCTATTGGAGCAATTAGCAGAACATCCAATGAAAAATAACTTGAAAAATTTTTATGTATCTTGTCTCAGCTATAAAGTCATAAAAATGTGAAAGACACAATACAGTGTCTCTTAGGTATTGAGAAATGTATTGAGTCACGCACAGAAAAGTATTAGTGACTTGTCCTGTAGTGAGTAGTCAAAGAACTAAATATTTGACTAAGAAACAATAGATGGTTTATGTTAAAGATAAAAGAAATACCTGCAGGTAATTTTTGGAAAACCCAGAGAACATTAACAATGGAGTAAAGCAGTAGAAGATTAAACTCAGAATGGCTACTGGAATGAAGAAATGAAATTACTCACATAAGATTACAATGTATTTCAAATGCACTATACCCAAGTGTCATTGTGGGTACCTCAGAAAAAAAAATGCTTAGAAACATGAATGCTTGCAGGTTAATAAAATCAAAGACAATCTCTACAAAAACATGCACTCATCATAAATCTTTGGAATGGTCAGCTTGTCTTTGAATACTGCCTTGCACATCAGCCATGGTATTTGAAAAAATGTGTAATGAAAACAGTAAAGTCTAAAAGAGGGTAACAGAAATAAGAAGATATAGAAATGTCTGTGTATGAGAGAGATTAGAAGATGAACAGAAGGAGGGATTTGTCACAGATATACTTCATGTATTGTATTCATAAATTGTCATATACAACACAAGTCTTGTGCTAAATACAGAGTTTGGGAAGAAAGGCCAAATTTTCCATAAATATGTTGTTTTATTTCTTCTCCATATTGACCTTTCTCTGAAAAATAAGCCTTCTGAAGAGGAGGATGGATACATCCCTGTGCCTTAATGTCTGCCTTCCTAGAGGAGAAAAATCTACAATAGCTAAAATAGGCTTGTCACAAAACCTGAATCAAGAATTCCATTGACGCCCCATGACCTGGTTCATCCCATTACAGGTGCAAGTTCAGATGTGGATTAAAGCTCTTTCTGCACATTGCAAAGCCTTCCCAGCATCTTTAATGAAACTCCTCTTGAGGTATGAACATTAAGTCATGTTCCCTCTGGACTGTTCTTCATCAACAGTAAAATTCTGCCCTCAGACCTTGTTAATGATTCTGCTGATGATACATGAGATGAAACAAAGAACAGCTCATTCTACAAAACCAGAATCTGCTTTTCTAGCCTAGAAGAAACATATTAAAATTGGTGATGACAGCTAGTTCTGTTAGAAAATTAATGATACGAGGCTCAAAGTACTGATTGCATATCCATAAGAGGTTTCATGTTCAAAGAAGTAACATTTGATTGAACTGAGTTTATATTTAGAGAGATGGGATCTGTTTCTTTCAAGCACTGTGTTAGATTTGGATTAATATTTTTTAAATGCATATCACATTTCCTTACTTTTTTTCTACAAAACTTTGCATGCTCTTGTACACCACTTAAAAAATACTCAAACTTTTAAAA